>NW_003852399.1:4840448-4843400 GCF_000181295.1 Otolemur garnettii
GTATTTAATTTCTCCGTCATAGATGAAACTCAGTTTAGCTGGATACAGGACCCTGGGTTGAAAGTTATTTTGTTTTAGGAGATTAAAAGTCGATGACCATCCTCTTCTAGCCTGAAAGGTTTCAGCTGAGAGATCTGCAGTCATCCTAATACTCTTCCCCTTGTAGGTTATGGATTTCTTACATCTGACTGCTTTCAGAACTTTCTCTTTCATCTTAACTTTGTCGAAGTTAATTATGATGTCTCTGGGGGATGTCTTGTTCAGGTTGAGTCATGCTGGGGTTCTGAAACTATCTGCTATCTGAATTTCAGAATCTCTTGGCATGTCTAGAAAGTTCTCTTTCATAATTTCATGAAGAAGAGCCTCAGTGTTTTGTGAAGCAACTTCTTCACCTTCAGAGATTCCTATAAGACGAATATTAGTTTTCTTCTAATTGTCCAAGAGTTATCTGAGAGTGATATCTGTTTTTTCTCACCATTTCTGTTGATCTTTGTGCTCCTGGGCTTCTTCAAAAGCTTTGTCTTCAAAGTCAGAGATCCTTTCTTCTGCCTGTTGCACTCTGTTATGGAGGGATTCCACTGTGTCTTTCAGATCCTTGAGGGCTGCAACCTCTTATCTCAGTGTTTCAAAATCTTTGATCATTTTATCTTTGAAATCATTGAGTTTTTGAGACACCTTTTGAGTAATTTCTTGAGATATGTTTTGAATAATTTCTTGAACTCTTAATTCCTTCCTTTTTTCCATTCTGTTAATCTTATTTGCTATCCACATTCTGAACTCAATTTCTGACATCTCAGTCATTTGCTTGTGGATGGAGTCTTCAATTTGTCTGCCCCAATTTTAGCTCTTATATTTAGATTTTGATTCATTCTGAGGTTTTTTACTTCTTTTTTTTTGTGCCGTTTTTGGCTGGGGCTGGGTTTGAACCTGCCACCTTCAGCATATGGGGCCAGTGCCCTACCCCTTTGAGCCACAGGCACCACCTCATTCTGAGGTTTTTCTTAAAAATACATATTGCAAGGTAAGGATTCAATTTGTGCCTATCCTGTTGTCTCAGAACCATTTGTTGAAAAAACTACTCTTTCCAATGAGTGTTCTTGGAGCCCTCCTGAAAATCAGTTGACCATACACACCTATGCATCCAAGTTTTATTGAAGTGATGAGAAGTGGACAAGGAGTCTTATTTAAGTTGTGTGAAGAAAGGTGGTTTCATTGAAGTAAGCATATTTTTTCAGAACACAAAGGATGGAGGGGATTTCTTAACCATCACTATTTTCTAGAAACACAGAGCTCAGCTAAAGTTCAACATTGTCATTCCCCCTCTTTGTTCAAGATGAATGAATATAATAGTTTGCTGAACAACTAAGAGACAAACATTCAACCCCCTGAGTGGAAGGAAGCAGGATCTAATAAATAGTCTCTCCAGGGCTCTTTTTGGTATTGTTCCTGTGAAACAAATTGAACCATCTGATGAGAGGTGACAGTAAAGGTCAGTCGTTTTAGAATCCTGAAGTGCAAACATCTTAAACAGGTATGCCTGAAATGAAAAAGAGAAATATTAATGTAAAAGATTGAACTATCACAAATAGACGGGGGCAACACTCTGAGGGCCACAACTCTAGTGCATTCCAAGAGGTTGGTAGAAGAAAATTTTAAGATATTAATATAAGCAGCACTATTATAGAGCTAATCAAATGGGTCATATATATGGACTTCTTAATAGAAATTCTTTCTTTTTCTCTTAACAATTTTTTAAAATTTATTGTTGGAGATTCATTGAGGGTACAAGAAACCAGGTTTCACTGATTGCATTTGTTAGGTAAAGTCCCTCTTATAATCATGTCTTGTCCCCAAAAGGTGTGGCACACCAAGACCCCACCCCCCACCCTCCTTCCCTCTCTGCTATTCCCTTCCCTACTCCTCCCTCCTTCTTCCTCTCTCTGATTTCCCCTTTCCCTACCTTCACCATGTCATTAATTGTCATTAATTCTCCTCATATCAAAATTGAGCACATAGGATTCATGCTTCTCCATTCTTGTGATGCGTTCCCTTCTCTCCACATTCATGCCAGCATCTGCAGTTTTGAGATTTTGTGATGTGGGCAGTTTTCTCTGGGGTTAGATTGTATCTCAGGGTGGTTTTGAATTGCATTTCTCTAATAATGAGGGATGATGAGCATTTTTTCATATGTTTGCTAGCCATTCATCTATCTTCTTTAGAGAAGGTTCTATTCATGTCTCTTGCCCATTGATACATGGGATTGTTGGCTTTTCTCATGTGGATTAATTTGAGTTCTCTATAGATCCTAGTTATCAAGCTTTGTCTGATTCAAAATGTGCAAATATCCTTTGCCATTGTCTATTTGCTTTGGTTGTTTTCTCCTTAGCTGTACAGAAGCTTTTCAGTTTAAGTTCCATTTGTTTATTTTTGTTGTTGCAATTGCCATAGCAGTCTTCTTCACAAAGTCTTTCCCCAGGCCAATATCTTCGAGTACTTTCTTTGAGGATTTTTATTGTTTCATGCCTTAAATTTAAGTCCTTTATCCATCTTGAATCAATTTTTGTGAGTGGGGAAAGGTGTGGGTCCAGTTTCAGCCTTTTACATGTGGATATCCAGTTCTCCCAGCACCATTTATTGAATAGGGGGTCTTTTCCCCAAGGTATGTTCTTGTTTGTTTATCGAAGATTAGGTGGTTGTAAGATGTTAGTTTCATTTCCTGGTTTTCTATTAGATTCCAAATATTTGTCTCTATTTTTGTGCCAGTACCATGCTGTCTTGACCACTATGGCTTTGTAGTACAGCCTAAAATCTAGTATGGTGATGCCCCCAGCTTTGTTTTTATTTTTTTATTTTTTTGAGACAGAGCCTCAAGCTGTCCCCCTGGGTAGAGTGCCATGGCATTACAGCTCATGGCAACCTCCAACTCCTGGGCTCAAGCGAGTCTCCTGCCTC
>NW_003852399.1:4844570-4855912 GCF_000181295.1 Otolemur garnettii
CCCAAACAGCTCACAGGTAAGGCCTTTCCAGTTTGCAATCTCACTGCTGCTGTACTTACAGCTGCCAACAAGACTAGACCGAACAAACACACACAAACACTTGCCAGTTCGCCACTGCTTTTGTCCTCTTCATGGGGTCCAGAAGTCCCTCATTGACTCCCTGTGTCTCCAGAGGGGAGTTTCTGGGCAAAGCCCTCCAGCCAGAGATGCCTGAAGTCTCCTCTCCCTGGACTCACTGTGCCCAGTTGCAAGGAAGCTGTTACTCAGCCGCCATCTTGACCCTAATCCCAAGAAATCAGGCTGTTTAAATCTGATACTGGCAGGCAACTTTTTTTATTAAGTCATAACTGTGTACTTAGAAAATCCTTTCAGGTGGCAAATATCTGGCCCAATTCCCTAATAAGGTCATAGAACATAAATGTATAATTACATGGTGTTTGATCAATAGATTGCAATAATTTGTTTCTTTTTTAGGAGAGATAGACACTAGTAAAGTCACAGGTTGATTTGTTTAAGGTTATTTTTCCATGTAGGTGAAAGTAGAAACACTATCATTTAAAATTCCGTAAGGTCTTATTTGATGAGACTGGAATTTCCCAGAGGTTTTTTTTATAATGGGAGTAGATGATTAATAAAATACCTGGCAGTCAGTAAGACTGAGGGAAGTGGCAACTATTTGGGTTAAACTAGGAATGATACTACAATAAACATGCCCTGAACTAAAAATTATAGTAAGAAAGAAAGAAAGGAGGAAAAGGGCCATTATAAGTGGAGAATAAGCAAAAGTGTATAGGAAATGAGGATGACTACTAATAAGTAGATAGGAAAACAAAGCCGGAATCAGACAGCAGTCATGGTGGAACCTTTGGGCAGAAGCTGCTCACTGCCTGAAGTCATCCACTTATTGTAAAGGTCTTCTAGGGCATCAGCTGTGTTTACAGGATTTCCAAGCACCCTCAAGTTTAAGTGCTCTATTAGAGTAGACTTCCAATTGCATGGAATTCTGAATTGCTCCACGCAGTGGACTCTGGAGTCTCACTGCTGTTATTGTTAACAGTACCTGATAAGGTCCCTTTTGTTTTCTTCTGATGTCTCTTCCCATAGATGAAGTATCCTGGTTGAAAAAAATGAAGAAGCACTTTAGGAAAACAGAAAACGCTGTGCAAAAATAACCTTAACCCTTTGGTGATAGGACTGGGAACAGTTTGTCAGCCCCTTGAAATACATTGCTGTTTCACCATGCACTAAGGCAGTCCAGAAATAGAGTATAATCTCTAAATGCATGAGCCTTCTGGTTACCGATTCATATGGAGATAACCAATGTGATCATGGGTGAGGAGATCGTATATCCATAAAAACCAGTGGGAATACTTTTGGCCAAGGGAGCTCAAAGGCTTTGAGGATGTCATTGTTCTTTTCAACTTTTTTCAGGAAATTTTTTATGGTCAGTACTGTTTTATTAGTAACTAATAATATTTTTTGGAGTTCTCTCATAAGGTTTCTGTTAAGTGAATGCCCCATCAATTGATATAAAAGCCAGGATGCCCCAGGTTAGAAACATAAAATCAAGCAGTAATTTTAGTAACTAGAAAGGCTGTAACTTTCCAGCAAGGGAATGCTTCAGCCTACCTTTAACACAGATATACAATAACCAAAACATATCTAAATCCCTTAAAGGATATACACTGGATAAAATTCCTCTTAAGGTGTTCAAAGTACCCCTGAGACTTTGGGTCCTGGCCACGTTCCACTTTTGCAAGTTTTTTTCAGGATTGTGTTATGGATAGGTTACACATGACCTGAAAATAACCTCAGCTATCTTTTAAAAATTGCTCACTGGTGATTGAAAATACTAACCGATTTATCCACTCCATGATGAGTAGTAATTTCATGGAGAAGTTGAGTTAATATCCACTTGAAAGGATCTGCTGCCACTTTGACAGGGCCAAAGATTATCTCAGTGAAGGGAATAAGCAGATTTTTTTTGGTCAATTCTTCCTTTTCACAATCCCACCAGAAATAATCCTTTGGGGGGGTTTATGGGATCAGTACCTTGGTTAAGGTACTTTGTTGAGCATAATGATCTGTTACCACGTCTCCTTAACCTTGTATCTCTTTACATAGGCCCCAACTCTAGACAAGTCAGTTCTCTTGAGAATAGGAGTGCATCTGAAAGTTACCTAACCTATTGTCCGTCTTTAGAGAGGTCTAGCAGAGGGAAGAAGCCTCCTTTGTCATGAAAGCAGAGCAAAGTCATGTGCTACTCCAAAGAGATATCTTCTCATTATCTTTCTATCTGCCCTCTAGCTACTCTGACTGAGCTCTCTGGCATACTCTTTTTTAAGTTTTGCCATCTGGGATGATTCTACTTCTGACAGAGGACTATATGCTAAAGACCCATCTCCTTAAATTACTGATTGAATACCTTATCCTGCTTAATAACCTCCAGCTTCAGTTTCGAAGTCTTACTCATCAACAAATATTAGGTCAATATAATCTCTGACACTTGTGAGTGAGGTACACAAAGATCCCTAACAGAAGTAAGACAACTTTGATGTGTCCTTATTTTAGAAAGGGTAGGAATGGTGAGATTCTGTGGATTGCAGGGGTAGATAGTAATGTGGGAGGGAAAAAGAGTAGGAGAGGTTAGTTGATTGGCTGAAGAGTTCTGTGAATGTGAAGGCAGTAGTCATGTCTGTATTACACAGGCACCAAAAGGTCAAGCAGAGAGCCTAGAATGGCTGACCAGAAGCATCAGAAAGTTTTGCATCTACACCTATTTCTCTAAGTCAAGGGAGAAAAGCCTTGCAACCAAGTCAAGGGCAAGGCTATAGTGAGCAATAGGCTTTTCATGGATTCCATGAAATTGAGTTAAAGCCCTGTGGGTGTGTCCTGCTCACTCATGCATGAATTGGTGAAATGGCTTTTCCTACTTAGGGACACCTAAGGAGGGAGGCAATGGAAGAGTCTTCTTCAGGTTAGAGAAAGCTGTTCGTGTTTGGGCTCCCAGATCAGAGGATCGCTTGTAGGTGACTTAGCCAATTCGTAAAGATGTTTTGCAATCACAGAAATAATTAGCGCCCATAATATCTAGTTAGATCTAGAAATCTTGGTTGCATCTTGAAAGGGGTCTAGAATAATTCTGGTAGTCTTAGAAGAAAAATTTTTTTCCCTTTCCTAAAATAGGTCATGCCTCAAATGATGGTCTGTGTTCCAGAAAATGCATAATTTATCTTTTGAAACATTATGTTCCTTTTCAGCTAGGGCTGAGAGTGTGGAGTTCTTTGTATAGGCTTCTTTGATTTCTGATCAAAGTCAGAGTTCATGTACATACTGTATCACAACTAAGTCACAAGACAGATTTATAAATTTTGTAATTTTGACTAAGGTCCTGGGAAAAGCAGGAGGTGGCTTTAGGGAATCTATGTGGCCTGATTTTTCCCTCCCCTAGTAAAAGCAAAAAGACATCTCCTGGTCCAGAGGCACATTTAGTAAAGTTGAGCAAAGATTCACTATGGTGAAGCAAATGGCTTTAGACAGAATTGACAACAAGATGGTATTTGATTAGGAACTAAAACTCACTGTGAGGCTGGCACTAACAACAAGCTCCAGGGCTTCTGCTTGTGGTCTACATGAGAGTTTCCTTCTCATGATAAACTACATGTTCAGACAGCACAAAACAGTAAGAAAATGACAGCAAAAAAAAAAAGTGATGAAAAGAACAGGCTTGGTTCTACAAAAAATTCCAAATGAATGGGAAGCAAAAACAAAACCAGAGCACCAAACTTAGAATAAATAGCCAAGGAACTCGAGGGAAGAGTTCACACTTACCATGTTGTCATAGACTTGACAAGCAGGAAAGCACAAGGGGTGTTGCACCTGGCGGAAGGCTGAGGTCTGTGGTGATGGCCAGTGTAGACTTTATCTTGATGGCATTTCCAAGAAAACTATGGAAATAAATAAATTTCACTCAAATGACAAAAACCAAGTGCTATTAACTCAGAGCTTTCTAAACAAGGGTCACCTACCATCACTTTTGTTTGGCAGAGACTCAGATGCAGGCTGAGTATCGGGAAGGCTCATAGTGGACAAAAGGGAGACTTCAGGCCCACCTAATTGGAGGCTGTGGCCATGAGAAAGCCGTAGGGTAGCCAAGCAGGAGAAGGCCATTGTATGTGATTTGTTAAGAATAGATACTTGGCTTTCTGTGGTTGGTTCCGAGTTAGAAGTGGAGGCAAAAATTTTGGAATCTGGCAGGTATCAAGTCCTCACGGATGCTGAAGAGGTTGCAGCTGGGTCCCTAGACTGCTTGTCACAATGTTGTGATTGGAGTTGTATTTCTATACATGGCCTAACCATGGTCTGTTGGTATATTCATGCTCGTTGCTCAGTGAGTTTTTGATGCTAAAATGTTGATCCTCTTGATAATGCTGTCCACAGTGTTGGGTCTTTCTCCTGTATGTGCATGAAGACCTGAGCATTTCACCAGAATGTCTCAATAGTCCAAAGAGTGGCTGGTCCAGAAAAAGAGCTGGACCACAAATGGTCAGCTAGGGTGCTAAGTCCTTCCAGGCTTGTAACAAGTCTTCAGGCTTGAGTTTTCAGTGATTCTTAAAATCCCCAGCAGCAAAGAACAGCTGCAGGTGCAGGACCACCTGGACTCCCAATAAGGATCTTGACAGTCAGGTTTCAGTTGTCAAGGATTCCAAGACAACAAGGGGAGGAGAAATTGAAAAGTTGGTTTGGAGGCTGTTAGTTTGTAGCCAGGTCCTAAAAGACACTAAAAACTTGAAAATCTGGCAAGGATTAACAGTCTCTGCAAAGTTAAAGGATGTAGTCCAATTTACAGGTGGTACCAACCTGGGTTCCACAGTGAGAGAGAAAGCTTTTAGTTACCTGCAATTTACAATGAAGTAAGGTGTCCAACAGCTCAAATATAAATGACAAGGTTGAGTCTGGTAATCCAGAAATGTGTGCTACAATTTTCCACTGAAATACAAAAGTTCTTTCTACAGTTTCTCCCTGCCCCACATCTTTAATCAAAGACAATCTCAAGGAAAGATGATTCTTGATCACAAAATAAGGTTGGTCTCATGAGATCTGGCCCGGTTAGTTACACAGTTGCAGCGAGAATGGCAATTGACACACAAATCCTCTCACATTCGCTCTGCTGGAAGTTTTCATAGAGAATCTCAACTTGGACCTTTCAAAGCCTCTTGGGCATAAGATGCCAAGCCAAGAACTCACCATCAGATTTCCCCACAGTACCTACTGATTTGGCAGGAATTCCTCTCTTCTTGAGGTCTCCCGAATACCATAAGATTCCTGAGCCTGCTGGCAAGTGACCTTCCTTGCTCACCTAGAAAGCCGGGAACCTGGTAAAGCCAGGGATCAGGCCAGTTTTCACCAGAGGAGCTCTGCGAGCACTGGTCTCATGAGACCAACCTTATTTCCTTAAAAGTGATCATAATCTGATTAAAGAAGTGTCATTCTCAAACATGACATTCTAATCCAGCGGTTCTCCACCTGTGGGTCACGACCCCTTTGTAAAATGAAAATACATCTTTCATATCAGATATTTACATTACGATTCATAACAGTAGCAACATTACAGTTATGAAGTACCAAGGAAAATAATTTTATAGTTGGGGGTCACCCAACAGTTCATGAAGAATTGCATTGTTTGTTTTTTGCTTTTTTTCTTTGCAATTTTTGGCCTGGGCCAGGTTTGAACCCGCCACCTCCAAGATATGGGGCCAGTGCCCTACTCCTTTGAGCCATAGGCATTGCCCATGAGGAACTGTATTAAAGGGTCATGACATTAGGAAGGTTGAGAACCACTGTTCAAATCAAAGCCTTGGTTGTATTACCAATGCTTCCAGTTATGTCCTGTTAATAGGGAAGACAGAATGTTATTGAATGTATTCTAATCACTACATTTTCACAAAAATAAAAACACTTAGTAAAAGTTTACAAAATTTGGAAGGATGAGTTAAGAAGGAAAAGTTAGAAGTTTCACTTCTGTTCACAAGAAACAAGCATAGTCTATGAAACTGCTATAAGGGATAGTTTAAGAGTAAAGAAAAAAGAGCTTCTTTATGCCCAGAAAATAGAGCAACAAAATATTAATAATATTCCAAACAAATATCACAATTGTCTCTCATCTCCTCCTTTAGTCCTGAATAACTGATTCTTGTTCCATTCCATGTTGTTAGTTGTTTCATGAATGCTTCTCCTTTTCAACTAGGTGTCTGGAACTCCTGACTCAGTCCAAAGGTGTGATCTGACTGGTGTTGAAGCAATGCCATCATGAAGCTGTTCCCCAGAGTATCTGCCGTAATCTTTTTCCACCAAACTTGAAGACAGTTCTTTGTTGAAAATAAAACACTCTGGTCTACAGCTCATTGCAAGGATTACATGGAAGCATCAAAATAAAACAGAACAAAACCCAAACTAGATGTAGATGACAAGAGGCTAAAAATTGTTTACTTATTCTGGATAATTTTCAAAAGTGAATGACCTAAATAGAGTTCATGATAAAAATAATGCAATTGACAGTTACATCTGGTTGTTCCTATTACATACAAAACAAAATAAAAGCAATCCAAACCATGATGTTTTAACAATATTTTCAAAGAAAAGTAGATATTCCATCTAAATTTATAAAAAGGAGCATACGTAATCTTTACAAAGAAAGCAGGTTCAGATATAACATACATATCCTGAGACATTAGATGCCGTATGCTCCCAGTACATCATTAAAATTCAACAAAAATATATCAAGCTTATCAGTTTCGAGTAGGTTCTAAACATCAGTATATTAGGAAAACTGTATAGATAAGTGAAGTAAGTGATGTGAAAATACTGGGTTCAAATTAAAGAACTAACTTTGCAATAGCATCAATGCTTTCAAAAACAACTGAAATTATATCTGAGAAAACTGCTGTTGTCTAATAGGAGGCAAAGCAACACCAGGACCCTGATAACCAGAAACATATCATGGACAGTGAGAACATTCCCAAATTCTTTAGAACATCTCCATGCAGAATATAAGTTTTTAAAATACTTTACATTAACGACATTTTACCCATATGAATTTAACAGAGGGAACTCTAACCACCTCTTCTGATTTGACAATGCATCTCATCATTAGTAACGTAACACACATCCCTAATTCTTTCTAACTCTTCTCTTTTTACAAGGTGAAAGAACAAATCGTTGTGATTTTCCAGCAGCCCTCTGGAAGATAACAGACTTTGTGCTTGACATAACTTTTTCCTGGTTTGCTGAGGACCACTAGGCCCCCTGCCCTGAGTTTCTCAGTTTAACTACTAGTTTGTCCCATCTCAGGTACAGACCCGGCCCATGAGCCTAACCACAAACCACCATTTCGTGTCTCATCTTTCCTGTTACTACCATACTTGATGATGTCTCTTAGGTTTTAAGAACTTCCTCCCACCATCAGCTTTCGCACGCCCCACCCTTTAACTTTCCATCACTGCCCGTTCCAGAGGTCTCTGCATATAAAAGCCGTGCTTACTCCCCACTTCCCCGATGGCTTTGAGCATCTTTCTGTTCTAACACTTCCCTCCTCCTATTGCAATACACCTTTTTGGAAGTTTGTCTATATTAATGTCCAGAGTGCATTTTTTTTCTTTAGCAGTAATGGTGTCATGACCCAGATAAAATGCCCACTGCCCTGGGCTCTGCTTTCTTGACCGACACCGTCTCCAGGAATTCCTGTGCCTTTTTCTGGCTGGGGAGACTGGGATCCACAGTGGTAAGTCCTGACTCCTCACAGAGTCCCACACGTGCGTCTGTTGCAGCATGGTAAGGCTTGGCTTTGTTTTCTCTCACTGTCCTCCTTTCTTTCTGTTTTCTGTCTTTTCCTGGTGCTTTTTGTGTGTGTGATGACAGCCCCTGATTCTCTCCTAGGGGGTCACATCTTGGTTTAAAGTCCCAAGATCTCTGCCACCAGCAGGACTGTCCATCTAACGGCCGTCTCCCAGCTAGGCAGTATGCTTTCTGTCATTCCAGTACTAACTCCACCCAATTTCTTCAAAAATGGCAAAATTTCTGTACATACAACTTAAACTTCGATGCCCTCTTTGGGGAAACGTAAGATGTTCCCAAACTATCCTATCCTTGAATCCTGTCCCTTACGATCTTCTGAAGGCAATGGGCCGCTTTTATGTTACTGATCTCCACTTGGAGAAAACAGACAGAAAAGATGCCTCTCCGGCACGAGCTTTTTAGAGACCTCCCTTAGAGACCATCTTCCTTTCCCAGCAACTTCTGAGACCTGTCTCTTCTCATCCCCGTCCCCCGGTACCTCTTTTCCCCCCTTTTTTCCATTTTTCATCTTCCCTTCGGCTCCCTTGAATCCTCCAACACCTTTACCTCCTCTACCCCTCTTTCCACTCTGCCAAACCTTTCATCTCCCACTCTGGCCCCTCAGTTCCTTACAGCCTCTTTCAAGGCTCTGGGGGAGCTTAGGGGTACCAAGAGCAACACCCCGAGGCTGAAAATGCTAAATTAGAAGAAGGCTGGAAGTTTAATCCACTCGGGTGGGCGTTGGAGCCACCAGATGGCCATTTTCAGATCTCTTTTCTGTTCCTACCCTGAAATTTAGTCCCCAGCCTCAATAAAATCACACATTAGGTGCAAGGACATCTTAAGAGTCTCCTACCCAAATATTGGTGAAGAGGCTTGAGTGCTTATATTGAACAAATTATTTCAAATTGACCTACATGCCAAAATATGTAATCCTTATAAAAATATAAAGAAGGGTGAGCAACAATAAGAGTCAGCTGTTTTGTATAAACCAGGTGAGTTTTGTATTTCTGAGACTATGCCTAAGTCGTAGCTAAAATTAAACATTAAAGCTGTAAGCTCTCTATTTCTGTCTGTATGCACACGCACGCACACACACAGAGAAAGGGTGCCAAAAAAGTATTTTAAGAAAGTGAAAAAAAGTATTAAAATTATAATATTCAGTATGTACTGATAATCTTTGTTACCGTGTCTATTATATCTTATATCTCTTGTAATCTCAGGAGGCAAATGTGACTTGAGTATTACAATTTGATATAGCTTTTACCTTTCTTCAAATGTGCGTACATTTTTGGCCCCTTCTGTGTTTGTGTTATATACACTCACACGCACACACATTAGGCTCATGTAATATTTTCCCAACTCCAGATGATATCACCACATTAAATTACTACATTCCTTAAAGGAGCTCCTTTGAATTGGCTTAGAAACAAATAAGAGCCTATATACATTGAAGATCCTTGAGTTTTCCAGAAATTAAGGATATCAAATTTCTAATATGATCAATGCGAAAAAGTATTCTTATAAAAACTTACCAAAATATTTCAAGAATATAAGCTCACATAATTTAGATAAATTTTTGCCCAGTGAGAACAGTTTGCTATTTTTGAATTAATAAATATAGCTAAGTCTTCTGAATGGTCCATGTTGCAAGAATATATTTTTGTTCTACGTCTTTTCTTTTCTTTTCTTTTCTTTTTTTTTTTTTTTTTGGAGCAACCTCAAATTCCTGGGGTCTACCATCCTCCTGCCTTAGCCACTCAAGTAGCTAGGACTACAGACAGTGACCACCACACTCAAGTAGTTTTTCCACTTTTAGTAGAGATGGGGTCTCACTCTTACTCAGTGTCACTCAAACCCCTGAGCTCAAATGAGCTTCCCACCTCAACCTCTCAGAATTATAAGTTATAATTTATAATTATAAACCACATCTGGCTTTTTCTTCCTAAATTAATCTAGATATATTGAATTTCTTTGCTTCATAATCTAGATGTATTCTTGGCATATTCTAACTATATGTCTGATATATTCATTGTATATTATGTCTTATGATTATATCTAAACATTTTTCTCTGTAAAAATTATGTCCATTTGTTTTCATAAATTTAATGCAGTATCCATTCTTCTTTGAAAATTGAATGAGTGTGTGTCTATATATATATATATATCCTATCTAAAACTTTTTTTTATTTTTTGAGATAGTCTCACTCTGTCCCCAGGATTACCCTTCCAAAATTTGAGAAATTTTATTGAGTATTCTTATTTTCAAGAAAATATATTTATTTGCACAGATTCAATAAGATTCTGTCCTCCTCATTAATAGGACATAATTGGAAGCATTGGTAATACAACCAAGGCTTTGATTAGAATGTCATGTTTGAGAATGACACTTCTTTAATCAGATTATGATCACTTTTAAGGAAATAAGGTTGGTCTCATGAGACCAGGGCTCGCAGAGCTCCTCTGGTGAAAACTGGCCTGATCCCCGGCTTTACCAGGTTCCTGGCTTTCTAGGCGAGCAAGGAAGGTCACTTGCCAGCAGGCTCAGGAATCTTATGGTATTCGGGAGACCTCAAGAAGAGAGGAATTCCTGCCAAATCAGTAGGTACTGTGGGGAAATCTGATGGTGAGTTCTTGGCTTGGCATCTTATGCCCAAGAGGCTTTGAAAGGTCCAAGTTGAGATTCTCTATGAAAACTTCCAGCAGAGCAAATGTGAGAGGATCTGTGTGTCAATTGCCATTCTCGCTGCAACTGTGTAACTAACCGGGCCAGATCTCATGAGACCAACCTTATTTTGTGATCAAGAATCATCTTTCTTTGAGATTGTCTTTGATTAAAGGTGTGGGGCAGGGAGAGACTATAGAAAGAACTTTTGTATTTCAGTGGAAAACTGTAGCACACACTTCTGTATTATCAGATGTTTAACCTTGTCATTTATATTTGAGCTATTTGGCACTTCCTTTTAAATTATAAGTAGCTCATGGATAAGAAAACTGTCTTCTCTGGCAGAGATTTAGTTGGCCTCCTCTCCCACTGTGGGAAAAACAGTTTTGATAACTACTTATAAACTAGACTTATAAAATGTCAACTTTTACCTTGTACACAATGTCAGTTTTCAGATCTTCTAATTTCTTTCCATATCTGACAATAACCCATAAATTAACCTTCCATTTTTTTTCTCTCCTCCCCTTTACTCGTAATCACTGAGAACTAAACCTGCCTTACAACCCAGGTCCTTACTAAGATCCAGGTTGCCTTGTGGCTGGCCCTCAGGATCTGAAGAATCACGGCAAGAATCATCAAGTCTGATGACTTGTTGCAAACCGGTAAAGATTAACCATAACAAAAGTCTGGTGAAATGCAGGGGTCACACATGTTCTCACAGGACAGATAAATCAGACACTGGCAAGATTACAAAGACTATCAAATAACTCAAAGAGCAGTGCCACATAATCAAAGAATAGATGGCTGAAGATTCAGCTTCTGTCTTTTTTACAGGTTTTTTTTT
>NW_003852399.1:4855932-4860342 GCF_000181295.1 Otolemur garnettii
GGGGGGGGGCCAGAGCTGGGTTTGAACCCACCACCTCCAGCATATGGAGGCCAGCGCCCTACTCCTTTGAGCCACAGGCACTGCCGAACTTCTGTCTTTTTTAATGCATTATTTTATATTAATATTTCTCTCTTTTTTTTATTTTAGGCATCCCACTTTTAAAAGGCCTGGTCTGAAGGACACTAAAACAACCACCCTTTCCTAGCATGCCTAACAAATGGCTCACCTGGTCCTCCAGGGACAGCAGAACTGAGCAAAATCTGACACCAAAGTCTATTTTACTCATTCATTTCCCTCCTGAGTTGCTCCTTATCCCTGTGTTGTTCAAGGACGTTCTTTCTAGGCCTGTCTTAAACAAGAGCTGGGACTCACCAGGGTGATCCAGCATTGTCCTTGGAGCAACTTTTGGCTGGTTTGCCTAAACCACCAGGCTTTCAACTTTATATGAACTGTTCCTGCAGGTGAATTTGTTTGTTCTATCTTAGACCCAGAATCCCACCCCATGTGCCTAACCACAAACTACCCTTCCTGCCTCAACGTTCCCGTTGGGGCAATATTGGACAGAGTCCACCAAGTCTCAGCACGACCCTTCCTCTGACACACACCAGCTTTTGGAATTTAATATCCCTGTCACTTTCTTGGAATCCCTATGTATAAAAATTGTGTTTGCTCAGACTTTGAGCACTTTCAAAAGGCAGGAGTCCTCCTCAGTCATGTTTTTCTCACTCACCTGTAGACTTGCATATTTTTCCCCTTAGCAATACAAAAGATATAATTTAAAAATTGATTTTGGAAAGGTAAAATATTGAAAGCTGTCCGGAAATTTGTAATTAAATAGGATAATGGATTACTAAGAAATAATGCTTGGTTATATATATTTCATCAAATTGATATTAAGTGATTTTCAAATTAGACATAGAAAGTAATATAATAATAATAAACAACTTTAGCTCTTTTCAGTGAAGATTTCATCCTCTTAAAAAAATTAGTGACATGATAAAGTCAACGCAAAGCACATAAGGTTATTCTGGTGAGACCCTGCCTGTCTTCCAGGTAGACTACTCAGAAGGTAAAGACAAATCTTTTGTAAGCTTAAAAAATTAAGAAAGGACCATTAATCCAAAATAATTGTTATTTTAGTAGAGAAAAAGCAAAATTCTAGTTTTGTATCTGTATAATATTTGATACTTATTAAAATCTTTATCAATAAATCCACTAAACTTTAGCTAGCTTTGATAGCAAGAAATAAAATGTCCTTATGTCCTTTCCATGAACTTACATTTTACTGTATCCAGTCAGGATTTTGAAGGGTTATTCCTTACATTCCAACAATCCTGACTACAGTTTTGTCTAGAAGGCAGTCTTTATCAGTGGATAATTTTTTTTTTTTTTTTTTTTTTGAGCAGAGTCTCACTGTGTCACCCTTGGTAGAGTGCTGTGGCATTACAGATCACAGCAACCTCTAACTCTTGGGCTTAAGCGATTCTCTTGCCTCAGCTTCCCAAGTGGTTGGGATGACAGGTGCCCGCCACAGAGCCCAGTTATTTTGTTGTTGTTGTTGTAGTTGTCATTGTTGTTTGGTAGGCCTGGGCCAGTTCAGACCACCAGCTCCAGTATATGTGGCTGGCATCCTAGCCACTGAGCTACAGGCATCAAGTTGAGCCTCAGTGGATAATTTTAAACTATCTGTTTACATACCACTATTCATATCAGGCTAGCAGAGCTGGTCAATATCTATCTTATAACTTTTTATAGCCATGAATATTCTTTATACTACATCTCAATGTGGCAAAATGAACATTTTAGCTAATGGACCCAAATAGCCTTCCTACATCATATAAAAATAAGAGACAAGTATATAGGCACAAAATTATTCTTAGTAAAATGCTTTAGGATTTTATTCTACCTAGATACGTGTATGATCTAGGTATCTAATAAATGTCCATTCATTAACTAATTTTTGCATCAGTGCCAGGTTTTAAGTTACCAAAATATCTTGGAAATGACCTTCAAGCTGACATACTACAAAAATTTACAGGTAAATTACTTTTAAAATAAAATTTGTCAAAATAATTGTTCAATTTGATTAAATAGAAATTTATATATTTATAATTCTATACGTGGAGTAACTAAAATGGTAGCTTATTTAATGAAGTAATCCGTATAAATTTAGAAAGAACATGCCCAAAAGGTAAAAATGTTTGTCTCATACCTTATACTGGTAATTCCTAAGACATAGCTGCTTTTACTAAACTCACAATAAGCTAGTCCATTTGCCAAACTTCGCCTAAATTGAATGAATTTGAATTCTTAGAACATTTGAGTTAGTGTCCATAAGAATATATTTTTAATATATCAAAATTAGAAGTTCATATTCCCTTTTGGTTTTAATTGTGGTAAATTTCGGTAACAATTTTGATGACACTAGAGACCATTATCCTAAGTGAAGTATCTAAAGAATGGAAAAGCAAGCACCCCATGTACTTTGTAAACTGGAACTAATCAATAAGCACATGTGCTCAGAGGGAAGTAAAACTCAGTGGAAATCAAGTAGGGGGAAGGAGGGAGGTGGGAATGGGCAAAACCTACCTAAAAAGCACTATGAACACTAACCAGGTGATGGGCGCACTTATAACCCTGATTCAAGCATGACAAAATTAATACATGTAACCAAAAACATTTGGGCCCCATAATATTTGGAAATAAAATGAAATTAGAAGTCCAATTTTCTTAATTTCTGGAAATGTCGGAATATTCATTTATATAAGAACTTATTTACCTCTAAGTAAATCAGAATAAAGCTCCTTTAAAAAAATTATAATCTAGGCAGGTTCCTTCCTAGATTACAATTTAGGCAGGAACAATAGGCAGATCCCTATGTAGGGAGATCCCTACAACTTAGACTTTGCCTTATAAATGCAAGCATTGTGACCTAATTGTATATACTTTCATATTAATCAGAAATAAAAAAATTATAATCTAATTTATTAATACCACCTGGAGGAAAATATTGTACACCCATCAACACACAAACCTACATACAGACATATAAAACTCACATCCCTACACCAAATGTAAACACAAAAATATAAAATTCACTTGTTTATATTAAAAAAAAAATCTTTTATCTTCCCCTGGGTATAAATTCTTAATTGATTTGAGTTAAAATAGAGAAAAATAAACAAAAATTAAAAAGTAACAAACTTAATTTTTTGTTATCCTTTACCCAACAAAGAATATGTGAGTCATCATGAAAGTTTTCAGATACACACAAATACAGAAATGTAAAATCTGCAGTAATAGATGAAGCCCTCTCAGGAACACTGATTTGAAATTTGCTTGAGAGAATTAAAAACTGTGCTTCTTTGGAAGTGAAATAATGGACCATAACACAGTTTGTCTCAAAACTTTCATAGTGACCCATGTATTTGTAAAGTAATTAATTTACAGAGATTACCAAATGACTATAACAAAATAAAACAAAATTCAGCACCAGAAGACAACTGCATACTCAAAAAAAAAGTAAGAATCAAATTCTTACCATGCTACCAAGAGACAGGAGTCTAGAACACAGGATCAGGAATAAAGCTCACTGTTTCATCCCTGGGTTACCAGTCAGAAATGGAGCACAAGGAGCCCTAAGTGCTCTTATTACCTGGGTGGAACAGGTGGGCTTCTGAAGGCAGGAGTCCATCCTGAGTCATAGCACCAAACTGCCAAAGAAAAAGCAGACAGATTAAAAGATTGATATTACACAGGCTAGTGCAGTAGGGGGACCACTCCTGATCTGAAGATGATCAGAATGGCAGAGGCAGCTTAGGCAGTCTGGGCTTTTATAGGGAAAAAAAGGATGCAGATGACGTGGTTTAAGGCGTGGTTACCTCAGAAGTTTGAACATAATATGGAACTGTTTTTCTTTGTGGTTATACTTTCTGGGTACAAAGAGTTCTAATCTCAGCTAATCAACTATAAGACAAAGAACAGGATGTTGCTGAGGCCAGAGCCCCACCTAAGCCCAGGAGTTGGAGATACTCTAAGCAGGGGGAGGAGAGACTCTGTCTCTACCAAAAAAGGAAAAATAACAGGATGTGGGCCCTGCCTGTGGTTCAAAGGGGTAGGGCAGTGGGCCCCATATACCAGAGGTGAGGAGTTCAAACCCAAACCCAGCACACTCTCCCCACCCACACTCCCTCCACACCTGGCCATAATATAAAAAACAGGATGTGGGCCCAAGCCTGTGGCTCAAAGGGGTGGGGCATGGGCCCCATATGCCAGAGGTGACAGGTTCAAACCCAGCCCCCTCCCCAGCCCAAAATTTAAAAAAACAGGATGTTGGGAGGGGTGCCTGTGGCTCAAAGGGGTGGTGCGTGGGCCCCATATACCAGAGGTGACAGGTTCGAACACAGCCCC
>NW_003852399.1:4860362-4884146 GCF_000181295.1 Otolemur garnettii
TTCTGCTTGCAGAGATAACAGCAGATGGAAAGCCCAGAGATGGAGCTCAGCCCTCTAGCACCCCCTGAAGCCAGGCTGAGGCATTTCTCCTCCCTGTGATGTCACAGCACTCTACCCAGGGGGAAAGCTTGAGCCTCTGTCTCAAAAAAACCCAAAAAAAAAAAAAAAAAAAAGAACAGGAGGTTGGAGTGTCAGATGTTTCTGCTTGCAGAGATAACAGCAGATGGAAAGCCCAGAGATGGAGCTCAGCCCTCTAGCACCCCCTGAAGCCAGGCTGAGGCATTTCTCCTCCCTCAGCTCAGCCTGCTCATCTGTGTGTGATGCAGCTCTTTTCCATGCCTGCCCTCCCCTCCAGCCTTACCTTTTTTTCTTTTTTTCTTTTCTTTCCTTTTCTTCTTTTTTTGAATAAATTTTCCTTATTGTGCTGATGAATTACCTGGGAAACCTCTTAAAATGCAGGTTCAGATTCTGGGGTGGAACCTGTACATCTGCATTTCTTTCTTTCTTTTTCTTTTTTTTTTTTTTTTTAGTGTTGAGGAGGATTCACTGAGGGTACAAAGAACCAGGTTGCATTGATTGCATTTGTTAGGTAAAGTCCCTCATATAATTATGTCCCACCCTCAGAAGGTCTTACCTTTTAACATATAGCCCACCTTCCCTGTTCAGTACCCCCTTCCACACCTCTCTTTTTGTACTGATGCTGGGCCGCATCCTTCCAAGGCCACTTCACTGTTGTCCTAAATGGTCGCCTTCCTTCCACTCTTTTTTTTTGTCACAATTCAGTTTCCACAGAGCAGCCAGAGTAAACTAAAGTGCAATTCAGATTTTATTACCAATCTATTTATTTTTTTAATCTCTCTCTAATGTATTTCAAAGAAAATCTATTCCACATAGCACCACATCCAAACCCTTCCCATTCTGGCTAACTTCCCTTCCTCGCCAGCCCTTCACCAGCTCTAAATTCTAGCTCTGCTGAGTCTCCAACAGCTTCCTTGTGTCCCATGCTTGTCCCCACATCTAGGTCTTTTCCTGTGCCTTTTTCTTCTGCCCCTAGTGCCCTCCCTCCCTGGATAAGTCCTAAGGTATGTACATGGGAGGTTTAGAGGACATCCACCCTGGCCCCACATCTCTCCTTAGCCTTCCTTGCTTCCCCCAAGGCTGTGTTTTGGCTGAAATTCCTCTAGTCTAGATTTTAGCACTTACCACACCATTTAGCAACTTCCACCTTCTTTTCCAGTCTCCACAACCAGACAAGGAACTAACTCCCTGCAAGTCAGACCATGTGTTTGTTAAACCTTTTCATGGAAAGAAGAGACATGGGGTTCCAGTAGTGATTAGGCATTTGTTATGAGAAGGCAGCACCAGGTGTACTTAAGAAGCCCTTGTACAATTAATAAGCACATGTCTTTAAAAATTTACAGTATGGCAGGATGGCAGAATGTATTTCACAATCCTGTTATAGAAACAAGGTAAATTAGCACAAAAGAATTAGAAAAAGATGAAGTCTCTATGACATAGAATATGAACTAGAATGTCTTATCTTAAACAAATGCATCACGTCTCTTGAAGACCAACCAGTGTTAGAGACCTGCTAACTAGTTGCATCGGGGATCTCAATATTCACTCCACTTACTCCAGGATTGTCTTTCTTTACTTAAAACCAGAAGGGAATTCCTCCTTAGCACTTGGTTCATAGGATAGCTTCTGAGCAAGCTGCATACTTGAAATCAATGTCATTCCTAGGTATAACCAAGACTTGATAAAGACTTGCTAAATCAGTGACTTGCAGAATGGCTTTTCCACCATTTATAGGATGAGTATGATTTCCTTAATCTGGGTCTTGATTTTCTTTTTCTGATATATTCTGCTTTTAATACCATTTGTGATTATTCAAACCATAGGTACTTTTTTTTTTAGATTGATAAGATGGTACAAATGTTTATATTTTATTGTTTTCATTTCTAAGGTAAAGTTCAAGTTGTAGCTGATCCCATCATCCAAGGAGTGCGCTGAACACCCTCACATTATGCACAGTAAGTGAGATCCTGCCAATTGCTCTCCCCCTCCCCTATCCCGCCTCTCCTGTCCCCCACACTAGACTATACTTGCATTTTTCTTTCATGTGGGTTTGTAGTTGTTTATATATCAGTTTTATATTAGTATTGAGTACACTGGATACTAGTTTTCCATTCTTATGATACTTTACTAAGGAGACTGTGTTTCAACTCCATCGAGGTAAACACAAAAGATGTAAAGTCTCCATCTTTTCTTATGGATGAATAGTATTCCATGGTATACATAGACCACAGTTTGTTATTCCAATCATGGGTTGGGGCACTTAGGCTGCTTCCATGTCTTGGCAATTGTAAATCGAGGTCGCCCAGGAGAATACAAAAGGTCTGAGGTGGAAATGACATGGTTTAATGTGGGTTCCTCCAGAAGACCCTGACAGAAGGATTATGGCAAGGAGATTTGGAGTGGGATCAGGACACATCAGTGGGGGCTGGAGAATGGAAAAAAGCAAAGGAGAATGTTATTGTAGGAAACTGACTCCTAGACCATAAGAAGTGGTGTAGCACATGCCTAAGAGATGACTCCCCTTGAGTAGTGAGAAATCTGGAATATTTAAAATATGAAAACTCCCATTAACTACTGGTCGGAAGCTGCTCTGAGAATATTAACTCTCTAATCTTTTCAGCCTGTCTGACATAGGGACAAGCATGTATCCCTGTTAGACAGAGCTTTAGATAGAAAGCTGTGGGTTCCTCTGGGAGGGAGGGAGAAGGATGGGTGGATGGAGGGCAGTTGGTGGGACCACACCTATGGTGCGTCTTACAAGGGTAGATGTGAATCTTCCTAAATGTAGAGTATAAATGTCTTAACACAATAACTAAGAAAATGCCATAAAGGCTATGTGAGCCAGTTTGGTGAAAATATTTCCAATTGTATATAAAACCAGTACACTGTACCCCATGACTGCATTAATGTACACAGCTATGATTTAATAAAAAAAAGAAAGAAAGAAAGCTGTGGGTTCAAGTAGCAAAAAGCAGTTTCTTGGACCACTGAGAGTCAAGGGGACCTGAAGCCTTTTAAAGCTTGGGAAATTGTCTTTAACCTGCACTTTGTGAAGACAAGTACTAAACTGCAAGATACATTCTGGCAACACAGACACCATCATATTTCAGTTGAATCTAGGCAGTTTCATTTATAATAACCTGTCTCTGCTGATAGGCAGGCAAGAAAGAATTATGAATTTCCATAGCCTCGTTAGATTTCTGCAAAACACCATCCAATAACTAGATTTCCAAATTCTTGTCTGGAACTTTTCATTCACTCCTCTCCTACCTACATGAGACTGATTACCTCAAGCAAATTAAACAGGCTTATTCTCTCCTTTGACCTTCATTCCACCCATCTTAAGTGCCCTTTTCCTGTGAGTTCAGAAAAGAACCTGACGGAAGGACACCAGTGCAAATAATGCATTGAAGGAGGTGCTTCTACAAGAAAATAGGGAAGCCAGGAAGGAGGGAAGGAGAGGGGAAGATGCCAAGCCAGAGCGTGATTTCTCAGGAAACCCAAACCGCAGCCGGTCTGGCAGAGGCCTCTCAAGGGTGACCCAAAGGTGGCGATGTTCTTCTGAGACAAAGGAGCTGAGCTATTGTGTTCCCATAATCAATCAGACATTGTAAACGGGCTGTTCTGAGATACTCTGGTGGGACAGTAGGTTTTCTCTCTCTATCAGAGACTTGTTCCATTTTCTGGATGACCACAATTTCTGGGAGGAAAATTTATAAGAGGAAAAGTTAGTGGAATACGTTAATCTCCGGCTATATCATTCAGTCCTGAGGCTCATCATCATCTCCCTTCTCTATCATCCTTTTCGATTCCCCCTTAACCTTTGCCTAGGGCTCCTATCAATGCAGGTGACTTACCCAGAGAGGCTACCCACACCTTCTCCCTGAGGAGCCTGGGCCCCTACGCACCGTATTTGATCACACCATACCTGGGTGATACTGAGAGACACCACGGTGGATTTCCTAGTGCTGAAGGTGCTCCTGCCCACTCGGCATTGTGTAGCAGCAATTCCCTCTCACGAGGCTATCAACTCACCCCTTTTGCACCCTCCTGGTGCTGTAGCGCCTCCGGGTTTCAGCCCAAGATGTGACCTCTTCATGAGCCTTCCGTGGGCCATGCAGTCCTCAGTGCTTTATTCTTCCCAAGACTCAAAGAACTTACTGCTTATGCCTCTCACCTGGCCTGAGTCAGATGCTGCATTGTGATTTCTCACTACCAGATTTTTACCAACCTTGGACAATGTGATTTGGATGACTTATGAGGGTGTGGTTTGTTTCTCCAATGGGAACTCGGTCACATCTCTGTCCCACACTTACTGGCCTCCTCCAGCACCTAGCACAGATCTCTGTGCATCACAAGGGCCCAGTGAACTCAGCTTGAATCAGCCACTGACCAGCTTCCAGAATAGCGTCTCTGCACCATAGGACTAGATGATAATTTTCTCATCATAAGTCTTATGTCCCAGAATCCCCTGACTTATTTGGCTTTCAGTGACACCCATTGTCATTCAGGCCACAATCATCTTTTAAACATCAACAAAAAAAGACAGCTTTAAGAGGTTTAATCATTTCACATTTAAAAACCAGCCCAAACCCTTAAAAGCATATATTTTTAGATACTTTTATTGGAAATTACTTCTAAATGAAGGCCATCATTTTCTCCCATACAGAGACATTTTTCCTTTTTTGGCAATTACTCAGACTTTGAAGTTGACAAACCTACTTTGTTTAAGGATACTGGCTGTTTGTGGAGAGGGCATAGAAGCATTTCCAATCATTTCAGCTTACGCTGAACACCTTTTCTGGTGCTTTATACAGGCTATGTCCCCCAGAGGTTATTCTCTTCTTCCCTGCTCTGAAGCTCATGTGTCAGAGTATTTTAAAGCACGTTATCACCTGTTGTGGGAGCTTACGGAGAAAGGAGAAGAGCTCGGGCACTTCAGCGTCCAAGTAACTACTTATTCTGAGAAGACTTTGCCTTGTCATTATAGAATTTATCTCTCTGTATTTATTATTTTTAATTCTTTCGGTCTTGTATTCTCTTTTCAGAAGCCAAAATTATATACAAAAGTAGTCTTGATGGTGTGACTCTGGCTATGTAAGCTACTTCTCACGAGCAGTACTGAGATGAAATAAAATATTTCTGTGACGTTAATAAAGGTTAAGAGATACTGCATGCTCACTGTGAGCCAGGCACTCTGTAAAGCCCTTGACATACATCGTCTCATTTAATACAGCCATTTCCAGAGGTGGTTACTATTATTATCTCTGTTCTATAGATACAAAAATTAAGACTAAGAGAAGCTGAATCACCTTGCAAAGGTCATGTGGAGAAGCTGACAGAACAGGGCTCAGAAGGAAGAGCCCTGGCCCTCTCCTTGGAGATGGCCAACTAACTGTACTCTCAGCCGGGGTCTTGTCAGCCAAGCCCTCAGAAGTAAATCGCCAACTCTGTCTCAGTTCCCTCAGTGATTGAACAGCTGCCCTCATGCCTACACTGCCATCCACCCAGGCTTTGCTCACTTTAGAGCATTTTACTGTCTCATTATCTTGTGTTTTGCTTATAAGAATTACTAGTAGTTCTCGAAGAACAGCAAATATGTCGCATTCATCTTTATATTCATACTCCCTAGGCCACAATTTAAAATACTTTAAGTATATTAAATCATTTACTCTTCACACTGCCATGAGAAAAGGCCTCCTTCTATCCCCACTTATTTCAGATGGAAGGGGGTTACTTGACCCCAATCACAATTGCATTAATGGTGTCACATGTATTTAAACCTAGGTGTCTGGCTCCAGAGTTCATGCTTTTAATTACGATGCTGTATAAGGAAGTAATTGAATTTTCTTCTTAAATCCAGGCCTAATTTCAGAATGGATATACATTTATTTCTCTCTCTTGTCTTTATTCCCTGATCTGTAGATGTTTTACATAACTGGGAATGTCATTTTCATTGTACACTACTTTTAGAATCCCACATATTAATTCTTGTATGTATATGAATATTAGTTTACCATTGGTTTTCTTAGGAGTAATATTGAAAGAGAAAAATCTTCCTTCAACTTTCAAGCTTTCTAAGCTTAAATAGGAAGGGTAAAAACACATGCTACTTTCCCTGAAGGATTATTTTAAGCTGAAAACAATTTTGAAGTAGATAAAGGGAAAAAAGCTCTTTTGCCCTCTGCCTGTTTGCCTAAAAGCAAAGGACAGAAACACACAGGTGCCCCCCTCATCTTTCTACCAGGAGGATAAAAGATAATCAGCAGAGACAACTTCAGACCCTTGTCAGGCTGCACTTGGCACTGGAGGAATCTTTATAGGAACCGTTACTAACTAGACTTTATCTGCCGTGAGTTTTCCATCTCTTTGCCTTCCCACAATTCCCATTTGTAGAGGCTCGACATTCTTTTCCTTTGTCTTGTCACATTTCTAAACATTTATTCTTCCTTTGCTAAGATGCTACAGAAGCCCACATTATAACCAAACCTTCGCGTTACTCATCCCTGAGTTTATCCCATGGATATGTGAGATATCCACTGATAAAATTCTGTTTGTTTTGCTCTTGTTAATCAGTCTTTTGTTCCAGAGCTCCAGCTGAAAACCTTTATGGTAGAAGGAAAAATACTATTTCCCTCCCCTACAAATTCAAGGATATAATCTTACATTCCACGAGGAAGTTAAGTAACACTAAAGATACAAGAATATAAATCATTTCAAATTTAGCCCCTTAGACTTTGAGAAAACAAGGGTTTGTAAAAATCTGGAATAAAAGGCGATGCCTGTGGCTCAAAGGAATAGAGCGCCAGCCCTGGCCAAAAACTGCAAAAAAAAAAAAAAAAAAAAATGGTATAAAGAAAAATAAATGCAATGAGTATTAGGTCTCAGATATGCTAATCATGGTCTCTACAGGACATAGAAATCAGAGTTAAGGGCTATGGATTGAAAAAGATTGTTAACTAAGTCCTTCACATTTAAAAAGTAGACATTATAAATAATTCAAGAATAAACTAAGTGCAATGTAATTTTTAACAATAAATACTGTGTTTTTTTTTTAAGAAAAGGAAGCAATAAATTATCTGAAAAAAAAAAGAAAATGATAGGCCAGTTAGGCGTTGTATTGCTTTGTGAAACCTTGATGTCTAATCACAGAATATTCCCCCCCAAGTTTCTAAAAATCAAAACAGTACTCCAAAGATTTATATCAAAAACTAAAGGAAAAGAAGCCTAAATTATAAAGAGATTCACTTTTAACGTGTCTTATCATGTACTTAAAAATACACAGTCAGGAAACATAAAAAGAACATTTGCAGCAGGAGCCAGTGACTATTCTCCCAAAAGTTCCTTACACGTTGGAGTAAATTGTTCCAGGCATAATAAAGTTCGCATACACACACATTCCTCACAGCTTTCCTGGAGTTGTTTTGGGTCTACTGGTGAAAGATGCTCTTATCGCCATAAGTTAAACAAATTAATAAAAGAACATAGAGTAAGACAGCGTGCAAACATATGGCTTGAAACTAGGGGAACAGTGATACACAAGGCAAAGATGGATAAGGGGAGAGGACAGACGACTGACAGGTACATAGATACGGAGAAAGATTCCAACATATTGCCTTTCAAAGAAGGTTAATCGCCATATTCCCTCAGAATATTTAACTTTGGAAAAGTGACAGTACAAAGCTGGCCACAGACCAAAACAGGTCTGCAAATTTCACTTATCCACCCACGACAGGATGAGCTCGGAGTTGAGAGTAAGTCTTTAGAGCAGCTTGACAAATTGCATGCCTTTTGCATCTTTAAGCTGAGAATTGCATTTTATGCCTTTGAAAATTTTTCTAGTAACTTATTTTTTCATATTTCATGACAAAATCAGTCTATGATGGATTTAAAATTTTGAAAATAAAACCATCCCTTTTCCACAAGCAGTTTGACAAGCTTGTCCTAAATTTATATTTGGTCTTGGGGAGGCTACAGATGCTTAGCCTTCTTGTGGTTGTACCAATTCACACTTAATTAGGTTCTTACTGTATCTTTCTAGTGAGTATGGGGGCTCGCTGACACTGTGGGAGGAATCACAGGAGGTGAGAAAGATGAGAAGAAAGTGAAAAAGAACTTTCTGCTTCGTAGCTATGATTCAGAGCTGTAGGAAACATACAACCTTAGGAACTGGACAGCCCCTGCCAGGCCGGTACTTTGCACTTGGTACTAATGATCCTGAGATTATTGTACTTGCATCTATCAACAGTTTTTCCAAACTTTGCTGTGGACTTTATTCAGCCATTCATAGGCATTGTAAGATAGTTAACTTCTAGGTTAACACTACCTTTTAGACTAAAGGCCAAGGGAAAAAATAGGGATCTCTTTTAGCCTTTGGGGAACTAGTGATATCTGTGACTTGCAGTAGGCTTACATTGCTTTGGTGGCATTTTTTATTTGATTCTAGTTTGCTCTCCATGCAGGGCTAAGCTAAGTTCCAGTGAGATATATATATATCTTTAAAGAAAGTGCTCAAGAGTGTAAAAAATATTTATGCCAAAAAGAAAAAAAGTTGTAAACCTCAAGCCTACTCCACCCTTCCTAGCCTTCAAACCACAAAAAGTTTTTTCTCAGATTTGTTTTCTTTTGTGTCACATTTTCTGAGAAAGGACATAGCAAACTCTTAGAGGCACATTCCTGACCATCTTTTCAGAGAATTGTTAACAATTCCCTAATCTCAGAAAGCATCTGCCTTGTCCCCCACATCATGTCCCTGTTTCTCGGGCTGCTGGTCAGCCCAATCCACACGTCTTATAACATATAAAATCTCTGCTAACTGCCAGATGGCAAGGCCATCTCACTTTCAGATTGACCTCCCTGCCAGCAACAAATACGACTTTTCTTCTCACCTCTATGGCTGTTAACTAGAGATCCTTTCAGTGAAATAAAAATTCCATTTTGCTTTCAGGCAGTTCTGTCTCCAGAATCCCTTTACGTAGACCTTGTCTGTGTGGGCTGGCCTGTGTGGCTAACGTGTAGCCTAGTGTTGCACATCACACTGACATTGAAAAATGACTCCAAATAGGAGTGATACTGTGTCCTCCGGGTGTTAGAACAGCTAGGACAGAGCTTAAATTATCATTTTCCATTGATCTGTAGTCCACATGTCCCTTAGGACAATCGGAAGGGTCTAAGGACACTCCTAACCAGATTTGTTAGAATTGACAATTTCTAAAAACACAGAGTGAGGCCAGGAAGCTGCCTAGATTTCTGTATCTCAGACAGTTGAAATAGTCTGTTAATTCAAAAATAGAAAAATATAGGAAAGGAAATAGAGTCATAAAAAGGCATGTTAATATTTTAAAATATAAGGAAAATGAGATGTGCTATAGTTATCTTTTACATGAGTTTTAAAAAGGAAATTTAAAAGTATCTATTAGACATAATAAACGCATAAAAAGAAACCCTAGAAATAGCAACAGTAAACTTGTAGGTTATAAGAGCAAATCCAAAATGTGTCAGAAAATAGCCACCTATTACAAACATCCTGGCATTTTCTATGGAAAAGTGTCTCTTTTTAAATTACAAAATAAAACATAACAAATTGCAACCTACAAACAGATGTTTAAAGTAACCAAATAAATGAATAATTAATCAGCAAAAATATACTAATTTATTCTATTACTTATTGTTCCTAGGGGAATGCTAACACAGCAAACTAAAATGCAGAGGGGGCCAAAAACATGTACACACATTTTAAGAAGGGAAAAAATTGTACTAAAATTGTACTATTCGATATATACTGATAATATTTGTAATTCTGTATATTGTATCTTGTACCTCTTGTAATTGCAGAAGTTGAACCTGGCTTGAGTATTACAATTTTATTTTATTCTTTTTTTTTTTTTTTTTTTTGAGACAGAGCCTCAAGCTGTCACCCTGGGTAGAGTGCCATGGCATCACAGCTCACAGCAACCTCCAACTCCTGGGCTCAAGCGAGTCACCTGCCTCAGCCTCCCAAGTAGCTGGGACCCCAGACACCCGTGACAATGCCCAGCTATTTCTTGGTTGCAGACATCATTGTTGTTTGGTGGGCCCGGGCTGGATTCAAACCCATCAGCTCAGGTGTGTGTGGCTGGTGCCTTAGCCACTTGAGCCACAGGCGCCGAGGCGTGAGTATTACAATTTTAATACAAGTCTTTCCTTTCTTAAAATGTATATACATTTTGGGGGGACCCTTCATGTGTATTAAATAAGTAAATATTTAAAGCCATCAAAAGAGAGAAGGAAGATGACAACACAAATCATGAATAAAACAATGAGAAGATAAAAAACAAAGTCAATTTCTGATTAACAGTAACACGAACAGTGCTTTGAAAGAAATAGTAAAGTTTATATATTTGAATTTAATTTATACATATGTAATACTGAGAAATATGCCAATTAATAAAATTTTGAATCAAAAATAAGAAAACTCAGTAATTTACTTGTGCCTATGGAATATCTAGTATTTTATTCTGTCCATAATGATTTAAATCCGTATTCAAATTTCCCAGGAAATTGAGAGCTTCCACGTGAGAGTGGGTGGGTCACATCCATGCTTCAGTTAAACTACGTAAGAAACTGCTTAGTTAATGCTTTGAAATGAATGAGAAGGTCACAAAAAAGATTTCAAGGTTACAGGGCAAGACAAAGAGATTTAAAACAATTTCAAAGGTGACTTTAAAAGTACTTCACTGTGACATTTACTGGACGATTTTTCTAAACATCGAAACAAGGGAGAGGGAGGATTAAGAATGAGCTGTTATTTTTTTGAAAGATGATAAGTGCCAGGCACCATGCTCAGAACTGTACATTTAAAGAGGAAGCCATGTAAAAATACGAAGACATTGAATTATCAATGTCTGCAGATGATATGATAACACTAGGAAAGAAGAGAAAAAAATAAATCCTAAAACAAATTAAGCTCTTTGCAGGTAGAACTTAAGGAACCTGCAAGCGTTGCAATTAAATTCTTTAAGTACAGTGACAGCTAGGAGGGGAAATGAATGGATTCCACCCCTGGCAGCAGAAACTGAGTATCTACACATTAGTACATAAAGAAAGAGATGTTCATTACACACGCACGCCCACACCCACACACATGTCAGCAGAGAGGGAGAGCTTACGCAGGCTGAAGAGGCTTTTAAACATCTGCGTTATTCAAAGTAGCAATGTATGTGAGTAGTACCATGCCACAACATCCCATCCTAACTTTCCCCACTAGATGGATTATTCTAAAATAGAAACTTTACCATACTTCTAAGGGTCTGCATCTCCCCAGTGCCACCTCTGCCACAGAAAAGGCCAAACTTCAATGTGACCACCAACCAGTCTTGCCAAATCTCCACCTACTTTTTAAAAAATTCTTCGTTACTGAGTTTTCGCTTTTGTGTGGCAGAAAGAATGTTTAACATAAGATCTAAACCAGGGGTCCTCAAACTTTTTAAACAGGGGGCCAGTTCACTGTCCCTCAGACTGTTGGAGGGTCAGACTGCAGGCCCCAGGACGAGTCAGCTGCTAAGCAGGACAGGCAGCGGCAGCAAAAACACCCAGCGGGCCGGATAAATGTCCTAGGCGGGCCGCATGTGGCCCACAGGCCGTAGTTTGAGGATGCCTGAAACTGTGTAATACAGTTAAGCTCATAACACAGCATTGTTAACTCTGCTGCAGCTGGTGGGCAGCAGATCCCTAGAACTTCATTTTATTTTCTTTTCTTTTTTTTTTTTTTTTATTGAATGGTAACTATGTACATTAATGCACTTCTGGGGTACAGTGTGGGGTTTTCACACACAATCCGAAAAGTTGATGCCCACTGAGCTGTGATTCCTCCATTTCCTCCTCCTCTGCTGCCCTAGAATTCACCTTCCTGCAATCGGCTGCTATAAATGTATTCTACATGCTTCATAGAAAGTGAAATCATACAGTGTTTTTCCTTCTGTGACTGGTTTATTTCACTTTAGCAAAACGTCCCTCAGCGTCATCCATGTTGTCACATTTACTCTCACATCCATTTTCTGATTTCTCCAAAATTGTCCGGTTAGGGTCCCTGCTGCCCGGGCCTCGTGCTCCCCATGGCTGCATTCTTTTGCTGTTTGTGTGCCTTTTCATAAAGCGTTTCCATAGTTTTGCAATTTAGGAGGTCTGTCCTTTCAGCACAGAGCATTTAGTTGTATGTGCTGCCATTTACTGAAATCTCACACTTCCTGGTGACATTTCTTGTAGGCTTTGCTTGTACTGCAATGTAACAGTCTGTGCGTTTCTGTCTAATATTTCCAATCATGTTAGATACGTCTCATGCCATATTTATATCCTTCATGGTATTCATCACAGCATCTTCCGCAGCGGAATTATGCAATAAATGCAGTTTAATTGATTGGCTGTTCATTAGCTCCTTGAGGGAGCCTTACTCTCCCCAAGGCCTAGGAAGGACCTGACATAGAGCAATGCTCAATACCTACTGTGTTGGGTATGAGGCGAAACAGGGAGAGGGCGTGAGATGGTTCTGCTGAGACCACAGTGCTGAAGGCCGAGATCAGTTCTCAGTTCTTCTCTTCCTTGACCTGTCAGTGGTGTTGGCCCAGCTAATAACTCCTTCCTACTAGAAGTATTTCCTTCACTACACTTCCAGGATACTTCCTCTCCTGGCTCTCTTCCTATGTTCAGTCTAATTGCTGTTTTTTTTTTTCTTCTCTCAGCCTTTCCGCCTTGCAATGCCGCAGGGATCAGCCCTGGTTCTCTCCTCTCTGACCTTCACCATATTCACTCCCAGGGTGATCCGATTCCTTCTTGACTTGTAAAACTCCCATGTACTGATGCCTCCCAGATTTGCATCTGCAACCTCAATGTCTTCACTAGTTGCAAAACTATGCTGTCCTGTTGCCTCCGTGAGGTACCCACTGGGAAGTCCAATAAATGTTTGATTTAATACACCCCAAGCTGAAGTCTCGCTCCACCTCGCTGGGCCTGCTGCTGCAGCCCTAGTCGTCCCCCACCTCAGTTAAGAAAGAAGACATCTTTCTGCCAGTATCTCCAGCATTCGTGGCTATCTCATCCGGTCACATCTCACTCTGTCAGGGAATACTTCGGTGCTCTTTCAAAATATGAACAGATGCCAACAACTTTTCACCTCCCTGAAGCTCATCACAGTGATTATCTCACAAGTACCTCCTAGCCCCTGATCAGTCTGGTCTAATCCTTAACCATTGTTCACCTAAATTGCCATAAAAGTGCCTGCAATCTACTCCCCAGCCACAGAGACCCCTGTAGCGTGGAGGTCAGGACCTGTCACTCCTCTTTCCAATCCCCACAACAGCCCTCTATCACTCAAAGCAAAACCTGAAGTCCTTTTGAGGAAATATCCTATTGGGCTTCCCATGTCCTCTGGCTTCATCCCCGGCTAACGTCCCTCTTGCTCTCCACCCTCTTGCCTTGGTTTCCTCTTTGTGATTCACTTCAGCCATCAGTGAAGTGGCTTAAACCAACCTGCTGTGTTTTCTATGTGGCTCTAGGGATGCGCATCTGGCCATTTGTGCTTTGGGGTTTCTTATGTGGTTATAGTCCTGTGTCAAGCCGCACTGAAGGCATCTGAAGGCTCAGTGCACTAGACGTGGAAGGTGGCTTGCTCCCGACACTGACAGTTGATGCCGGGAGCTTAGATGGGGCTGTCGACCAAAACCACATACAGCCTCCTCATGTGCTTGGGGCTTCTCATAGCGTGGCAGCTACGGTGTTTTGAGAGTCAGGTCCTGAGAAACAGTGTCTAGGAGGCAGCAAATAGAAGTTTCCAGGCCTGGGAATGGTATGCCCGGAACTGACACACCAACTCTTCCATTATATTCTATTGGTGAAAGCCGTTAGAAAGCCGGCCAGGATTTGAGTGCAGGAATAAATAAATTCCTCTTGTTCATGGGAAGGTGGAAAGGTCACATTGCAAGGAAACATATGAAATGGAGGATGTGTTTGGGGTGATCTTTGGACAATACATTCCAGCATTTTATCTTTCAAACGCAGCGCTCAGGACCTGCACTGGCCACCCCGCCCCTGGCTGGGAGGCTTTTCTCCTGACATCACTGTGTTTTGCTCCCTCGGAGCCTTCAAGCCTTTGCTTTCCCACTTGCTCCCTCACTGCTGATACATCACCTGAGGATGAGCCCTCGCTGGACCACACCACTGGACATGATGCATAAGCACTGTCCCCGTAACCAAGGGCTCACAATCGCCCATGAACTTCAGCTTGTCCAAACTTTAGCCAGACTTCTCTCCTCCCACAGGCCCCCAGACTTTAGCTTGCACTCAAGTTTAGGCATGCACAAAACCACGCCGGTACATCCTCTGAACAGCTCATTCTGAGAACCGGCCGACCACAAAGAAAAACATCTCCCCACCAAAGTAACATGATTTTACCACCTGTTTACTTGAATTCTTGCTCTCTGGCACCGCAAACTTTCTTCCTAGTTTTACTTAACCATCTTTGAAAAAAAGAAGCCCTTCTCTATTTGCTTTGGAGATGCTTGAGATTCCTATGATGGAGGAATGCTCCCTGCTGCAACGTCTTTTTAAGTACAGTTTCCCTTTACCTAAGTCTGTACTGATTTTTATTTGACACCTGACACTCTCAGTCCTATTCACCCTACACAATTATCTTACATTATGAGTTATCTTCTAACATGCTATGCTGGGAACTTAGTCGGGGCTGTAGACCAAAACGACATACAGCCTCCTCTTGTGCTTGGGGCTTGAATTCTTATTACCTACTACAAACATGGGAAGTGCTCAGAAAGCATCTGCCAGTTTAATAGATACACTGACTCCTCTGCGGTGTGATGAAAGCGAGTCCCATCTAACACACAAATATGTGGAAGGAAGGAATGTTTGCTACCAGATCTACCACCAGGCTTCACCCCGGTTAACTGAGCCTCCGAATGTTCCTTGAGCTTAGTCCCTGTTTCAATCATCTGATTCCTAAAACACTAGTGCTCCATCTCATTTTTCTTAGTCCCTCCTAACCTCTTTTTCTCTCTGCCTTTTGACTTAGCCCAGGAACTGAGGCCTAGTTTATTTGTGGACAGGATGGCGCTGCTAACCAGGCGGGTTTTCAATTATCTCTTCTTAGCACATCCCTGGTAGTTGCTGTTAAACTCAGATCCCAGCTAATACCAGCCACCTGTCAGCCCTGACCTGCGGTCTGTGGCCTCATCCTCACACAGTCCATCTGTCCCCTGGTCTGTGCCTTCCTTCCCTCCAGCTTATCTGTCTACCCAAGATTTCTCTGCCTCCTTGGGCAGGTACAGCTGCTGTTTCTAATGCTGCCAGTATTCCACACCCTTCTGTAGTGAACTAAGTTCCTTGTATCCACCCCCCACCCCAAGATAGAAGAAACAATATTTCCTTACAGTCACACACAGGTAAAATTTATGGAGTAAATTTTTGTCAAAAAAGATCTGAGAGCACAATGATTTTACGTTCAAAGCTATTCCCCATTCCAAAGACCTATGCAAAAGGGGGGTGGGGGGAGTCAAAAGTTTTACGTCCATAATGGGTTTCAGGCCATGACACCATAATTCACCTGGTTATTACACACTCCTGATCCTTTTAATAAAATACCAGAGCCCGATTAAAATGAATGAGATACCAATGCCTCAGAATTTCACTCAGCCATCACTAATTGAGGGGATATCTTCAAATGTATTTAAATTGCACACATCTCTGGACTTTGCAAAATTGGGCTGGAAATCAGCTGGAGGAAATTTATGGGATTTCTGGCCCAGGAGGGAAAGCAAAGAAAGTCAGGGAACTCAAACCATAGGGGGAACAATTTCTCTTGCATTGATAAATGAAAGTTTCGTTTCCAACTCTGCTTTAAAATGTAAGGAGTCTTATGCTATCTTTACATCTTCCTTGTCTTGTTTTCTTATTTTTAGACCTGGAAATGAAACAGAAAATGAAATAAAGAGCCCTAGAATCCACAGCAACAGCTATGGGTCCTACCTTCTTCCATTCAACATCTAAGTCTCACCTATGAAATATAAATAACACTTTATGTACCTACACCATGGGGCAATAACGAGGATTAAACAAGAAGGCAGATTCAAAGTACAGCACGTCCCCACCTAGCCTGGTCTATAGGTTCTTGGAAACTGGGACTTTAAAGGAAAGAATGTGTAATAGAACCAGCTGTACCATAGACGTACTGATAGAAATAAGAGCCAAGTTCCTAATACACTTTTCCGGACATACATCACTAAACTTCTGAATAAAGACCAAAACACTTCCAATATTAAACAATGAAATAAATGTAAACTGCGCACACATTTAGGGAAGATTAATATAAACAAGTAAGGTCATTATTTATCCAATTATTCCAGGTCAGGGTCATTTGGCTTGAGCCTATCCTGGCAGCTCAGGGTACCACGAGGAAGCCCACTCAGGACAGGACACCATCTATCACAGGGCGCTCTCTTGTGTACTCTCTCTCTCTCTCACACACACACACACTCTCACATGCTCACACACTCATACTCACACTTTCACTCCACACACACACTCTCACATGCTCACACACTCACTCCACACACTCATACTCACACTTTCACTCCAGACACACTCACACACTCTCTCACATGCTCACACACTTTCACTCACACACTTCTCACACACACTCACACATAATCTCACACACTCACCCTCACACGCACATACACACTTTCATTCACACACACGCCCACACACTACTCTCACACTCACACACACTTTCACTCACATGCACTCTCACATACACTCTCTCACACTCACACACTCTACTCTCAAACTCACACATGCACTCTCACAATCACACACATTCTTACACTCTCACATTCACACAACATTCTCTCACTCATACATACTCATATACATACACACACATACTCTCCTTCACACACACTCACACTCACTCTACACACACACATTCACTCCACACACACTCTCTTACATGTTCACACACTTTCACTCACACATCTCTCACACTCACACACACTCACACATAATCTCACACACTCTCACATGCACACACTTTCACATACTCACATGCACTCTCACACACACACTCTCACACTCACACACTCACTCTCACACACTTCTACACACACGCTCACACATTCTACTCTCATACACACACTTTCACAATCACACACACACACACTCACACATACTCGCACACTCACACTGGGACCTTGTAGTCACACCAATTCACCTAACAGGCACATCTTTGGGATTTAGAAGGATCCCCAAGCACCTGGAGAAAATCCCCAGAAATAAGGGGAGAACTTGCCAACTCCCCCCACACGGTGGCCCTGCTTGGGAATCAATTTTTTTTTAACTGATCAACCTTATGATGAAACAATGCTGAATGCAAAGATGTTATTCAAGGACTTTCTGTATTTTTCATACTAAACTTATGACCAACAGCAGAACTGCATGTTAATTTGGTTTAGAAAAACACTAGTATAAATGCAAACGTTTCTGGATTGGTACAAGTGAAATGAATCAGAAGTTCAAGTGGAATAATAAATCTGGAAGAATAATTGAAAAATGTTTGAGGGAGAAAAGGAAAGAATAAAAGTAGGCTTTCCCCAATATATAAAATGTAATATAAAGTAAATAAGAGCTGAAACAGTGGTCTCAATCAGGGGTACTACTCTCTGCCAGGAAATGTTTGATAATGCCTTTGAGACATTTTTGCTTGTCATAGTTGAGTGTCTGTGGAGGGGCAGAGGGGTGGACGTGTGCTGTGGCATCTAATTGGCAGAAGCCAAGGATGTTGCTAAGAATTCCACAGTGCACCAGGTGTCCCCCTACAGCAAGGAATTATCCAGGCCAATGTGTCAGTAGTTCCAAGATTAAGAAGCTTGGAGCTAGAAGTACTAAAGCTGTGGTGTAGGTATAGAGTCTAACAGATAATTCAGCAGACAAGAAAGTCTTGCAATCTCAGGTGTACAAAAACCCATTACATAAACATTTTTTAAAAGTTCCATCAGTTTGACGGCTAATTCAGTAAATGCTAACAGATCAACTCACTAATGGATTTCAAGGAATAGAGGAATGCCCTTTAGTTCTCTGTGTAACTGACTGAAAGTTTTGGGGTGCATTTGGAGATGCTCTTCCTGGTCATTGCCTCTTGTTCACTTATGACCTGGAGGTAAAAATCCACTCTGGCCTGTACCTGGTTTGAATCAGAATATGGAGCCAGTCTAGTACTGGCTCAGAGGCACCTTGGACAGCCGCACAGGCAAGGAGGCAGTAATGGAAGTGGAGAACTGGGGCTCTAGAAAGCAGATGAGGCTGTTCACAAAAGGCAGCAGAGGAATCACAGGAAGGAGACAGGATGTCAACCTAGACGACACTGCCTACTGCATTTCAAAGAACCAAGAGCCTTCTACAATTCCAATATGGACACGCAGGAAGTGTACTGGGCCATCATAAGTGTACAGAGGTGACACAGTCTTTCTGTGAAAGAGAGTACTCGGCCAACTCCAATCGTCAGTTTCTTCCCTAAATTGTCCACATCACTTGCCACTGTACGTGTTTTTGATGAAATGTGCTTTTATGTTTTGCACTTTAAAAAATGTACATTGTTTAAGTTTGTGGGTAACTAGGCTTCAAGCAATTAAAGGCCAGGAAGGAGGTTATTTTGTATTCTCCAGAGTATAAAGTATGATTCTCTTCCTAAAAATAGTGGCATCTGTGACTTTAAATTATAGCTAGTTGATGAATCAATACAAGTGGGAAGATAGAATAATCTCCTTTACCCAAACTCACTGTTTTAGCAGCCTTAATCATTTGAAATGTATAAAAGAACCAATAAGTGGGCAGTGCCTGTGGCACAAAGGAGTAGGGCGCTGGCCCCATATGACAGAGGTGGCGGGTTTGAACCCAGCCCTCGCCAAAAACCACCAAAAAAAAAAAAAAAAAAAAAAAAAAAAAAAAAAAACCACCAAAGAGTAGAAAAAAGAAAAGCTTTCAAACTTCCAAAATAAATGTTACTAAGTTCATTTGTGCCATCTTAAATAAGTATAAAACAGCTAAAGGCAAAACCTGAGGTGGTTGCACCTAGGAATTATTTTTAACAATGTGACATAGGGATTAAGTATAAAGTCAATAACCTTTAAGCCAGTGAAACAAACTTTTTCAAATAGTATAAACTAGTATTATTGTTTTCATCAAAAACCAAGTGGCCTAAATCCCTCTCTTTGACATACAGATGCTATTTCCAGGTAATAAAGAGTTTAAGCAAAGCAATTCCTAGAGTATACTTGGGAAGAGTAAAATAAAACCCAATTTTCCACATTTTCCTGCATATATGCAATAGGCAATAAAAATAAGAATCGCTTAAAAAAAAAATAATGCAATAGCCAGGTGCGGTGGCTCACACCTATAATCCTAGCACTCTGGGAGGCCAAGGCAGGCGGATTACCTGAGCTCATAGGTTTGAGACCAGCCTGAGCCAGACCAAGACTTCGCCTCTAAAAATAGCCAGGCATTGGGCGGCACCTGTGGCTAAAAGGAGTAGGGCACCAGCCCCATATGCCGGAGGTGGTGGGTTCAAACCCAGGCCAAAAACTGCAGAAAAAAAAAAAAATAGCTGGGCGTTGTGGCTGGCGCCTATAGTCTCAGCTACTCAGGAGGCTGAAGCAAGAGAATCACTTAAATCCAAGAGTTTGAGGATACTGTGAGCTGTGATAGCACAGTACTCTACTGAGGGTGACAAAGTGAGACTCTGTCTCAAAAAGAAAAATTCAATAATTAAGGACTTTTTTATAACAGCTATGCTATAAGGAATTACAAACAGACTTTGAGGACTCTCTAGAGTTAGACTACTCACAAAGAGACAGTGACTTACCTGAAACAGAATTATTGGCACATCTGGCAAAGACAAGTATGGAACACAGAAGAGATTCAGCAAAACGTGTAGATTAGAAAGAATGAGTGAGAACATCCATGCAGGAGCAGGACGGCGATATGACCCTTCTTCACACATGACCGAGTACCTAACCGTCACCTGAGTGAGGAGAGATGGAGGCCATCAGCCTGCTGCATTACAGCTACATCAGGGCCTCATTTACTATGAGTTTCTAACATCACGCTTAAGTAAATCAACTCATAAGCTGTTCATAGTTGATCTCATGTGTTAAATCAGTCATTCTTCACTACCTCTTCATGTTATCAAATTAAAGCACTGTTCTGATATTGGTAGAAAGAGGTTTTATACAGCAATTATAGATACAATTCAATTGTTCGTAAATCGAGGGGAAAAATAGCTCAATTGTTTTTCTCGCCCTCTGAAATTCATAGACATAAAGAACTCACAGTTAGTAATGCAAAGAAAAGTTAAATTAAAAACCCATAAAGATATCCCTGATGAAATAAGTACTTTGTTAAAATGAAAAAGCATGCATTTTAAGGCCTACATCTCTGAAACCACATTCTTATATTAATATTTATAACCTAAATAAGATGAAATTAAAAAGTGATGTTTGGGGGTTGGCCATGACCAAGGTAGGGGTTCTGTCTAAACTAATTTGCCTCCCTTCGCAGCTGTAAGCAACTATAAAACTAAACAAAAACTAAAAAACCTAAATTAAAAACTAAAAAAAAACGTACTTTTTGAAGGAGAAATGAAATGCTAGCAAAAAATGAACATGTGGTGAGTTTGATGTTTTCTCAACTTTCTACCCTGGGAAACTCTCAGAGGTCTACACAGCACAAAAATATAAAACCCATGGAGAGAATAGCAGTCTTGCGGGACTGAACTGGGGGAGATTAGTGTTGAGGGATACTAAGGCAACTGGAATTTACAGGATAGAGAACCAAAGGGCAGGGCACTATCCAGACAGGAGTCCTTAGGATACAGCATGGGGAAGGCTCCGTGTATCCTTCGCCCACAGCTGGGCTGTACATGTACAGAGTGAGTCTCTTAGAGCTGATAGGAAATACCACAGAACTTTCAGGCTGTGTTTTTGAATACAAAGAAAATGCATTAGAATTCAATTAACTTTTTCAAAAAATAAAAGTATCTATAAATTAAATAATTCCACAAGGCCAAAGAAGAAATCACAAAGGACATTAAAATATTTCAATCATAATGAAAACACAACTATCAAAAATTTTAGGAAACAGCACAATAGTGCTAGAGAAAATTTTACAAATTTATAAACAGGTATTTAGGATTTTTTCAAGGCTAAAAATCAGTGGTTTGTGTTGTCATCTTAAAAGGTTAGACAAAGAAAAACCAAGTAAATTCAAAGCAAATAGGAAGAAAGAAACCATCAGTATGAAAACCTAAATCAACAGAAACATTTCAGAAAATAAGAAAGCCAATAGTAGGATTTTTAAAAGTACATCAGATATTTCCAGAGTGCATATTACATGCCACATGTTCCATCCTAGGTTAATTACACGGATTGAAACTAAACACCCCGTTGATGGAAGTATTTCAGATTGCATGTGAAAACCCCACACTGTACCCTAGAAGTGCATTAATGTACATAGTTACCGTTCAATAAAAAAAAAAAAAAAGAAACTAAACACCCCATTTTCTCTTGTCCCCAGGTTCACCAAATTTGAGATTTGGAGGTGCATTAGCAGAGTGCTTCCCCTGCAAAGCATCGGAGACTTCATCTCTCCTGCATTGCCTCAGATCCAGTAGGACCTCAGCAAAGGTTTGTCGAACTAATGAGTAAAAAAAAAAAATTTTTAACAGATGAGGAGAACTAAAGGAAGGAAAGAACATCTGTCAAGGTCTCCAAAGCCTGAAGGGGTGGAACCTGGGTTGAACTCGTACCTCAGATTCTGGGTTTTGTCCTTCACACCAGAAAATACCCTCTGCCTTGGCCGGCTCAGACCTCACAGGCTCAGCCCTCATAGGCCACTAGTGAACCTTAATAACTAGTTCTGTTTTTAAATTGCCCTGGCAACCCATCTTAGAAAGGCATTTCATTAGCATTCCTGTTCACTGGATGCCAGCTTGCTAGCCCAGTGGCCCCCTGAGAGGTGAGCAAGGAGAGAGTGAACGGGCACAGAGGCGTGTGCTGGAGCTTGCAGGTCCATTTAGCACAGGGGAGCGGAACTGTGTTGATTCACACCAGCAAAAGCCACTTTTCTCCAGGTCTCTCGCCTCCCAGAACTGTTCCTTCTCCCTAATTGAACCTGGGGGAAGCAAATTTTCTTGCATTACAGCTCAAATATAATTGAGATGATAGAAATCCTTCCCGCCAGTGGAGAACTGAAACTTCGCCATGAAAAACACAAAAGAAAATTTTAAATATATGTGTTTTCCTAATCTATGTAGGATCAACAGCAAGACACAGTCAGATCTTATCAGCTCAGATCAGAGGGGGGCAGAATAATGGTAGAAAAAGCAAGACGCCGAGGAAGGAAGTGGTGATGGGTGTTGGCACTAGAAAAGGCACAGCATGTTCCACTCTGAAATAAAACTTTTAGAAGTTCTATAAATCATGTGCCTTTCTAAACACTTCATAAAATACACATACATGATAGCAACCCTACAGCAAAACTCTTCTTTCTCCTCCTATTTTACAAATGACAAAACTGAGTAAGAAGCAGGTTAAGTAACTCATTTAAATTCACAAAGCTAATAAGTGGCGGAATCCAGGCAGTCTAATTCCAAAGTTTATGCTTTTACCACCCTCCCTCCGTGCTACACAAATAATTGACTTTCCTTGAATTCTTGCTTCAATAGGTAGACCATCCCTGGAATTCTCCTCCAAGTCAAAAACACCTACATTCTGAAGCTCAGATCTTGCAGACAGTTAAGCAGATGATGCATAACCCTTGCATCTCCTCTTTCCTTTCCACGCATTCCCTATTAGTCACCTGCCTCATTAAGGAGAGTGGAGCCAGGCGTGGAGTTCGTACTCTGAAGGAAGAGCAGACAGTTTTGAAAGTGAATCATAAATTTTCATTTAACACCTACCATAGACTAGAGTCACCCAGACTGGAAGACTGTCTGTGATTCAGAGCAGACAAGAGAATGCTTCCATAATAGGTGTCTGTGAGTAGATGATGTCTAAGGTCTACACAGCCATGCTTCGCTGTCCCTGCCTCTTAGGAAGCTTCCAGCCTAAAAGGAGGGAGCAGGATCCATCAGCTAATTCACTAGTGAATGTCCAGCTACAGGGTGCATGCAGTCCTCCGAAGGAAAGGAGGACAGGTCTGTCTGCAGTAGGGCTTCACAGAGGAAGCCGAGCTGGCCCTGGGGCAGCAGAATAGCCTTCCTTAAAAAGCTTGGGCTGAGAGATCAAGGATGAAAAGGCTCTTATTATGTGGCACACAACAGATGGGAAAAGAATTCTAGGCAGAAGAAACAGCACTTGCAAAGGCAAGAGAGCAAGTTGGTGTGGCCAGCCCCAAGCATGGAGCAGGGTGCCGGATGCACTGAGGCTGAAGCAGGAGGAAGAGGCAGGAGGCAGAAGGCAGGAGGCAGAGGCAGGAGGCAGAGGCAGAGGCAGGAGGCAGAGGCAGGACGCAGAGGCAGGAGGCAGAAGCAGGACACAGAGGCAGGAGGTAGAGGCAGGACACAGAGGCAGGAGGCAGAAGGCAGAGGCAGGAGGCAGAGGCAGGAGGCAGAGGCAGGAGGCAGAGGCAGGACACAGAGGCAGAAGGCAGAGGCAGAGGCAGGAGGCAGAGGCA
>NW_003852399.1:4888009-4955283 GCF_000181295.1 Otolemur garnettii
GAGGCAGGAGGCAGAGACAGGAGGCAGAGGCAGGAGACAGGAGGCGAGACAGGAGGCAGAGACAGGAGGCAGAGGCAGGAGGCAGGAGACAGGAGGCAGAGACAGGAGGCAGAGGCAGGCCACACAGCATCTGACAGAGCCACCATCTCTGTGCAAAGAGCACAAGGGAGCCATAGAAGGACACAGGTAGAGCAGTGGCATGAAGCAATACTCAATGAGTGACTAGACAAATAAGGAAACCCGAATCCTTGGTCCTTCCTCCTCCCAAGCCCCAACCTCACTGCATTCTCAATTTGCACACAAAGTCCACCCAATAGAGGTCCTCACCAAGCCACCCAGACCATGGAACCTCAGGGTTGGTAGGGACCCTGCCCTCCATCATCTAGACACAGTCCTATTAGCTAAGCACTTTCTTGCCCTCTCTGAATCACAGTCCATCTCCAATCGGTGTGAAACTTGATTTCTGGACTCAGCGTAGGCTTCATAGCTGGGTGACTGCCAACAAATTATATCCCCTCCGTGAGCATCCTTTTCTGTGACTGCACTATGGGGACAGTAGTGTCAATTGATTATTAAGATAATGCAGATAATGTCTCTAGTGCCATATCCAGTCTTTAGTAGATGCCCAGTAAGTGACAATTTAATCTGAATTCATCCTGAGCTCTATCTTTCTCCCAACTGGGCAGAGTGGCAGCTCTAAGATAGCCGCCTGTGTACACATGTATCAGAGCTCAGAGTTAAGTCAGCCCAGTCAGCGGCTAAATAACTGTGCTTGTCAGAGAAACCCATAGAAAAAAAGTAATTAAAAAAATCACGAATTTCTCCATGGTAAAGAAAGGAGGAATTGAAGGAAAAAAAATGTTTTCTTTTGGATATAATTCTTCATTGTTTTTTATTCCTTGAAAAATAGCTGGCATAATCTTGCTTGAGTTCAACAAATTAATGTTATCCTACCAAAAGAAAATGAATTAAATATTCTAGTAGACAATAAACATTTGAAAAAATTATCTATTGGTATATTTATTTATATGTATTCATGTATTCAATTTACAATTGCAGGCTCATTCCAGGCTAAGTGTTGTGAATCTGAAAGACAAATAAAATACAAGGCCACCCTTCAGGAATGTCAGAGTGTACAGAAGACGGAGATATTTAAACAAACAGCTACCACACTGGGACTGGAGTGCAGGGGGAGGGTTTGAGCAAGGAGTGCCGCTGTGACTCTCCCCATTTGTGTTAAAGTCAGGAAGAGCTTCACCTAGAGGTGAATCCCATCTAAGCTCGACTTGATGGTCATGTTCTGAATTTTCCAACTGAGCAGAGAAAGAAGGGTATTGATAGCAGGAGGAACAGCTTGTGCAAAGAAGTGCAGGCCCAAGAAGGGTGTGTTTTCTTCCCGCCTACCAAGCTACCTCTTTGTCACTTTCCATCAAGGGCAGGTGCATTATCCTAGGGAATGTACACAGGTTTGGCAGTCTATTATGGGCTCTACAATCCCTTCATATATTAGTTGTGCAAGTCCTTTTACTCTGGGATTCTATATTTCTAGCTATAAGATGGAAATGATAATAGTCACTGATTTGCAAGGAACAAATTACGAGGTAGTCGTAAAGGGTCAGATTTCCTGAGCGCAGTCCTCCCACCACTGCAGTGGATGCTGTTGTAGATGCTGTGGTGCTCCACTCAGAGTCCTTCCTACAAGTGAGAAACTCCAGCCCATAGTGGCCAGGAGTGTAGGTGTTGACATCTTACAGCAGAGCTCCTCTCCAGACATCACCCTCCCCATTGGCTAGAGAGAGTCACCTTGTCCAACAGCCTGCAACAGTTCAAAGATTTGATCTTCTGTCTTCAATTTATCTCAGAAGGGTCATCTCAATTCCAGAAATGCCTGAGGGACCAGCTTCAGCTTCGTTCCAGGCACTTTCCTCAGTCCTGCTTCTCCTACCGCCTGAGAGGTATTGCTCCATAGAACACTCCTCCATCAGCTTTCTCTAAGAAAATCTCCAATTCAGAGTCTGCTTCCTTGCATCTCCATAGTTCCCAGAAAACGTATTGCTTTTAGTGGATAGTTCTTCAGAGGTTCTTGAGAGACGTGACAGAAAGTAACATCAGAGCCCCAGAGAGGAGATGCATTTGGATAAATGACCTCGTAGAAGCCTCCCTGGATAAGGCATAAACTGGACTGTGGGGTGACCGAGACTCACCTCCAGATAGAAAGCTCAGCACTGCTATTTGAGAGAGAGAGTACAAAGAGACCAGGCTTCAGAGTCTGCCTCCAGAGTCTGGATTTAGTTTTAGTCTTATCTTCTTGTATATTTTAATGAAAGCTGTGTCATCCTGGACACCCGTCTTAGCTTCTCTTTCATTTTGTCATGGGGAGAGACCTCACTGCCTTGTAAAAATTAAAGCATGAAACATGTCTAGCCCATTAGCTGATAATATGGTAGACATTTGGCAAATGCTACTGACTTAAGCTAACTTAAATCTCCACATAACAGTAAAAAAGAAAACAAAGTAAAAAATTAAGCGAATTCTCCAGTTTATGCCTCAGAGAAGCCTAAGCCAGAGGAGAACTTTGGCCTCATACCTCATATCACACCACACATGCACACATGCAGACACTCTCTCTCTCACACACACACTCAGGCATGAGCCGCAATCCACAGGGAAAGACGATTTAGAGTGCTTAGGCACCATAATAAACTTTACATGAAGTACAGCAGTAGTGTTCTTAATTAAAATCTCTCAAGAACTCTTGTTGTTGACAATATTACCACCCAAAGCCATATTTACCTTGTTAATTATTCAAGTTGCAGTGAATAAGAAACAATGCCCAAGCTTCCTATAAAATTTCCAAAAATTAAGCCAGAGAAATGGGCAATAAATGTCATTTGAAATGGTACTGATGCCAGTTAATTACAAGACAACTGTAAAATAATGGGCCAGGAGGTGCTTCAACAATGCCTAATTAGTAACTATATGGACATTTTCTTGGAAAAAATGGTAATTACACGTTACAAACACTTAGCAGTCATCATCAAAGGCCCTTAACCAATATTAGCTAATTAATCTTCCCCACAATGTCCCAGCAGGAGGTAGCACCAGTCCCCACTAAGAGAGAGCGAGGAGGAGGCCAAGAGATGAGATGGAAAATCCTTGTCTCCTCAGCATCTCTGAAGGACAACTTTGCACTAGCAGCCTAGGACCACCCAGGAAGGGTCCCCAGGCAGGAAGGACAGATTGTTTTCTTAATGCGACTTGCCCAGGTGACGCATAAGGTTAGTGTTATGAGGCACCTCACATCCTGGCTGCTTCAGAGAACCTCCCTCCCTGACCCCCTGCAGCAAGCATACTGGCATGCCTGCACTTACCAGCCCCTTCCCTTTTTCTCAGCCAAAAGGCTTTTTACCCCAAACATACAAAGCCAAAAGGAAGGAGAAAGGAAAGATACTTATTTCCATAAAGCCAAACTTGATTTAACTCAACTATAAGATCCAGAATTATTTCAGGAGTATGAATGATTTTGATGAGGTGAAAATATTTTTTAGAAAGAAGTAAACCAGTGGGGCAGGGTGGCTCACACCTGTAATCCTAACATGCTGGGAGGCTGAGGCCAGTGGATTGCTTAAGCTTAGGAGGTTAAGATCAGCCTGAGCGAGAGTGAGACCCTATCTCTAAAAATAGCCAGGTGCTGTGGTGGGTACATGTAACCCTAGCTAGTCAGGTGGCTGAGGCAAAAGGGTCAGTTGAGCCCAAAAGTTTGAGGTTGCTGTGAGCTATGACACCATGACAATCTATTGAGGGCAACAAAGTGAGACTCTGTCTCAAAAAAAAAAAAAAAAAAAAAAGAGTGAACTATTGTTATGAAAACTCTCATTTGCACCTAAATTTTGTAATCTTTTACCTGACAGAGGTACAAAAATTGTGTAAGCTCCAGACCCAATATGAACTGAATCTGCCAACTAGCTGGTTGAGTTCTTCCATCTCTGAATGAAGGACCACATTGCGTCCATTTCAGAGGGTCTGGTACCCTTTTGAGGTAGACTCAGTTTCATAAAGCTGAGATGGGCTACATCATAAAGTGAGGCCTACACTAGGTACACTCCTCTACCCAACTTCATCTGTCTTATAATAAATCTAATTCTTCCCACTAAAACAGTTACAGTGTAATCATGATAAAATGGAGACGAAGAATGAGGAGAAGGAAGAGGAAGAGAAGGAGGAAGAAGAGAAAGAAAAAGGATGAGGGGAAAAAAAGAAAAAGGATGAGGACCAGACGGCAAGACGTGGGGAGCATCAGTGAGGGCTGCACCCTCTCCTCTTTATAGTAACACTACGAAGGAGGCAGAATTACCTCCTCCAATTTATACATGACGCTACTAAGGCATGGGGGGCTTAAGTGGCCTCTGGTCCCACAATTAGCAAAATGATGAGTCCATCCCTCACCCCATCTTCATTCCATTCTGAATTTCTAGTTTTTTCTACAGTGTTGATTTTAGGGTGAATTTCCTTGTCACCTCTAACCTGTCTCTAAACCCATAATGAATTGAAAGCCAGTGGGCAAGCATAAAGAATTTTTGGAATGATACCATCCTAATAAAGTGTTTGATGAGTTGAGATCCAGTTCCAGGTCAAATCCAAATACAATTTTATTAGAGCATCGCACTAATATGTATTTTGTTTTTTTACAGTATCATAAAAGAGGGAAGAAGCTCACATAATACCTGGAGGATAAACATTGGAGTCTACTAAGCCGACGTCCCAGCATCCTAGATTCTAGTCATTTCCTGTCAAATGAGCACAAGAATAGTACCTACACTATGAGGCTTATATGAGGATTACATGGGCAAATGCACAGGGTCTGGCACACAGAAAATGCTCAATTACTATTAGCTATTTTTCACACTGTTACCCTATTAATGATTGCTAATGATAATTTCTTCTCTCAAAGTGTACTACTATATTAATAAACAGTGCTGGCTTCGGAGTCACACAACCTAAATTTAAATCTTTTATTATCTAATTGCTTTCTATATGACTACAGGGACCTACTTAGCATTTATGTGCCTTCGTTTCCTTATGAGTAGAAAGGGTGTAGTGATAGGATCTGCTTGATGTTTTTAAAAGGGTTGGTTATAGGGGTTAGATGAGATGATGTCTAAAAGGCATTTGGCCTGGCACCTGGCCAATGACAAGATCTTGATCAATGTTGGCTATCGATATATTTCAGGCAGACGTTCCTTAAACACAGAAGGAAATCAGTCCAGTTTTGAGCAATAGATTCAACAAAGTTGAGTTGACATTTGGTCAACAAACCCTTGTTGCTGACATACTTCACAGTAGGCAGCATCCTGTCGGCTGGTGATTCAGACATAAATGAACACACAGGCCCTGCCTCAGGGGGCTAATAGTGTGTTCTGGTGTAGACAATGTAACAGGAATCATTAGGTACATTGGAGGGGGAAAGACTTTTTTTCAGAGCATCCAGGAATATTGAATGAATGAAGCATCTTGTAGTTTCTCAAAATCTCACGGGAATACATTTTTATCCAACTTCTCACACAGCATCAGAGTTTACTTATTCTAAATTTTTATCTCAATAATGAACAAATCATGAACACATGGTGGTGCTTCCTAAAGTGACAGTCTATAGACAGGACTTTTGTAAAGCTTCTGTTTGAATAACTGTAAAGTCCCTCCAGCTACTGATCCTGAGGTCTCCTCGTCCTTTCTTTGGAGCTGGGCACAGAAAACCTGACCACCCTTCCATCGGCTGGGCCTTTCTCATGTGTCCACTCCCACTTCTGAGTCCTCATTTCTTCAGGTTACACTTCCAGACACACCACGGTGAAAGTCCAGTAGACACAACATGTTTTCTAAACAATGAGCTTCCCAACGGTAGAACTGACAACCAGAGCTGAGCTCTGGGTACCTGGTACCACAGCTTTTGGTCTCAGCATCTCCTCCTCCACCAGGGTCCACATCAGCTCTGCCCACGCTTGTGACTTTGAGCCAACTCTGCTAGACTCCCCTCTTCTCAGTCCATCCTTTCTGTTGGCCTAACCAGTGCTCTCAGCCACTGGGTAAAGGACCTACTAATATCATCCCTGTCTCTGGGGTCTTCCAAACAGGGCCAGTGGGAGTCCTCAAAGCACTCCCTGTTGGCATAAGACCAAAGCCAGCTTGTCTATACTATGGGTCCTCTTCCAAATAATTACTCATCCCCTTCCCAAATCTCTAGAACTGCTGACCCCTGCTCCTGATGGCACTTGTGCGATGGACCTGATGGATGATCTTCCTTGGTGGCCCACCTCTCTTCTCCAGAAAGAAAAAGTAGAATAAAGTCCAAACCTCACTTACCCTTCAAGGCCCCCTTGAGCCTGGTCCGTACCTTTATCCCATCTGATTTCCCACTCCACTGCCCCTCCCCAAGCCTTGGCAGACCTGCAGTCTCAGCCTGGATCTCCACCTCTGACGTTGACAAATGACATTTTTGTTCTTGTGAAGGTTTTTTCTCAGCCACTTCTGCCATAAAAGCCTATCTCCCCAATGAAGTCTTCCCACATTTCTCTGAGTTAAAATGAATTAAATCCATTCTCCTCTTCATATTTCAAATAGCTTTTGAACATCTTATAAAGTTAATTACTGACTCAAAAAAATGTTGTAAGCTGTCATTATAAGGCAAGGTTTGCTAGAGGTATAAGGGTTATTACCTCATTTAATCATCCCCAAAATTATATGAGGCAAACATAATCATTTAAAATCTTCTTTTATAAACAAGAAAGCTGATGCTCAGTGTTATTTAGTGTCTTTCCAAGATCACACGGGTTGTAAGTGACAGAATCATTTCTGTCTACTTCCAATGCCTATGTCATCAGGCCCTGGGCTTTGTGACATGCTGAGACTCCAGTGCTTACTGCAGGCTCAGAAGCAAAGATGTTGTAAACACATTCCTGAAAGGCAAGCTCTTTTTATGGAGCAGAAGGAAAGAAGTGTGTCCTATAAGGCGTGGACGGACAGAGGACAGGAGGCCATGGCTAAGGGAAACAAGGCTGGATAGAGCTGAACTGTGACCCCTGGTGGCACATAGAGAAGAGATGTCTGAAATAGAGCTGGATATAGGAGCTGTCCTGGGCAGTCGGCACTTTCAAAAGGCAATGGAAGGGCACTCCTTTCAAAAGGCATTGAAAGGAGCCAGGCACAAAAGGCTGCCCATGCAGAAGGCTGAATATTGAAGAACTGTTTAAAAATGAATGAGAAGGGTTTCAAAGTCAAGCAACACCTTTTCCTGCCAGAAGATCTCTCAGACCCTCAGGCACAACAGGGTTTTAGAGATACCTCCTAGAACACTGAGTGGAGTACTTCCAGCCCATCCTCGGGGAGTGTGGAGGTCGTTGTGGCCCCACCCCATTCCCTATTCAAAGCCAACACGTGCCCCGGGTCACTGGCAGGCACACCCACTGACATCTGCTTGCTCAGGAGTCTGAGAGCATCTCTCTTCCTTTCCAACCTCCTCCTGGCCAAGTCCTCCAGTTTAATTCACATCAAGGAGCTATTATGTGAAGACTAATCTCAAGCACTAATTTTAAATAATAACAATCCCCCTAATAGTGACAGCAGTCTTGGGCAAAAGTAAGCTTATATACCCTTTAAACACTATACAGAATGTGTCATAAATGAGGCATATCCCAAATTGGGACTGGCAGGCAGGTTTCATCTAGACTGCCAACTCTGGTTCATTAGTAGCGGCTGCCTGGAATGCCTTGAAAGGATTCTAAAGTTGCATCTAGGCTCAGCCAAAAAAATGTGCCATTATTGATCGGTAATGTCTGCCAGAAGCTCAAGGGGGAGAAGCATGAAGGAGGAGCATGTGGGAGCAGAGGAGCTGCAGTGAGCACAGCCTTGGGTGTCAGGGATGATGTCTTACAGGTGATGAAGCTGTGATGACCCCTACAGGTAGGTAAGAGACAGGCAGGTGAGGTGGGTCGAGCTGCCAGAAGAGGGGAAGGGACAGTTCTCTGGCATAGAAACAGCATAAGCAAAGGCATAGAGTATGATATGGGAAAAAAAGGATTGTGTTCAGAAAACTTTCAGTAGTTGAGAATGACTCAAGTGTAAAGTGTGAGTGATCAAGTTCAAGGCGAAATTGATGGTTAGGTTGCAGCAAGGCCATACAGGACCTCGGTTGATTTGGTACACAGTAAATTTGACATTAGAAAAATACAGAGCTAATCACATGTTCATTTAACAGGGATTAGTTGAGTGGGGTTTTGTGTGTGTGCATGTGCGTGTGTGTGTGTGTGTGTGTGTGTGTGTGGATGCATGCATGTTTCGTGTCTGGTTTTTGGCCTGATTTCGTGTTGAGAAATTACAGCTCTGGCATAAGTATGAGTGACATCAATAGACAAAAAAGGGAATATGAGAAAATAACCAAGTTGAGCGAACACTGGGGAAATAGAATAATCTCTCTAATCACACAGGTAAGGACATGCCAGATGAACTTACCAGGGCTTACACTGGCTTCATTTGTTTCCACAGAGACCAGTATATAGGCCATAGGTTCTGTCTGAGGCATACCCAGGATCCCAGCCCACAAGCAGGAGGTGAAATCAGCCCTGCAGGGGCCTGCCACCTCCGCTGCAGAAGACTCTTAGCATATATCTCCAGCTCATGACACACAATCATCACACAGGTCAATCATGTCTTATTCAGAAGAGAGTTACCATTTACAAAACTTCCAAGAGCAGCCCACACAAAATAAGAGCAGAGAACACGAAGAAAGTACACCAGGAAGGGCCACATCTCAGTCACCACTGGTTAAAGCCCATCGCCACAAGCAACCCTGCTTCCAGGACACCTCAAGGGACAAATATGAGAAAAGCAGTCCCCTGTGAGAAAAGCCAGCCCTGCTGCAAGCATCAGAGGACAAGATCTTCACGACATGGGAGAGAGGGTCTTTCCCCAGGTTGTTCCCATCACTGGGGGCTGCTGACCCAGACCAGACAAACACCTCCTGGAAGACACAGGTTGCATACACAAAGCCATCCTCATCCTGTAGTCCCTGTAGTCTCTGCATGGCCACATCACACTGACCAGGCTGCTACTGTCCACCAGCCAGTGAAAGGCTCCAGTAGCCTTCAGGACAGCACAGCACAGCTCCCAGGGTGGAGAGAAGGGTATGAGGGGGCAGAGAGAACCCCCTGGGAAGCAGCCCAGGAATCTACAGGATTATGATACTAAAGAAAACAGAATTGCTTTCTCCTCCTTCACTGGAGACTTAGGAACCACAAAGTCACCCAGCTGGACCAAAATGGTCAGGTTATCTCATTGTGAACTAGGAGACAAAACAACACAAAAAATGGTAATCAATTAAGTCCCTGTTTGTTATGAAATTAAAGGCATTTCCCCAGAGGTACAAAAGTGATGCACAGTCTCTGGCATCTCACTGTTAACCAGCGTTAGATGACATCTGGATGGGGTCCACTGCCTCAAAGTGTTCCATTCCCTCTCTGCCATTTCAGACATCACGGAGATCAGGAAGCAGCAAAGTTCACCTGGACATGCTTTAAATGTCAGGGGCGATCTCACTCTTGATTTGCTCTAGAGTGGATGACAGTGTTAAAACACATGTGCCCAAGCAAAGGCTCAGTCTCATTTTAAGTACATTTCCACATGCCCTAATTGGTGAAGCAGGCATAGCTCATCCATTCCAATCTGAGAACTTTGAACTTCCAGGTGAGCTAAGTCCATGTAGCAGCAGGAGATGGGAGTGACCAGACCTTGGTTCATAGGTCTTGAACCTGGGGCTTCATGTTCATGGATTATTTTTAACATTAATCAAGTGCTTTCCTCCACCTGACAGAGTAAATTCAATGACAGATATAATATGATAAATTGTAAGAATTAGTGACCTGAGGTTCAGAGTAAACTTTGTTTTGTTTTGTTTTGTTTTTTTAAGACATAGTCTCACTATGTCACCCTTGGTAGAGTGCCATGGCATCACCGCTCACAGCAACTTCAAAATCCTGGGCTTAAGTAATTCTGTTGCCTTAGCCTTCCAAGTAGCTAGGACTATAGGCACCTGCCGCAATGCCCAGCTATTTTTTTTGTAGTTGTCATTGTTGTTTAGCAGGCCCTGGCCGGGTTCAAACCCACCTGCTTCAGTGTATGTGGCTGGCACCATAGCCACTGTGCTACAAGCGCCAAGGCCAAAGTAAACTTTCTTTAGGTGGAAATCCAGGTGTGTTGAGTACTTTCAGGAAAGTTCATTCAGTACAACTTCTTATCAAATTCAGAAGTCTTCACTGCCATATTCCTAACATAGTATTCTTGAAAACCTCTAAAAATAGGGAGTTTGTGGAGAAACTGTGTCCACTGTTTAATCATTCTAATGTTCTTCCATATCAAGGTAAGGAGAAATTTTCCCCCTTATTGTTTTAACTCCTGATCATTGTCCTTCTCGCTGGAGTTGGACAGAACAAACGTAATCACATTTCCACAAACAGATATTTGGATATTCAAAGACTTTGTCATCCTCCCATTTGTATTTCTGGGTCTTTGCTTTTTTAGCGTAGAGTTTCTCCGCTCCTCAAGTGTTCTTTAGAATGATGTTCACATTCCTCATCATACGAAATTTTTCTGTTGGATGTACACTTAAACTATGGCCCTTAAATCTGGATAATCTTAATATGCTAAGTCTTTAGAAAAAGGGTAGATAATTACAGAGTTCCCAGTAGGATTTTCAGCAACACAGTCCTCTGTGGAATATAGAGGCCGTGGATCAGGTGGGAGTAGATCACAAAGGGGGTTCTCTGCTTTAATGGGGACATAAGATAGCTACCAAGAATACCTGCCTATGCTTTCTGCTTTCATAGGATGTTTATGTCATTTTGGTTCTGCACACAAGGAAGATATCCGCCCACACTCCACTCCTTGAAGAATCAACTCTCCAAATAAACCATAAGGTTAATTCTTAAAACATGTTCATCACCTATCCCATGTGCCAGCCCTAATCCAGATGGTACTTGGTTTCACACTCTATTAGCTGACAAAATGAAGATCTTTGAAAATGAAACTTGTCTGGTTTCTTTATATACACTTGGACTAATTTTTATTTCCCTAATTAAACCTTTCTGTGATTGACAGAAGCTGATGACAAACAGATCTGATAATAGAACTAAATATTTTTGTTTTTCTCTTCAAGACAATAGACATCCAGGGCAATTTTAGAGACCAGTGTTCAGGCACAAATAAGAAATCATATAAAAAGATATGCACATGAAGATAGAAGCATGAGAGGCCTTTGACTGGATGGAGGAAGGGTCCCAGGAGAAGTGTGGGCAGAAGTGAGCACTATTCACTCTCCAGGACATAAAATCTCCAAGACACATGCAAAAATATACTCTGGGACAAATACTTTTACTTCTGCAGTAAAAATCAACTACTCTTTCCTGAACCTCACACCTCACGTAGAATGAGTCAGTGAGCACTGACCAGAAAAATCCCTATAATTGGATGGAAGGACTTACTCTGCTTCTTATTGGAAAAGCACGTCAGGCTCCTCTCTGAACTTCAGACAGTGATAGCAAGCTGCTTACAAGTCTCAGGAATTACTTCATTATATAGCTCCAAGTTATACAGGTCATTTAAAATGCTTCCTATTACTGTGAAATGTTACAGAAAGGTAAGAGGAATAATACCACATTCTGCCTCATATGATAATTACTTGTATATACCGCCCACTAGAATATAAATGCCAGGTTGCAGAAATCACTATCATCTCTGCCTCCTCAGTGTCTTTCTTAGTACCTGTCATGTCCTAGGAGCTTGATAAATGTCTGCTGAATTGACTGCCATTAAACTGAATTACTAACTTGCAAGGTCTTTGGGGGCAAGTGTAGAGTCATTTCACATCATCACCATTTCCTTGCTCAAAGCTGACATGAGAAAGTGAGCTATAAATGGGGAGTGAATGAATGAATGAATGAGAGGAACTGAAAAGATGGTTCTCAACCCTGAAAATACTTTAGAATCACCTGGAGTGCTTTCAAAAATTAATCTCTGGGACCCTGCCCCGAGAGTGATTTAAAAGTTCCCAAGATATTCTAATGTACAGTCAAGGTTGATAGTCAATGACTTTGAATAATAGACCTTGAAAATACAAGGAAGATTTCCACCATCTTTTTTTTCCCCTCTCATCAGTGTAGGTTTAATTTTTAAGTGGAATAAAGCATTGTGAAAGCTTATTCTGAAATAAAGCATTCTAAAATTAAGAGTGATGTTGTTAGTGCCTTTTAGAAAATGCTGTCAAGAAGTGGTTTCCTAAACTGTTGCCTGATGGACCTCTCACCTGGGCCAACTTCTTGACCCTATTATCTTCATACAACTGAGCTGTGATAAGTCAACCACCAAGGTGAGCCTTCAATGCCTCTGGTAAGCTTAACGCTCTAAGAGACTGCCACCTTGTGGTCACCTCTGCAGCAACAGTTACAGCAGCTCCCTTAAAAACTGGCTTATTTTGGACCATCTTAGGCTTTTCTCTCTCTCAACGTATATACATAGTCTAATCATTTATAGTCAAACCTTTCTGAAAAACATATTTAATAAGGAAAAGAAATGTCTCCCATGAAGAGAGTGCTGTGGTCACCAACACCCAGCATGACATGCAGTCTCCCTACCCAAGTGATTTATTTCTCTCTGTTGAATAGCAAGGAGTGGAGGTCAAGAGAGGACAATGTCCTCAGAGTCAAAGTACTGGTTATGTCAAAGCCATTTATAAATCCTTACTACCATGAGAAAAAAATACATAAGAACAGTAATATAGCCCTCATCCCCATTTTCCAGGGGGAGAGACTGAAGCCCCACGAGTTAATTGTCTTTGTTGTCTATGGGGCATGGCAATCTGCCGCACAAACTTGTAGTGAGAACCAACTTTTTAAACCTGTGTCTTCAGAAAATAAACTTTCTTTCTATACTAAGGGGAAAAATTCGGGAACAAAAGTCAAATTTCAAGACTGTACTTATGTGTGTATATAAGGGTAACAAAGTACATACATATGTGTATACGTATACACTCAATTTTTAAAAAAACATCATAATGAGGATGAATTGAATGATAGAAATTTTTACTTGGTGAAAATTGGACTTTGTGATAGTGTTAAAGAAATACATTTTCTTCAAAGACACTAACTCAAGCAAATATATTAATTTTCAAGGTTTTTTGCATCTGCTATGATGAATACATTAAACTCAGTGGTATCTAAATATGAAGTATGCATTACATTCTTCACATCAGCCTGCTTTCTCTACTGGATTAAATGTGTGACAAGTGGAAAGAGTTGTAACTGGAGTTAGGTAGATGTAAGTTTGTGTACTAACTCTACAACTAAGAGCTGCGAATTCTTGAAGAATTTATTTAAATTCCCTAAGTCTCAGTTTCCTCATCTACCACTAGGAATGATAATGACAATTTACTACTGATTTTTTATTACCATTAGATAAAACTTTGCAAGTCCCAGACAAAGTTTCTAAAACAGGAAACACCAAAATATTAATTGGATGAATAGAGAATAGTTTCCCTTATCTACACTATTATTTTCTTAAAATGTTCAGCTAATAAATCAATGATCAGTGGGACATAAATTATTTTGGTACTACACCACCATTACGTCAAAAATTTCATGAAGGTGCAAGAAACAAACTGTTCATACCATCCGGAAAAAAGTAGGAAAAGAATATTTTGGGAAGCCAAGAGGAATTGGGAACATTGCTAAATGCACCCGTATAGTCATCATAATGGGCTAAATTGTACATTGGGCACAGCTTTAAGAAGTAATTTATTGGTACAACAGCTTTAGAAAGCTCTGATTCCCCTGTGACTGGGTAATGAGCCCACTGGTATCTACAAAGTTCAATCTTGAAGGATCAAGACTAGGCTTCAATGACTACAGGCTAAGCACTCAAAAATCACTGTTGAAGGAAGTAACTTCAGAAGCTGAGATACAAAGCCTTCCCAAACAATGTTTCTAAGCCAGACAATAGACCTGGAGGAGAGAAATTTAATAAACAGGAAACCTTCCTAAGACTCTGTCTGTCTTTCACCTTAGAATATAAATGCCTGTGTTGATCCTGTTTCTTTCTGTTTTTCTATGGCACTGCTAAAAGGAAGTGCAGGGTTTATGCCATGAGTGAACACAAAATTTAAAGGAAGTATTAAAATGGGTGCTATCTGTATTCACACAGTACATGAGGAGGAGGGACTAGAAACAGGTGAACAGAGCCTTAAGAATGAAATAATTACCTAGGAATAGAGTCTTAATTCAATCACTGAAAGCACTGAAAGCTATTGGCCTTAAAATCTCTATCAGGGTATTTAAAAGAAATAAGATATTACTACACTACACACACGCACCCCCAAAAATCAACACTAATGATATAAGAGATGCTTGAAACTAGCAAAGGGAACAATTTCCTACAATGAGTGGTTTGAGGGTCAGAGAATAAGCACAGACCATCTTCATCTCAAAGGGTTTTCCCTATCAGTATTCTACAAAGTCTGAAATTCTTATATTTTTTCTAATTTAGTAATGCCCCCCAAAAGTTTCCATTAAAAAACAAATTTGTTTCCTTAAAAGAATAATGGTAGGAATGACATTTGGCCTGAGTTACCCTATCATGAATACAGAAAAAACTTAAAGTAGAAAAAATAAAGTTAAAGAAGGTGGAAAGAAAGAGCAATAGAAAGGCAGGCTCCTTATATCTATCCACCCTGGATATCTACCACAACTCCTAGATCAGCTCTGTGCAGTATGGTAGCTTTTGCCAACACGTGGCTATTTGCATTTATATTTAATTAAAGTTAAGTAAAATGAAAAATGCAGCCCCTCCATTACATTAACTTTATTTCAAGCACTCAATAGTCACATAAGACTTGAGGCTGCCATATGGGTCAGTGCAGACAGAATATGCCCATCAAATTTCTAATGGACAGCACTACCTTAGTGATTCTTCCTGAAAAAAACATATATACTTCAGAAGCAATGAGCTGTAAAGACAGCTGAGTACACTATGCAAGAGATAGAGCTGTCGTATCTTGCAGGCTTTTTTCAGTTTTGAGATATAAAGAATCAAGAAGCAATTATTTTTTGTAATCAAATAATCTATATGGGAAAAGTAAGATGGATAACAGAGAAAAAGATTCTAACAGGACAAGCCAGTGGCTCTTTCTTAGAAACCCTAAATGAAACAGTTCACCTGCGGGCACTAAATGAAAACTAATATTAAAGCACACTTTGTTCTATAGAGCTATTGACTATAATCATGGAGTGTACACTCTATGAAGTCTTGTGGCAGATCAGCACCTCACAAACTTTCTTTGTCATCTTTATTAGTTCACATTATGGTGTCCTAGAATCTTCATGGGCTATCTTTACTCTTTTTTAAATTTTCTTTTGTCTAATTATTCCCCTGACTGGGTAATTTCAAATGAGTTATCTTCAAGCTCAGTGATTCTTTCTTCTGCTTGATTAAGTCTACTGTTAAAGGTGTATTTGGAATGTTTCATCTCTTTGTTATCTTTATAAGTTCCAGATTATAGAACTCTTCCATGTATTTTATTGGTAGGGCAGCCATTACCTAACCATAAGAATTGTATGAGAATCTGAGAGTCAAGTTTATGGATGGTAGTTTTTTGTTTGTTTTTTATTCATTTTTGTGTACATAATCCAAATTCAAACCAAGATTTATATTTGACCCAGAAGCCTAGATTTTTAAACAACATGTCATCTCTATCAGGGGAAAAAAATATATCATGAAAAGATTGTTTTAGCCAGAAATATGTGCAGGAAAGTCTGCCTCTATTATTACTTCAGCCATGTCAGGAAACACACAGCCTGATCATAGTTAATGACAGACTTAGGACATTTCTGATTTCTCTGGGTCTCAGTATCTGCTTATATTAAGCAAACAGTTAGGATCATGTGATCTTAGACCCCTTCCAATCCTACATAATTGCTTAATACCCTAAATTTCTGTAAAGAATCCCATCTGAAAACTTTGTAAGTGAGGATTGCTTTATTATCCAGCAAAGATGGTTTTATAGGTACGTTTTTAGTACAAAGAAGGATATCCATGCACATTAGCTAGCCACAAAATTGATAGTAACAAATTCACTCACTAGCCAATCTCTCCCTTTAACACTTTACAGGTTTGTTTGATTTTTTTTTTTTTTACATTAAAAGGAAATTACTGAAAGATCAGCACTCCTGTGCACAGATGGAAGAATAACCCAATGGAAATTAAGCAGGTGGGAAGGGGGAGAAGGGCATTGGTGAAATCATACTTAGAGGGCATAATGAGTGCTATCTGGGTGATGGGACACTTACCAGTTTGACTCAAGCCATACAAAAACAGTTCATGTAACCAAAACTGGTGCCCCTATAATATTCTGAATTTTTTTGAAAAAGAAGTCATAAAAAGGACTACAATCATTTTTTACCAGATTTATTGCCTGAACAATTTTTGCATACATATTTATATCCTCTTCATGTGCATATATTATTCTTGCCCCTCCCCTTTCCCCCAAGCTAAACATGTTTATGCTGAAGCTGGTTTGTGAATCCCAAGGAAGCATTTGAAGAAAATTAAAAATCTCTGCCAAAAACTATAACCATCTCTGAGCTTGATCATAAACTTTAATTGGAAAACTGATATTAAGTATGTATCTTCATTACATTTTGAAAGCATGAATAATATATGTAATTGTCCAAAGGCTGAGCCATGAACACTGCTTTATAATTCAAATATAAATGAAAGTGCACTGGATTACCAATGAGTGTCCAGTTTCTTTGGAAGAGTAAGAAAAAAATCTGTTGAACCTCAGCTGGCGATTTACATTCGCAAACATCTTTATTCACAAGCCTAAAAACCAGGTTGGTAACAGTTGCCACAGCAGTTGCCAAGACAACTTATCCCTGGATTTAGTAGTACGGCATCAGGAAAGACGCCTACGAGGAATTTAATTAACTAACACCTCATCCTCCTTGGCCAAAAATGGATGGATTTTCTTTCAAGTCAAAGTCCATGAAGAATGAGATTGAATGGAACTGGGGTAGACACAGGCACACTAGGTAAATTCACAGACGGACGGTAATTATAAAAATAATGACTCCAGTTTTCAGGTGAGGTTTACATAAAATCTACCTCAGTAGTTCATAAATGTTTATTGAATGAATGTGAATAAATATGTAGGGAGGATTTTTCATATACAAACATAAAAATAATCATTTACAATAATCATATGTGTGTAATATATGTATTATATACATCTTTTCACTTCCTTTCTTTCTCTTCACAGTAAGGAATAGGTGGTTTATAAAAAAGTTAAGTGAAACAAAAACTAGCATCGAAGGAAAGCTAGATCAAACAACATTGATAGAGATTTTAGAATTATTAAGACTGTGATTTATCATTGGCATTGAGTTTCCAGCTAACCATCTCAATAGTGGAAATGGAACAAATTGCATCGCTTAAATTATTCTTCCTGGAAAGGAATGCTTCTACTATCCTAAACTCTAAAATGAAACATCACTGGGGAGGAGGGTTTGCTTAAAAATGATATATATATATATATATATATTTTTTTTTTTTTTTGACCCGGGGCCAGGTATGAACCTACCACCCCTGGTATATGGGGCTAACACCCTACTCCTTTGAGCCACAGGCGCCACTCAAAAATGATGTATATTTTTGATGAACATTACAAAATTCTTAATATAAGAGCCATGCTTTGTACTTCATGGTCTTCACGTGGTTTGTTCTCATTTAATCCTCACCAGCAGCCCCTAGTATTTTATAGAACATTTAGTAGAACATCCAGTACAGATTTCATTTCACAGTATTAATTAGTATGTAACTGGATTATACTTCCTCCTTTCCTACATGCTGCTTCTCTAAATTAATGTCCAAGATGACACACAGGATATGGGATTGAGCACCAAGCTCTAACACCCCAAAGGTGTTGATTCCTCACTCTCTCTTTGGGGCACTTTTTCACCAAAAAGGGTGATATTTAAGTAATTTTTCCCATTCTTTAGAGACTCAAAATATATGTTATTAAAAATCTGAATTTACATGCTTACCAGTTCCAGGACTGCAAAATGTTTTGTTTTGTTTTGTTTTGTTTTGTTTTGTTTTGTTTTGAGACAGAGCCTCAAGCTGCCCCCCTGGGTAGAGTGCCATGGCATCACAGCTCACAGCAACCTCCAACTCCTGGGCTCAAGCGATTCTTCTGCCTCTACCTCCCAAGTAGCCAGGACCACAGGCACCCGCCACAACGCCCGGCTGTTTTTTGGTTGCAGCCATCATTGTTGTTTGGCAGGTCCGGGCTGGATTCCAACCCACCAGCTCAGGTGTATGTGGCTGGTGTCTTAGCTGGTTGAGCCATAGGCGCCGAGCCAAAATGTTTTGTTTTTTAAAAAACATATTTCTGTACTTTAATCCTTATAATGCATAATGGTGAGCAGGAAAATGCTGCTTTTCTATCTGTACGCGTTAAGGAGTCATGGCTCTGTCAGAATACAAGTTTTCTGACCCTTACTCTGTGCTCTACACTTACTTGGACTTATCCCAGAATACAAGTTGGCAACAAAACCATGATTCACATACCTCCAGGATATTGTTCAGTTAATCAAATTAGTCCTTGAGTAAATAGGAAATCAATGACTCCATAAAATTTCAGAATATTTCTGATATTTCTGCCTCAGAATATAATTTTGAACTAGCCAAGTCTCGTTTCTCTAACATGCAGGGTTAGCCTTCTGTTTTTGTTCTTCTTTTTCAAAGTTATTTTGGCTATCCTAGAACTATTGAAAAACAATAGAGACAGCTGTAAAAACTAGAGCATGACTGCAACCCGTGGACTCAGGTTCTGTGACTGTAGCCTTTGACTTTGACGATTCTCTACCATATGCATAGCGAGCGTCAGTGTCTGCTACATTAGAGCTAATTCTGAGGAACCTCATTTAATTTTTATATATTTTTATAATGCTTAATAACCTAAATATTAGAAAGTCTGACTTATAACAGGAATTGGGATGCTCAACAGAAACAGGGTGTGTCTTTCACATGCTTGTACTGCGTGGGAAAGGGACAATGACAGCTGTATTGTGTGTGAAATGTGATAACCTTCCTGAGGGGAAAGCCATCACAGTTTTGATACAGTGAATATTCACCAAGATTGCAATTCTCTTTTTTTGTCTTTTAGGTGTTATTGAATACCTTTCCAAAGTAGCACCACCTCAGTTATAGTGTTTCCCACGTTACCGGTTATTCTCAGACATGCTTTCAAACACAGCTGTTGGTTTGCCTTCCCACCAGCAGTGCAGAGTGTTCCCTTCTCTTCACATCCATTCCCACGTCTGTAGTTTTGGGATTTTGTTATGTGGGCTAGTCTTACTGGAGTTAGATGAAAGAAGTGCAGAGAACACTTAGGGAACTAAAAGTAGACCTGCCATTCCATCCTGCAATTCCTCTACTAGGTATATATCCAGATGATCAAAAATCATTTTACAACAAAGACATTTCCACCAGAATGTTTACTGCAGCCCATTTCATAATTTCCAAGATAAGAAAACAGCCCAAGTGCCCACTGACCCATGATTGGATTAACAAATTGTGGTATTTGTATACCATCGGAAGTTATGCAGCCACAAAAAAGATGGAGACTTTACCTCCTCTATGTTTACATGGATGGAGCTGGATCATATTCTTCTTAGTAAAGTATCTCAAGAATGGAAGAAAAAATATCCTATGTACTCAATACTATTATGAAACCAATATATAATCACCCATACTTTCATACAAATGATAAAAACACAATTATAGCCCAATAAGAAGGGGAGAAGAAGAGGGCCAGGAGAAAGGAAGGGTAATTGGTGGAGCCTCATCTATTGTGTATATCACAAGGGTACATGTCAAATATATTAAGAACAGGGTATAAATGACTTAACGTAACAATTAAATAAGTGAGGTGAAGTCTATTTTAACCAGTTTGATGTCAGCATTCCAAATTGTATCTAAAATCAGCACCTTGTACCCCATAAATGCAGTAATATACACAGTCATGATCTAATAAAAAATAAAATAAATATAACACAGCTGTTAAATGATCCCCCCCTCCTTCTTGTCTCCTCACAAATTCTGGGCAACTTCAACGGCTCCCACTCCATCGTACAAGGCACATAGTGTTATTTTACCCTTCTTCACAGTGTACAGGGAATGTATATTTGTCTGAATAACGCTGTACTGGTATATTTTCATGTGAATTTTCTCAGGTAACCCATTTCATGGAAAATATTGATTTGGTATGTCCATTCTTCTGTTTCAGTTATTTTAAATATATTCAAAAATCTAAAATTTATGGTAATATAGTATATTATGTAATATGAATGTGTAATTATGAATAAATGTATGATTATGTAATTTAACTATATATTATATAAATATAGATGTATTTCTTCTACTCTGGAATTCTGCCTGGGAATATCTTAAAAACAGATAACTGTTTTTAAGTTCAATTAATATTAAACAGCATTAAGTTAGCAAGTCCCCTGTTTCCTGTACTGCCAAATTTTTGATCTCCTGGGCATCTAAACTGACTTATAATGACTGAATATGCAGGGAGTCGTTTCCACTTGGGATTCTTATAAATTAGCACAGCCTGACACTACACTATAATTCCTCAGGATTGTTTGTTTGCACTCTGACCCCACTGGTTTTTAGGAAGTCAAGGAAACTCACCCTTAGCAGGGCCTAATTTCACCACAGAAATGTTAACTCATAATGAAATTTTATTCCTTTGTTCTTCAGATCGTCTTCTAAATTATTTATAGCCTGTCAAACTTAATATATAAACAAATAATGGGATTTTTTTTATAGTTCAACAGTTTGCAGCATTAGATGCTGCATTTTAACTGTGAGGTTTAACCAACTCTGGGGATTTAAAAGGATAGATCGGCTATGCGTAGATACACAACCTAAACTAAGACTATCTTACCAGTCTCAATGGGAACTTTGATCACGTACAAACTCAGTCTCCAATGAACTCAAACTCCTGCATCTAAGGTTCATGAATATATTTAATCTGAGAAAGGAATGATGGATCATCTACTGTTCTGTTTTTCAAATTAGTGGAGGAAGAGAAGGTGGTGGTCATTAAAATGACCTGGAGCAGGGAGGAAGAGCATTTGACAAGATTCCCAAGAAGATCCTTTTTATTCATCCACAAGTTTCGATTCACTGATCCAACCAATGCTTTATAGCCCCGATTACAATTCAAACCATCTGGGAAGCTTTCAGCAATCTTTTACTACCCAGGTCATATCACAGACCAAATTAAAATCTCTGGGTTGGACCTAGCACCATTCCTTTAAAAAGAATTACCTGGGAGAGACTAGACCCACAGTGAAGTGGAGACTTGCTGACACTGGAGCTAGGATAAGGCCCCAGTTCCCCTTAAAGTGGCCAAAAGCAGAGTCCTTCTCCACCTCCCACCAGACGTCTCTTCAACGAAGGACTGTTGTGAACTATGCATACTTTCTCCAGGGAAAGAAAGTGTTATGTTCAAACAAATGATTTTTTTAATTGTTACACATAACATAAAATTTACTATCTTCATCATTTTTAAATATACCGTTCAGTAGTGTTAAGTATATTCAGATGGTTTTTCAGCAGATCTCTAGGCCTTTTTATTGTGTAAAACAGACACTCTACCTCCATTGAATACCAACTCTCACTTCCCTCTCCCCCAGCCCCTGGAAACCACACTTCTACTTTCTGTTCCTAGCCATTTGGCTACTTTTGATACTTCATATTAGTGGAATTATATAGTCTTTATCTTTTTGTGACTATTTTATTTTATTTAGCATAATACCCTCAATGTTCAGCCACAATGTAGCAGATGATAGAATTTCCTTCTTTTTAAAACTTGAATAATATTCCATTGTATCATAGACCACATTTTTATCCCTTCGCCTACCTACGAACATTTAGGCTGCTTCCACATTTTACGTATTGGGAATCATACTACGGTAAACACAGGTTGGCAAATATCTCTTCAAGATCCTTCTTTGAATTATTTTGGATATATACCCCCACAATGAGATTGCTGTATCATATGGTAATTCTATTTTTAATTTTTTGAGGAAACTCCACGTTGTTTTCCAAGTGGTTGCACCATTTTACATTCCCACTAACAGTGCACAGGGGTTCCAAAAATCTAGGGAAGACTTCATGAATTTCTGTGTCATCCTGTCATAGGAGCAATACTAATTTTCCCTGTATCATTCTAATTTTAGTACATGTGCTGCCAAGACAAGCACTAATTAAACAATTTTTGATACAATTTTCAGAACTTCTTTTTAATAAATCCCATGGGGTAGCAGACAGAGACTTCCAGATTTATTTTTCAAAGTACATGTTTAATTTTGTTTCATTTTAAAAGGAATTCAATCAACAGTCAAGGAAAAGTTACTAACATGCAGCCCTCAAAGAGCAGTTAGCATCAGATTCACCTGGGAACTTGCCGATTCTTAGGTCCCATTTCAGAACCACCAAATCGATAGTTCTGTGGGTGGAGCTCAGCAACCGAGGCTTCCAAAGACTTCAAGGAGGTGCTAATGTGTGTTAAGTTTCAAACACCCTCTGTGCTATGATTTTATGGATCTTAAGAAAAATGTTCCCAGCCTAATACCTTTCCTACTAATGCCTAAAGTGTCAGTAAATTTATTCCTTTTTGTTTTATTTGGCTTTCTGTTTGTTGACTGGCTGGTTGTTTACACAGTGAAAGGGGCCTTGCCCTAAGCATCAGTAACTTTAAGACTAAATGTAGGCTTTGACCATAATACACCTTATAAACAGGAACTACACCACTTTCTTAGTGGCTATGCATACTGTAAAATGAGAAGACTCCCTCCAGATGGCAAATATATGCCTCATGCACTACTACGATGTCTCCAGAGCCCAAGGCAGGCATTGCTAATGACCAAGACACTCTATACCACCCAGTCCCAACAGTCTCAGAATCCTTCTCAACACAGCCTATCTTCATTTGTTTTCTATTGCTTATAATAGAGTACTTCAAATTGAGTAATTTATTTCTTACAATTATGGAGGCTGAGCATCCAAGGTTAAGGGGCCATATCTGGCCAGTGCCTCCCCAGAGGTGGGGACTCTCTGTAGGGTCCTGAGACACCAGAGGGCCTCACTTGGCAAGAGGGAGGAGTGTGCAAGCTCAGGCCCCTCTTCCTCTTTTTATAAAACTAACAGTCCTTATCTCATGATTACTCGCTAATCCATGAGAGGATTAATCCATTCATGGAGTAGAGTCCTTATGGCCCAATCACCTCTTAAAGGCCCCATCTCTCAGTACTGCCAAGTGGGGATTAAATTTTAACATGAGTTTTGGAATGGACAAATATGCAAAGCATAACAAAAATTACAGTTAAGGCATGAGAAAAAATTCACTTGCTATCACCATCCAGAAAATCATGATTGCCCCTTCTGGTTCAGTCCTACTCAAGTAGTTTGCATGATATTTTATTTTTATTTTTTTAAATTTCAGAATATTATGGGGGGTGACATATATTTTGGTTACATAATCCAGTTTTGTACATTTTCTGTCAAAGTTTGCCCTTCACCCAGAATAGTTTGCATTTTAAGCACTCTCAATTCTATGAGCTACTCTAAAACTGCAAGTATTCTGCGAGATTGGTTTTTTCGACAAAATGCTACTAATGTCATGTGCCTTGGGGGCATTTTTGGAAGTTTAAATGGAAGAATATATTTGAACCAGACAGATCAGCCCTAGCCACAAAGTTTTTAACATGTCAATAAACCTTAGTTCCTGAATTTTTTATTCTTTACATTTTTTTTCTGATCACTCACCTTACCCTTGGCCAGGGTCAGAGCCAACTGATGAAGCTCTGAAAAGTATGAGTGCTCCTGGTATTGGCTGGAGAGCCCTGGGAATTGACTAATTTCTTAGCCAATGTTTCTGCCACAGTCCTTGTTTCCCTCATGTCCTCACTTAGCAAATCTACACATTTGTTAAACTAGTAACTGCTATGTAAAAAAGGAGATTTTTCCTTATTATTTAATGACCTTTCACAACATCAAAATCTAAGAAACTATCTTCTCCAACATAAAACTAAATCCTGTATAAATATTACCAATGTTTATAAGATGTTAATACAGAGGTTTCTGTCCAAGACTAGGCATAAAGAAGTTAAGACTTATTGAGAATCACATGTGTGCAAAATCAAGTCAGCCAATTTACTATCATATATGCTTTATTCTGCCCAAATTGTTTCTGATTTATAGCTGAGAAAACTGAGGTTGGAGAAGTTGATAAACATAACCCGAGTCATAAGTTTGTGAGCAGAACCAGCTGCCTAATCTGTAGGGCCCAACACAAAGTAAAACTACAAGAACCTCCTGTTCAGTAGATTATTAAAACTTTCAAGAGAGAAACAGTACAGCATTAAACCAAGTGCAGACCCCTCTGTGCCTGGCATCTTGGGTGCACAGGTTGTAAGTTCATGAAGCCAGCCCTGCTTATTTCAGAAATGATTCTAAGACAATTTTCTACTTCAACATCTGTGAGAGCCAGATGACATAGTAGGAAGTATAGCTTGAAATTCTGGCCCTGGTGGGGAGTGAAAGGTATAGGGAAATAGAGAAAACCCAAAGGAGACACATGAAGTCCACTTCCTAGTTTTGACAAGGCTGGTTCTCATCTTCAAGAGTGACCCACAGTGTGGGAGGAGTGCTGGGTTTGAGTCAGAAGACCTGGGCTCAGACCATGGCTGGGAAACATTGACCTGCATAACCTCGAGGACGTCATCCAGACTTGCTTAGTCTCACTCAACTGAAAAAATGTCTCCTCCACTGAAAAAAATGGGGATGCTACCTTTGTTCTCTTAATTTTTAGACCAAAATCATTACACAGATAAGAACTCATAAGAGTACTATGCAAGCAGGTTTCTGAGTATTCTGAGTGCGAAGTAAGCCACTAACTCTAGCCATGAGTTAGTTCCTGATTTGTTAGTATCCACTGATTTAAGTACATGCTGAGGTCTCTATGGCAGGAGGAAAATCTAAGCTGTGTCCAATAATGAATTTCTGATAAAGAATGGCAGATGGTTGAACCATATGGAGGTCACCTGAAAACTATAGGGGTCCTATGGGAGAATTCCCTGAATGCTCAGTAGCTGATTCAACAGCTTGGTACTAATCCTTTCTTAATTTTATCAGCAATGGCTCCAAGATTAAACAGAATCTATTGCAAAAATGCCTTTCTTCACTTTTTTTTGCTCCCTTCCATGATCACTCTAAGAATCCCGGCATTGTTTTCTTGACTTTGACCCAGGACTTTTGCTGGAGAGAGAGGATGGAAACACTGTCCAGTGTGCGGGGACAGCCTCTTCTCCTTAGCTACTCTTACTATCACTGGTCTATGACATCCTTTGCATTTCAAGGATCCCTGCCTGCAGTTGTGACTGAGATGCAGCCACCATTATTAGTGTGAGAGGGAAGTATCCAATTCAGGAATACAATTCAGAAAGCCATTCTGTCTTAATATAAATTTCCCTGGTCACATGAGATGGGTTGCTTTGAGTCCAGTGCCATACCTCTCATCCTCATAGCCTAAATCTAAACACACAACATATAGGAGGGCTGATGATTAAGTCTGTGAATTTGCCACTATGTGCTTACATTGGTAGCACTGTATAAACAGCTTGGTAAGATTTCACAACCTTGGTATATTGGTGTCTCATAGCTGTGTTCCTATTAAAATGTGTTGCAAGTGTTGTTCATTATTGTTGTGTGGTTTTATGTGCTATCGTGAGAAAGGCAGGGTTTGACATAGAGCAATGAATAAACATTAAATGTCTTATTAAAGTTGGCAATCATGGAAGTGAAATCAGAAACATATTAGTCCAAGTCTATGGGGATAATTCCATGGAGAAAATGGCAATAGACTAATGAATTATATGTTTTTCTGAGGGAAGAGAAACCAACACTAATGAAGAGAGTTCAGGGAAGCCAGTAAGGAGCAGAACTGAGGAAAACATTGCAAAAATTTATCAAATTGTTGGCTGACTATAATAAGCATAGAAGACCAAGTAAACATTAATAGAGAAACAGTTAGGAAAATCTTAACTAACAATCTTAGCCAACAACTCACAGTTCTTACATCACAACACTGTACCAGCTCACATAGCACTGTCTGTAAGGAAGTTTTTACCCAGTAAACAAAGGACTGTAATGGAACACCCTCTCTACTCACCTGATCTGGGCCCCCAGTAACTTCTTTACCTCAAAATAAAGGAAATATTGAAAGATGACATTAAGGGTAATACAACAATAGCTCTTATGGCCATTCCAGAAAAATAGTTCCAAAATTGCTTTGAAGGGTGGACTAGGTGCTGGCATCACTGCATAGTTTCCCAAGAGGAGTACTTTGAAGGAGACTATAGAGATATTCAGCAATGAAGTATTTAGCACATTTTCTAGGATGATATTTTGAACTTAATTGTCAGATCTTGTAGGACATCATCAATAGGACATGTTGGCAAGATTCAAGGAGATCTAATCACATATTGAATCTAGATTGGAGTGGGAAGGGAAAGTACAACATAACTTTATTCTAGTCCAAAAGGATTCAAAAAGATCCTATTTCTTCTTACCATTTCCAATCAAGGAAGGAATACAAATTTTCAAATAACAACAAAAAAATCCTCCTGGGTTCCCTGGGTCTGGATGGTAAAAAAAGGCTGCATATAAACCTAAGGATGACAAAACCTTAAGGCTCAAGCAGTAATGTTATGGAACCCTGCTAAGGGGGTACAACTGATTGGGTAGAAATTAAGTGATGGAATCTGATTCTTCACCTTCCTTTCCTCCATCCTACAATAATTTCAAGAACCTCAGATTGGCTCTCTTGGGAACCAAGATCAATAGTTTTTGATGAACAGATTCACCCAAAAATCTATTAAGCGATGAAGAGAAAAAGTAAGAACTTTAGTGACAGAGCCAATGTGGCTCCCACCTGGACAATCTACAACTACAGTTTGGTCTGAGCCTGGGAGGCACACTGAAGACAAAGCTTAGAAACAGAGAATCAACAGTGATAGAATGATGACTCAAGGGGAGTACTGAGAGTGAGAATCCAGGCAGATTCCTTGATGCTCAGAATCAGGATCTGGACTGACATGAGTTCAGTTGAGAGCCTCTCTCCATCTCTTCCTGTCATGAGACATCCAGAAGACAGAAGAAAGAAGACAATAGGAAAAGTGGTATAGACTCTGACACTATGAAGATCACGATTGGAGTCTATGTTAAATTTTGAAATCACAGTGTAATATCACCACCCTGAAGACGTCAGGGTGACAGCTATTTATGGAGCCACAATTATCCTGTGTATTTTTCCTTGAACTCTAGCTGCTTCTGCCTCTGCCCTTCTGAGAATGATAGAAACTGATTGAATCATTTGCTGTTGCCTCAGTTTTACAGGTGCTGTTGTCACCCTGTTCACCCTGTCACTTGCATTTAGTTCTACTTGGTGACTGGTGGATGCGCTATAACTGACAGAGAATCTAAATTGCCATCTTATCAAACACAAGTTTCAACTAGGTCTGCATGAGTTTGCTGGTTTACAGCAATAGTTAAGAAATCTCTAATATTATCTTACAGAAAATTGCAGAGGTGATGAGGGACACAAATTTTTTATTACTCAATAAGGGTCTTGGTAATACATCAAAAGCATCTCAAATTATAATATCTTTTTTGAAATCTCTTCTCTTCATATTGTGTACTGTCTGGTCTTCCTTATGGTCAAACCGACCCAAGGAAGCATCTCAGCCTTGCCACTAGATGTGTGATCTTGGTCTAATCATACATCTTTTCCAGATTTCAAATTTATCGGTGAAGAAAATAACAACTCCTTTTTAGGACTAATCTAAAGATAATACAATAATGTAAGTGCAAAGATTTAGCAAAGTCTACAATCTTTTGTAGCTTCTCAATAAATATTTGCTTAATGATAAATGATTATATGAATAGACAATAACTGTTTTTTCCCTTTTGTTATGCATCTTCACTTCAGAGACATCCAGGACAAAAAAAAATTAAAAAATAAACACTGTATTTATTCTTACATAGGAATTTAGTTTATAAAATGAGACATTTCCTGTCTCATATGAGTCTGGTAAAAGTTCTTGAGAGACAGTCTAGACCAGGGTTATTATTTATATTTTATAGAAAAATAAACTGAGGTTAAAGGTAGTAATTTTAATTTTCCAAATATATATAGTAAAAAATAAAATAATAAGAGGGAGAGAGAGAGATGGAAGGAAGGAAGGAGGAAGAGAGGAAAAAAGGGGGGGTGGGAGGGAAGAAGGGAAGAGGGAGGAAGGGAGGAAAAGAAAGAAAAAAAGGGAAAAAATGATACTCAAGGCCAAGTCTTCTCATTCTAACTCCAACCTCCTTCCATTTTAGAAAACCATCACCTCATACATCCTTGGATGTTGAACCAATCCATTTGCAATCATTGGACTAGATCTCAGCACAATCAAAATAGACATTTCCTCCCTGACAAAACCTGATTAATGGCTTAATTTGTCCACAGTATTATTCCTGAAGAACACCATGGAGGCTTTTTCATATAAGGCTGTCAGAAAGGGTTTGGGTTCAGGAAAAGCAATCTTTTAATCATCTTCAGTTGTGTTATCCCCAAGATGGCTTCTAGTGAAGCAAAGATTAGGACATGTAGTCATTTGAAAAGCATCATTTTCAGTGTTCTGATCTGCCAGTCAGAACCTAGAACAATTACAGATGAAGCTATGGGCAGGTATATAATGAAAGGGAGTTTTATATGAGACGCCAAAAAGAATTCCAAAGATGTCCCAAAGTAAAGCAGAAAAATAAAGGAGTAGAAGGATATATTAATATTTATTTATTTTTTATAAAATATTTTATTTTATTTTATTGTCTTTCTTTTTGAGACAGAATCTCAAATGATCACCCTGAGTAGAGTGCCATGGCACCATCATAGTTCACAGCAACCTCCAATTCTTGGGCTCAAGTGATACTCTTGCCTCAGTTTTTTCTATTTTTAGTAGAGAAGAGATCCTGCTTTTATGCTCAGGCTGGTCTCAAACTCACGAGTTTAAGCAATTCACCCACCTCAGCTTCCCAGAGTGCTCGGATTACACGCGTGAGCCACTGCACACAACTGATGTATTAATATTTATTAAGTTGTCTACAGTCCAAATATGATATCCCAGGCAATCTCTAAGAGGTAGGTGTTTTTAACCTCATTGTATAGATAAAGAATCTGTAGCTCATTGAATCTAGGTAGTTTGTCCATAATTAGTGGCCAAGTTCCAGTTGAAACCACAAGCTCATGTTCTATCACCTGACCAGGAGGTCTCAATAAGCAGTCCACAGATCAGTTCAGGGCTGATGCTAAAATAATCATGGATACCCACATCTCATTCTAACACCAATACTTGTGATTCAGTGCATCTGGAATGGAGTCCATAATTCTGTACTTTTAACAAGTTTTTTTGGTTATTATAAGGGACAGCTAGGTATGAAAAATTATGCCACATTGTCTACTCAAGTGATAAAGACATATTTCTTATAGCAGCAGTATTCAGTGGCATTTAGCTGGTGTAATGGATATAGATTGTTCCTTGACACTCAAAGGGCAAGAACGATCCTATCATTTATATTTGCAAGTCAGTTAGGTCCTATTCAAACACTCACTTATGTGTGCTAATCAATCACTTTGTATGACTTTGGAACATGTTAAAAGCTCTCAAGATTACTCAAATTTAAGAACAGTCCTTTTCTTCAGGTCATTCACTGACATCATCATTTCTCAGTCTGCCAAACAACGTTGCTTCTCCTCATTTGCAGAAGCTATGGAGTCACTGGCCCTAGATGTAGACACTCTGGTTCCTAACCAATCTTCTTGAACTCTTATCTTTTCGAAACTCTAATTCTCCCTAAGGTTAGTTCTCACTAACATAAACAAACTGAAAGTCTAACCATTCCCCCCAGTGCCAGGGAATCTCTCCCTGGGCAAGCTAAAGCCATTACTTTCAACTCTAGTTGTCCTTCATCAAATTTTTTTCATTTTTTAAATTTTTTTTATTAAATTATAGCTGTGTACAATAATGCATTTATGGGGTACAATGTGGTGGTTTTATATACAATTTGAAATACATATAACAAACTGGTTAACATAGCCTTTACCGCACTTTCTTAATTATTGTGTTAAGACATTTATACTCTACACTTAGATTTGACATGGAAGTTTAATAGTTAACTAGATGCACAAAGGTTTTAGGTTCAAGAATTATCATATAGTTTTTAACTTTTATAAGATCAATCTAAAAAATGCTCCCTTCCCAGGGGATGACAGCTACTTTCTCAAAGCAATAGGAAACTAAACCCAAGCTTGAGTCCTCATATTCTCCTCATTAAATTCTCATTAACCTACCTTGTCACAGTGTTTACAGACTTAAATGCAAAATGAGATGCCATGTGACTCAATGTGCACCCGCTTGGGCATACCAATGTCCAATACCAAGTAAGCAAATTATGAAAAACAAATCATGGCCCCTTCCCCATAACAAATCCTCTTGTGAAATGGAGTATGAATGAGAATTCTATCCATTGGAACTATTTTCTTTGTTCTATTATTCATTATCCCATGTCTCAGGCACTTAAATCTAGCTTTTCTGCACTGGCCAATAATAATAATAATACAAAGCATTGACATTATGGTTATTCTCTTTAAACAACAAAATAAGGTATGGCAGTGTACACTGAAAACTGTAAAATATTACATCAATGTACCAGACTAAAAAATCAAAAAAGAGAGAATTTTATCACTACCTTATGCAATAATCTCTCCTCTGGCTTCATCTTATCTTTCCTGCCTTAATTTCTTCTTGGTTCCTCTATCTTCATCCACTTAGGCTTATCTTTAATTTTGTTTAATGTCACTGGAGTCAATGTATTAAAGGAACATGTCAAATCTTATCAGTAACAAATTGAGATAATAAACAAACAAACATCAAGGTGTTATTTGCAGAAAACCTACAAAGCAGTGCAAATTCAAGTGCTGTATAGGGATACAAATCTTTAGAAGAGTCCAAAGAGGGAAGACTGAGCAGGACCAAGATACAGAACTAGTTAAAGCAGATCTGCAGGAAAGAGTAGGAGCTAAAAAATATGGCATATATGGTGGACAGTGGGGTTGCCCGACCAGCTCAGAGTTTACACTGGTGAGCAATGAAAACATATGTGGCTATTAGAATCCCAAAAAGGTTATATTAAAAAATGATACATCATGGCCAAATAGCATTTATTGCAGGTAAGAAGTTCTGATTCAACATTTGAAACTCATTGCAGTACGTCGTATCAGCATGTTAAAGAAGAAAAATCACATGATCCTATCAACTGACAATAAAATAGCCTTCCCCAAAACGCAATGACTATTCATGACAAAAGTACTCAACAAACTGGGAAGAGAAGGAAAGTTCTTCAAGTTGACAAGGGGTATCTATCAAAAATAACCAAGAACAAAACTACAACTAAAATCACACGGGAGGGTAAGAAACTGGATTTTTTTTCCCCATAAGATGAAAATAAGACCTTCTCCCAGTACTTTTATTAATACAACACTAGGTGTCATAAAATAAAATGAAAAAAAGGAAATTAATGATATTCAGATTGGAAAGTAAGAAATAAAACTGCCTTTATTCCCAGACGACACAATTGTCTATGTAGAAAATGCTTGACCCCAAACAAACAAAAACCTTTGAAAGTAATAAATTATAATTAAGGTCACAGAATATTAGGTTAATATAGAAAATCCAATTATTTTCCTATATGCCACCAACAAACAATTATAAAATTTCTGAAAGTTTGAAAAATATTATTTACAATGGCACACACACACAAAAGAAATACTTAGGTATAAGTCAAAGACTGTGGCCAGATGAAACTGCACATAAGTACTATACTTTAGGTAATAATGTTTGTTCCTGTGGAATTCTGTGTTAACAATTCTGATGTCCATTGTCACATATACTAGAATGAACAACTAAGGAGATAGGTGGCAAAGTTGGGGGTAAGTTTCTCACCGTTGGCTTGGAGGTTAGAGATGTACAAGGAGAAAGGTCTAGAATAATCCAATTGGTAATTGGTTAGAGTTGGAGATATCAGCATGAACTCATGTTTAGTTTAATACCAATACGAATGTGTACATAAGAAAATCGTTAAAGATATGTGTTTGTACTCTGGTTAATAAACCCAAGTATTTCCTCAGCTCTATCACCTGAGTCATTGCCCGGAAGAAAGAACACACCAAGGGCAACATGCAAGTAGCAGTGATGTCAAAGCAACCCAGAAGCCAAATGAATCAACTTCCCGTGGTCAAAGCTGGAACCGTTCAAGCAACAAAGGAAACACACTAGCAAAATTACCACTCAAATATTAAAGCAGCATTTACAAATAATTCATATCAATCAAAGAAAGCCTGGAAGGGAGGAAAATAAAGAAGGAACAAATCAACAATGGAAAAGAATTCCAAGTAATTTATGTAGATACTCCATCTTAGCGAGGGTGGGGCACAATTTTTCACTCCTTAAATATGGGCTAAACGTGTATACAATGACTTCTTTCTAAAAGGCACAGTATAGAAATTAGGAAAAAAGAGCAATTTTACAGTGCATAAATTCAACAAGCACTACCGTAGGCAGATAATCAAGGTCAAGAGTGTCAAGAGTGGTAAGTCACGTTTACAGCCTGTATTTTTAATATGATGTGATGAGTTTGACAATTTACCTCTGTGGTTTTTCCCTGAAAGACCCAAAACCCCAGCCTAATCATGAGTAAATCATCAGACAAATCCCCACTGAGAGGCTTGCTACAAAACAGCTGACCAGTACCCCTCAAAACTGTCAAGGTCATTCAAAATAAGGAAAGTGTAACAAACTGTCACAGTCAAGAGAAGCCTAAGACATGACAACTGACTAATATGGAATCCTAAATGAGATCCCAGAACAGAAGAAGGACATAGAGTAAAAAGGAAGGAAACAGGAATAAATCAGCCTTCAATGAATGAAAAGGTGTCATTATTGGTTTGTTCATTGTCACAAATGTACCATACTAATGTCAAATGTTAATAAGTGGGGAAGCTTGGTAAGAAGTACTTTCTATACTATCTTTACAATTTTTCTTTAAATCTAAACTCTTCTAAAATAAAAAATTAGCAAATAAATAAATAACAAAAATATTTTTTGAGAAGGTAAGCCAAAAGAGTAGAGGTCATTGACTGCCAAAGAAAATGGGAGGTGCCTAGCCCAAGGTCATGCAGCTAGTTATGCCTGAGTTGAATCAGAATTGAGATCTTTTGAGTGATTTCTGATATTGTAGGATAAAGCAAGAGAACCAAAACAGGAGGACCTAATGAAGTACTGTGCTTAGAATATCTTCTTCCAAAGGCAAACACAGAACTCAGTTTATCCACGCTTGTAATTTATGGAGAATGCTAATAAAGCTCAGATAATGACAATGTGCTAAGTGACGATGATGCCAACACGGAAGAAAGTGTCGGGAATGTGTTTCTTTTTCAAGTTACATAGGTTTTCTTGAGTTGGCTTAAGATATATTAAACATTCCACCCCCAGGCCCTGTAGGAAATAATTATATTATAGACATGAAATCTCTCTTCTTTGCAATCATGTAAAATGTTTTAAGAATTATAAAAAGTTTTAAGTTGGCCAGGAGCTCAGGTTTACTGCTTCTGACGTTGGGTTTAATGGAAGCTTTTATATGCTGGGCCTGTCAGGTCCATATACTTTGGCAGTATCATCTCATTCAACCTCATAAAAGTACTAGCAAAGTCAGGATCATCACACATGTTTTCAGAATTGAGCAAGCTGTACTTCTAAGAGGTCAGGGGACCTGCCCAAAATCATGGAAATGAATTAGGATTGGAAACCACGTATGTCTATTCAGAAATCCATACTGCCTTTCCAATCCATGAATGTAGACAAGTTATTACATTTATTTTTCAAACACTCTATGGTCTTTTCATGTACTGGGCACAATTCTAAATATTTTATAAATCTTAATTTATTTAATACTCCTCATCTCTTATTAGGTAGATATGATTAATGACCCTGTTTTAGGAATGAAGGAACAGATTTCATCTCTCCTACTCTGATTCCTTTTCTAAAAATGATGTCTAAGAGCTCTCTATAGCTCTGGCAGCACTGAATTGTTAATAAGCAATAATAAGTCTCCAAAACCAAACTCCCTAGACATATGCCTGAGACAAAGCCACTTTGAGAAACATGTAAAATCATTTGAAATGGCACCACCCATAAAATTCAAGCCAAGACAATGGGGACAAAACTTATCAAATTTAATTGTCTTTGGAAAAGTCACAGCAAACAGAGACAACATCAGCTGATATTAGTGCAAGTTGCTATGTTAATGCTCATTCATTTGAAAGGGGTGCCTGCAAATATAATAAAATGAAAGAATTCCAAAGGCTTCTGTCAAAAGTATTCATTTAGTCATTAATCTTCTTGCACAACAAAAAACAGAAAGGAAAAGAAGGGGGGTAAAGGAACAAGCAAAGAAAAGGAGATAAGGAAGGAAGAAAGGGGAAGAGAAAACAGGGGAGAGAGGGGGAAAAGGGCAGAAGGAAAGAAAGAAAATAAGAGAAAGAAGTGAATGATCCCTAACCTAGTAAAACCCTTCCAGAGCATAATGAAAGACTGATAGAAATAAGCTAAATATCAACCTGTGATCTGTTTTCTATCCCTTCAGAACTGTCACCACTCTCAAGTGGTCTCTAAACAACAGTCTCTTTACCTGAAAAACCAGAGCAAAACTTCAAAGGCTTTGTATGTGATGATTAAATGAAATAAGGTATGTGGGGAAGGAATCTAGCACTGTGCCTAGATCATAACAGGTACTGAATAACAGGTATTCCTTTGCCATCTGCCTTTCCTCCCAGATGTCTCAAATAGTGGCGCTTGAGCCCTGAGAAATGTTTTGTGCCTACTCCAATAAAATGAGGCTTGAGAACATAATAAAAATGCAAATAACAAAAGACAATATGTTCATGGCCATCCTGAAGACTAGAAGGAATCAGATGATCTCTAGAATTATAGGGGAAAAAATGTGCTTTACTGCACTGAAGGAAACCTTGGCAACTCTTAGCTAATCTAGCCTAACTATGCCAGTCTTCTTAAAACAATGACCAGAATAGAAGGAGGCTAAGACTGGAATGTTCTGGATATTCTAAGCATTGTCAGCCTGTAAAAATGACAAATATGCCTTGAGAGTTCCTCAGCGACATTGTTGGGAGTCACCTATAGTAAGAACATCAAAGCATAAATTCCTCTTTCCATTTGTAACAAATGACCTATCTCCTAAGTGAAGATGCCTGAGACTTTATCAGTCATTTGATGACTGACCTATTTATTCAAGGGAATTTCATTCTTTAGACATTTCTTTCATATTCACAATATCAAACATGCTCTGAATTCAAATTCCAGATCTTTCAGTTATTAATCTTAGGTGCATTGTATTCTGTGGGCTTCAGTATTCTAATTTAGAAAGTTGGGGTTAAGAATATTTTCTTCTTAGAAAGTTAAATAAATTGATATGATCAAAATGTCAATCGAAGTGCCTCTGTACACATAAGTCACTCCATAGCTGACTTATTTTTCTCATTATTATTAATTGTTTTCTCTGAATCCTACTCCTTATTAATGCTTTTGAAAAGCTCCATTCTGAATTCATACTGCCCTGTGCCTCAGATATCATGCTTAAAATCCTGCCCTTCTGAGAGACACAACTTGCAGTTTTCTAATCTATGCGACTTCTCATCAAGTCCTTCACCAACTCTACTGGGAAACTCGTGCAACAGAAAAAGTCCTGTCGGATTTGAACAAACCTATGGAAATAAACATGCTCTCACTAACTTTGAAAAGAGAGAGATGACTCCTCCATATGTTGGTTAATGATCAGGAAGAAGGTGCCAGATTACCAGATTATTCTGATTAATCAGGAAGAAGAAGGGCTGCAGAGAGAACTTTGAAAACTGAGACATTAAACTCTATGTGTGCCTTCAATAGTATGTGCAGCACAGACACAAGCACACCAGGTCCCTCACACTGTCAAGAATAACGCAAATGACGTGAGCATTTGGATACTGAAGCACCGATGACTCTGCTCATGCATTCCAATGGAATCCTTAAGATAATTAAGTTAGTGAGGTGTCAAGCAGATAACTCAATAGAGATGTCAGCTTTCTGTGTCACAACCGTCAAAAAATAATAGTGAAGATTTTAGATGAGAATGATGTTCTCTTTCCTTGGCCAGTAGATGGGATGACAGGGACTTCTTATTACTGTGTGTTCAATAAAGGGCAGGCTTTAAAAAAAAAAAAAAAAAAAAAAAGGAGGTACAAGGAGAAGGAAGTTGGGCTGCTGTAGTAATAATATCCCAATAAATTCTACCTTGAACTCTTAAGAAGACCTGGTTTTACCTTTTCTTCTTATGCTAGAAATAACTTCCGAAAATGCAAAAGTAATGCATGTTCTTCCCCTGATTGAAACTCCTCAGAAAGGCCAACTTTCATGGATGCGTTGCCTTTTGAGATATGAACTCCCACAATCTTTCAATCATGAAATATTCCACCCTCTAACTGTATCTGTCCCCAGCATTTCTCCATGATATTTTTGACAATGTTATGACCTAATAAGTCCATTCTTACAGTTAACCCACATATGATGATTATTAGGTAATAGTGTGGGCAGTAGACCCAAATTGCATCAATATGAATGCCAGCCTAGTAGTGATAGGTACTACTACGAGGTACTACAGTAGTACCTGTCACTACTAGGTGGGTGGTACCTTTGTCTAGGAACGTAATACTGTGTCTCAGATTCCTTATTAGTAAATCAGATACAATCATAGTATCCAATTTCTAGGATTGTTATGAACATTTTACACATAGCCAATACGTGTAAAGTGCCTAGTAAAATAAAGATTAACATTTCAAGTTTAACCAAGGACAGTCATCACACAGTCAACTTGTTGCAATGGCTTTGCCGAAGGAACATGAACCCTACTGCCAGGAAGACTTGGGCTCGAAGCCCAGCTCCCGTGCTAATCAGCCCTTTGACATTTAACAACATACTTTGCATCCCTCTTCTACATTATTTATATGTTGGAGATGAAAATACCTATCTAAAATACAGGCTTTGGGGTGATAACAGAATCACACGTCGGAGTAGCTGGCATGGTACCAGACATATTATATTTGCTTAACAAATATCTGTTTGGTTCTCTTTCTTCATTCATGCTTTTGACACAGTGCTAACCCACTTTATGGTAGTTATGGCCTTGACATAACCATTCTTCTATCACATGGGGATATTTGGGACAGTGGATTTGAAGCATCTGAAAATCTTTGCATTCTTTACTGATCTATAATGAACTCATGGTACATTTTAAAATAAATATAGGAAGCCCTGAGATGGCATGAATAAATCAAAGAATAAAAGATGTCAGAGCCAAAGACCTAGAATCTTGTTTCAATTTGTGATTTGGAGGACGTCACAACTGAAAATTACCTTATTGTTTAAACAGAGTTAATACCACTGACCTTAATGTAGTTATTTTCAGAGTTTAAGCAAAGAAAATTTGTGGCATAACATTTGTTATCACATTTCCCATTTGTGTCTCTGTGAATTTGTTTACACTAAAAGAAAACAGGAGATTCTAAGTAAACTAGTGGTACTTTGATGGTATCCTGAAATGACAGCTAGCTTTTGGAACGTAGCATCTTTACTCTTTGGGTATTCTTGTAGGGATTAGAATCAGAGCTGAATATGAGTCTTGACTCCACTATTTACTATTTGTGTGACCTGATTTTATTATACACATTGTAATTACTGATTTTATTATAAAATGAGGATAAAAATACTTCCTGTGGGGCCACATTTACTATATGTGTGACCTAGAAAAGTTACTAATTTCATTTATTAAATGGGGATAAAAATATTCCTGTGGGGCCACATGTGGTAGCTCACCTCTATAATCCTAGCACTCTGAGTGACTGAGGAGGGAGGATTACTTGAGTTCAAGAGTTCAAGACAAGCCTGAGGAAGAGGGAGATCCCATCTCTACCAAAAATAGAAAAAATAGCTGGGTGCTGTGGCATGTGCCTATAGTCCTGGCTACTCAGGAGGCTAAGGTAAGAGGATTGCTTGAATCTAGGAGTTTAAGGCTCCTATGACCTGGGCTAATATCACAGTACACTTCCACTGGGCAACAGAGTGAGACTCTATCTCAAATGAAATAATGTATTATAAAAACTTTGGAAGAATATCAGGCTCTTTAATTCTGATTTTTACATTATTGCTTTTGTTATTGTCTAGGTTGATGCGTATTGTCATAACAAAATATCTTAGACTTCGTAAGTTATAAACAGCAAATATATATTTCTCACAATTCTGGAGGTAGGGAACCCAAGACCAGGCATCAACAGTCAGTGTCTAGTGAAGGCCTTTATTCTGGTTTAGAAATGGTGCTTTCTTGCAGTGTTGTCAATGGTGGAAGAGAGGGGCTAGCTCTCTGGGATTTCTTTTATATGGGCCCATAGTTACTGCCTAATCACCTCCCAAAGACCCCACCTACTAATACTATCACATAGATGATTAGTTTCAACATATGAATTTTGGGAGGACATAAACATTCAGACCACAGTAGTTACTATTAGTGTTTCTCAGAACAAAGAGACTTAAAATATCCCAAACCATAAATACAACCTAAATAAAGGCTTGTATTTCAGCTTCAATCAATATTCCTTTCACAATTCAAAATTTTTCCACTTTTCTTATAATAGAGATTTGATTCAGAAAGCTAACCACATATGAATTTGTATCTAGATTTAACTGCTAGAAACAATGAATACTTCCTCTTCCTAAGCCTTCTCTGATTTCTGTTGCCCATACACAGCATATCTCTCTTAACTCTTCTTTTTTTTTTCCTTTTGTCCCTTAAGACACAATCTCAGCTGGGCACAGTAGTTCACGCCTGTAATCCTAGCACTCTCAGATGCCAAGGCATGCAGATTGCTTGAGTTCAGGACTTGGAGACCACCCTGAGCAAGAGCAAGACCTCATCTCTAAAAATAGCTGGGTGTTATGACAGGTGCCTATTGTCCCAGCTACTTTGGAGGTTGAGGCAAGGGAATCACTTGAGCCCAAGAGTTTGAGGTTGCTATGCGCTATGACCCAACAGCGCTCCACCAAGGGAGACAAAGTAAGATTCTGTCTTAATGACAAAGTAAGATTCTGTCTTAAATAAAAAGCCATTCAATCCTATAAATGTTATGCTCTATTAATAGATTCATATATGCCATCTAGTGAGTGAATGAGTCAACATATGAATGAATGCAATTCTGTAATAACTTAAGTATGTAGTACAGTTATAGAAATATAGTATATCTTCAATGTGCATTTCTAATAAATGAGAATAAATAAATATTAACTATTTGATTAATTCTCATTGAAAGCCAGAATGAAAACATAAATTCAAATGTTGAACATACATTCAAAAATACTAAGCAAAATATTAGCAAACTAAATTTTCCAACACATTAAATGAATCATACATCATGACCAAGTTGGATTTATCTCTGGAACACAAGGCTGGCTCGACCTACTAAATTCAATCAATATGATCCTTACCACATTAACAGAATGCAAAATAAAAATGATCATCATAATAGGTGCAGAAAATATTTGACAAAATTTAATACCATTTGGTAATTAAAAGCTCTCACCAAAATAGGTATAAAAGTATATAATATAGAATATGATATGATAAAGGCCACCTATGTTATAAGTCCATAGCTAACATTATACTCAATGATTAAAAAAAAAAGTCAAAATCTTTTCCACTAAGATCTGGTAGAAGGCAAGGATGCTTTTTCTTTCCACTTCTATTCAACACAGTACTGTAAATCCTAGTGAGGGCAATTAGGAAAAAAAGGAAAGAAAGAATTAAAGAAAAAAATAGAATCCAATGTGAAAAGAAGAAATAATCTGTACTATCAAATGGTATGACATATTATAAAAATCCTAAAGCCTCTATTCTCTCTCTCTTTCTCTTTCTCTCTCTCTCTCATACACACACACACACACACACAAACACACACATACAAACACAAAATGTTAGAACTAATTAACAAATTCAGCAAAGTTATAAGATATAAAATTAACATACAGAAATCAGTAAGGCTATCATACACTAACCATCAAACTATCTGTCTGAAAAGGAAAAAAATTTTCCATTTCCAATATCATTAAAATAATAAAAATCTAATATCCTAAATAAAGTAACCGAGGAACAGAAAAATAAGTGTCCCATGTATTCAATTATAATTGGAAGTTAAACTGTGAATGCCCAAGGGCACACTGAGTGATATAATGAACACTGCAGACTCACAAGGAGAGAGAGTGGGAGAAAGTAAGGGATAAAAAATCACCTACAAGAGGGCAGCGCCTGTGGCTCAAAGGAGTAGGGCACCAGCCCCATAGGCCAGAGGTGGCGGGTTCAAACACAACCCCAGCAAAAAACTGCAAAAAAAAAATCACCTACAAGATACAATAAACACTACTAAGTTAATGGGTATATCAAAAGCCCAGACTCTACCACTATACAATATATTCATGTAATGAAATTCAGCTGTATCCCCTAAATCTATTCTTAAAATTTTTTTAACCTGATCAGTAAACTTAATTAAGGAGATGAAAGACTTCATACTGAAACTGTAAAACATTAACAAAAGAAATTAAAAGACACAAATAAATGAAAGGGCATTCCATGTCCATGGATTGGAAGAATCAATGTTATTTGTAATGTCTACCTTAATCAAAGTGATCTATAGATTCAGTGCAATCCCAAATTTCAGTAGCATTATTTTTAAAAAGAAAAAAATTCTAACTTTGTATGGCACCACAAATGATCTCACATAGCCAAAGCAATTTTGAGGCATTAAAACAAAGCTGGAGGCACCCACTTGCTGATTTCGAAGCATATTATGAAGTCCCAATAATCAAAACGGTATGATACTGGCATAAAACAAACAAGTGGTCCAATGGAATAGAAGAGAGAGCCCAGAAATAAACCTATACACAAATGATCAACTAATCTTCTGCAAGCATGGCAAGAATATACAATGTGGAAGAAAAATAGATGGTGTTAGGATAACTATAACTCTTTATATTATTCTTCAATAGATGGTATTAGGATAACTGTATATTCAAATGCAAAAAAATGAAATTATACTTTTACATACCCGATATGTAAGAATTAGCTCAAAATGAATTGAATACTTAATTATAAGGCCTGCAACTCTAAAACTTCTAGAAGAAGATACAGAGAAAAAGCTTTCTTGACCTTCGCATTGGCAATTTTTTCTTTTTTTTTTTTTTTTTTTTTTGGTTATGGCACCAACAGCACAGGCAACAAAAATAGACAAATAAGATTATATCAAGCCAGAAAACTTGAAACGCAAAGAACATAATCAACAGAGTGAAGAAACAACCAATAGAATCAGAGAAAAGTTTGGCAAATTCAGTAACATTACAAGATACAAAGTTTAATATTTAATAAAAGGTTAACATATGAAAAAGGGTTAATGTCTGATAAAAGGTTAATAACTAAAATATATAAGGAACTTAAACAGCTCAACAGCAAAAAATAAATAACCTGATTTTAAAAGCAGGCAAAGAAGCTGAGTAGACATTTTGGCAAAGAAGTTATACCAATGACCAACAACTATATGGAAAAGTGCTTGACATCACTAATCTCAAGGTTTTGATGCAAATCACAATCACAAGAAGATACCACCTCATATCTGTTAGTATTATAAAAAAAGCACAACAAATGTTGGCAAGGATTGGCAGTAAAAGTTTCTCTTATACAATGCAGGTGGGAATCTAAATTGGCAAAAACTCTATGAAGAACACTACTGAGTTTCTTGAAAAGATTAAAGCGGAACTACCTTAAGATCCAGCAGTCCCACTTCCGGATACGTACCCAAAGGAATTGAAATCAGGAAGAGATGCTACATAACAGTCTATGTTCTTGTAGTGTTATACCCAATAACCAAGACACGGAAGCCACCAAAATGTCCCTTGATGCATGAAGGGATAAAGAAAATGTGATATCTATCATACAATGGAACGTTACTCAATCTTAAAAAAAGAAAGAAATCCTGCCATTTACAATTGTAGTCATTGCCAATGACTCTGGAGGGCATTATGCTAACTAAAACAAGTGAGACACAGAAGAGCAAATACTACAGGATCCCACTCATGTGAGAAATACAAAGAGTCCAACTCGTAGAAGCAGAGGCTGGATTGGTGGTTACCAGGAGGTAAAGGAAGGAAAAATGAGGAAGTGTTGGTCACAGGGTACAAAGTTTCACTATATAAGATGAGTAAGTCCTAGAAATCTACCATACAGCATGGTGCCTATCGTTAGCAACACTTTTGCATACTTAAAAAGTTTTTTGCTAAAAATGTAGATATTATGTTAATTGTTCTTATCACAAAATATAAATAGAGAGAGAACAAGAGAAAACTCTGGAGGTGATCTAACAGGTATATGATTATCTCCAAATTCATCAAGTTGTATACATTAAACATGTACAGCTTTTTGTACGTCAGTTATGCCTCAAGAACTGTTTTGTAGAAAAGAAAAGAACTTCCAAGTCATCACTTCTATCCTTACAACAATAAAAAATCTGAACAAACTGAAAATCATTGACTTTTCTCATACTCATCAGAGAATTAAGGTCACAGGGCAAACCACTGTGCTTAATCTGGAGAGTCAGGCAAATACAGAGAATCACATCCGAAGAGAAGAAAGAAAATCACACAAAATGCTCAACTGAAACCAGAGAAACAGGGTAAGATAAACAAAAGAAACAACAAATGCAGAACTATCTGATGCAATAATTTCAAATCTATGTGAAAATAAAAATGACTATGATTTACTAAGGGCTAGCAGCCTGCCAGGAATTGTGCTAGGTTCTTTACGTATAACGTCTCCATTCTTCTGACGGCCTCTGAAGTAGGTTATCTTTATTCCTGTTCTCTTGATGAGAAAAGCAAAGTTTAGGCAAGAAAAAATATATGCTTGGAGTCCCACAGTCAGCGTATGGCAGAGCTGGGATTTAAATTCCCAAAGTTGTGTTCCTTTTATTATGCTAAACCATTATCTCCAAGGGCCACATCAACTCCAGAGAACAAATATGTTTTAAAATATATGAATTTAGATAGGTAGAAACATACCATTAGACCCAACACACAGTATGAGGCAAGATTTATCTCCGACTTTCTGACACTGCCTGTCATCTGCTATTCTGCTGCTGTGGCCAATGACTGTAGGAAGTGAAGTGAAAGTACGTATGACAGAGGGCCCCAAGTCTCGTGGGCTGCTGTGTCCTCCTTTGTCTGCAAGACCAATGACAGAATCACTTCCAATCAACATCTGTTTTACTGAAATCAAACCTTCACTTAATTATTGTTTATTATTAATTTCAACCACGTGTATTGAGCACTTATTGAAATGTAAGGCCCATTACTAGGTTATGTGAATGATACAATGATGAATAACACTCAGGAAAATAATTAACTCTTACATTTGCAAAGTGCTATCCGCTGAACAGAGAACTCTCATATACATTATCACATATAATCCTCGTGCACCAGTAAGAGATAATTCATTATGCCTATTTTGCATATGGAGAAACATGTATGTCCAATATCAGTATTTGGTGCAAATTAGATTTGAACAAAGAGCATCTGACGTCAGAAAAATCAGCCAGTCTCTGACTTCCAAGGAGTTTCCATTTCATGAGAAAGGCAGAAAAATAATTTGAATGTGAGGGTGGGGAAAACTTTTTAAAAAATAAAGAAAAACATCTCAGGGAATACAGGATGAGCAGAATAAATCAAGGAGGCATAATGCTAGGTACAGCCCTCCCTTTCCTTCCCAAACTCTTCTTCCACTGAACTAGTGGCCTTCTGTTATGAAAGCCTTGGTCACAACCGAAAAGGGCTCAATCTCTCCCAGCTGGAGACCCACCTGCACTGAGCAAGGGTAGGCACAAGTGATACAGTCCACAGGAGACACCAGACAAACATCAACAGCACCTAAAATTGAGAGGACCCAAGTTGCAAGACCTGTAAGAAAGGGTAGCTAGGATCCAGATAAAAGTGATCTTACCATGCATGGGAAGGAAGAAATGTAGGTTCAAAAGGTGACCCTGTGACCAACAAAAGTCTTGAGTAAATTAGTGTTGGTGAATTAGTCTATTTATGAAGCACAGCTGTGAATAATTTGTTCCGAGCTTTGGCAGGGGAGGGGCTGTGCATCAATACTGCATGAACTGTGAGCAGACCTCCGGACAGCCATCAGATGAACAGTGCAAGATGGGCTTCTTTGGGGTCTGCTGACTGGGGAGAGGGTGGAGACAGAATTCTCTACTCAACTTCTTCTCTGCTCCCCTTTGCCATTCTGTATCTGAGGGATTGATTTCTGGATTTTTCAGGGTGACTAAGCCAAGTGTCAAGAGCCAAGGGTCCTTTGTCCTATGACACTGAGTATGACACAGAGTATGCCAACTGATATCAATGTTTGCTCTAATTGATTCTGGTTTAACTAATCTTCATCCTGAGACATAATGCTAGCTCAAGAGCAGAGGACATTTAAGAATTTGGTGGGTTTGTCAAGCCCCTTCCCCAACTTTACCTCGCAGGTTTCTCTCCCTGGGGAGAGCACTGAGCTACTTGAGAGTAGGAAGCAATGGACTCCATTTGATTAGCAGTAACAAGTGCTGGGAAGACAGGGGCAAAGAGCTCAGAAGACACACAGGCAAGAACAGAGATAATGAGTAGCAAGGTACCTGCAGCAAGTCTGGGGAGTACCAGGATGCAGGGGGGTGAACAGCCAACCTACTGGACATAGGTAGTTGATGGTTCATGTCATAGCATTTTCAGCAATGTTTTGCCTGGGTAGTTTATATCTGTCGAGACTGCCACTGCTTACTTGCACAAACGAGGCCAAATAAACATCTAGCACTCGAGAACCTGACATGCCACCTATTAAGGGAATCACCTTACTGTAAGCCGTATGTCGCTCTCAAGGTTATGCCCTTTGTCTACTGGAGTCCTCAAGATGCTCATGAAGCCTTTCCACTAATCAGAGATGCCCTCTGTGTTTTTCCACTGGCTCCCACTGGGCTTGCTAAGGTCTTTTCAATATCTCTGGGAAATCCTAAGTGCACCCAGTGTCAACAGTTCTAACAAGTGCACTATTTCTGCCATTGATTCCCAAGTACAGTCATTGCCATTTTTGCTCTGGTGGCTCAGATATGAAGATACCAAAGCTTCATGGCAGACTTTTACAATAGCGTGGCAACACAGGTCTCAGGTGAAACCATTCTTTCTATTAAAAGAATAATTATGGCCAGGTGTCCATGATTTGGGCCTATAAGCCTAGCACTCTGAGAGCCCAAGGAGAGAGGATCCCTTGAGCTCAGGAGACCAGCCTGAGCAAGTGCAAGACTCCATCTTTACCAAAAATAGAAAAACTAGCTGGACATTGTGGCAGGCTCCCATAGTTCCAGCTACTTGAGAGGCTGAAGCAAGACGATTGCTTGAGCCCAGGAATTTGAGGTTGCTGTGATATAGACTGACACCAGAGCATGCTACCCAGGTCAAAGAGTGAGGCTCTGTCTCCAAAAAAGCCTCATTTAAATCCCTCTTGTCTGTGTCAAACCTGCGTTCTTGAAGGCTAGGCTTGGAACAAGGACAGAATACAGACATCACATTGTATTTAAAATGTCCTTCCCCTCTCATGTTCAAGACTGTGTCACTCCATCAAGCTTACCTGGCTTTTCCTGGGTTTTCCCCTCAATTCTCTTTGCTTACACAGCCCCTGGTGCCCGGGGCATCCCCTTATACCTCTCCCTGGACTCCTTTTCCTAACCTTGAATTTCAGGCTTGGCTTGGTCATTGTCCATTAGACTGGTGTGCTCCAAATGGTTACCATCCCCGAGGGGACCCATGGTTAGTATTCAGGGAGTCTGATAATAGAAAAATCATCTTTATTTTCATTAACTTCTAACTGAAATTAAACCTTTACTTTAGTTATGAATGTACCAGTAGTTAACAAATCCTACTAGAATTAGTGATTTGTCACCAGTAGAAAGAACAGATATTTTCAATACCACATTACAATTGCTGTTAGTTTCAAATTTTTGACTCTGCCCTTCACTATTATGTAACTACAATAGTCATTAGGTTCACCCCTTGATCTTATTTCCTAAGTTAATTAAAAAACACATTAAATAAAAAGCATTTTGATAACTATATTTCAATATACTTAGTTTCCATGTAATCCTATGAATTTCACTTAATGCATTTAAAAACATTATTTGGGTAAAGGGTCCATAAGTTTCACCAGACTTCCAAAAGTATCACACAAAACAGGTTATGAACCTGGGATTCTCTTAGTCATCATCCTGTGTGATTCAGTGGTACTTGTGCATGTCTCTATGGAAGAACTTTCCCAGTTTCTATAACACTCTATTAAAATATCTGTCTCATGCCTAGACCACATACAGTCCAGGGATGAGACTGGGTCCTCTTTATTTGAACACCCAACATCTGGAACCATGCATAGGCTTTGATAGGTTATCAGTAATGCTTGCTGACTGTGCTGCTAAGTTCCTAGATGAGTGAACCAGAGAGTTTCCTGCAAAAATTCCTGGACCCATATTTATGAATGCATTTTTTTCCTCTTCTAAAATACTTCTCTTAGGGAGGCCACCTGTTTATTCCTATTGATCTTCCCTCATTCAAGCTGTTTCTGCAATCCCCTCAGGGAGTTATCTTCTCACTTAAGCTACTACCAAGTAACTCAGTGCATAAAATCAACGTTAGACTAGAGTTGCAACACACTATGGTAACCCAAGGTGTTTAAGCTCATCTCTGAGTGACTTTTGACAATTTCAAATGGATAAATAAACATCAAAAATTAAGCTTACTTTTTGAGCATGAGGATCTAGTTATTGTCACAAGTGATATTCAACAAGATGTTTCATGCTCTGAAAAGAATTCCAGAAGGGGAACACCCCAGATGTCCTCAGTTATGGCAACTTTGTGAAAACAAGTTTGAATTTTTTCCAAGGGATCACTTTACATTGGCCAAGAACTTGCATAAATGCTAATGTGTTGATTACAGAATGACTTCACTTCCTGGCTCCGTGTTTCTCTCTTGCAGTCATCTTGGAGACGTTTCAACAGTTCCCTTCATTTTAATAGATAAGCCCTATGTCGTACACGAATTTAGGACTGGCGGTCAAAACTTCCCCAAACACATTTCAGCTTTGTTCTTGGACTTTCTCCCCAAAGTGTTAAGTATTGAGGGTCTGAAACTTGGAATGAAACAACCTATTCTGTATTTCACTGCTGTGCAGCACATATTCAAACCCCTCGGTATAGAATCAGAGATTTACATAATCATGAACTCTCCCAAGGGTGAGCATTGCACAGGCTCATACAAAAGATTCCCTTCACTCATCAGTATTCTTTTATCACATACGAGACTGGATTAGATGCATCTATGGAGAATTACAAGAATCTGGAATGATGTTCTTCCATTAATACAACTTCTTTTACATTCCTCTGGTGTTCCAGGAATGAAAGCCACAGACAGATCTTTCTTGTAATTCTGCTTTTCATTTCAGCCGCAGAGGAAATAAACAACACAAACACCAGGAAGAAATAAAGGCCCCGAGAAGGTTAACAGTAAGAAGAGTCTCCCTTGTTCTTCCCTGACCCTTGGCAGATCAATTGTAAAGATCTGTCCATTGGAGATTATTAAAGCTAAATAAATTTTGTAGAAACTGTTTCTTGTGAAATCCCTAGGCTTAAAGAAAACAACATTGATTTATTTGGTTTCCAAACCAATAAGCTGAATGTTAATCATCTTTCACAGCAGATACATCAAAGGAAAGAAAAGACATTACAAAGAAGAAAGTCGTTACAACTTGAGATGTCTCAAAATTTCACTGTACATATAAGCTCCCTGGCCGCATCTGTATCAATTTGGATTTTCTTATTTATATAATGAGTTGACAAGCTCCTGGGGAACCACCAGAATCCAGGTCTGTTAATTATCTAATATAATTATGGCAAGAAACATCTGTGCCTTCTCTCCCACCCCACACGGGTAGAAAGGTACGCTTACACAGTAGGTAGGGAGTATTATTTTTACTTTTAAAAATGTATAATGTTTAGACATCCTTATTTAAGTAAAAAGTGAAAGCTGAGGAGTTTAGGTTTTTCCATTTTTTAATGTTCAATTCAATGATTCTACAGTCTCATGCTAACTATGTGCTGTAGACCTTTCTAAATACAGAGAATAGAATTTGAAAATTATTTGGTTCCCTGCTTTTGTGTAGATCACAGTACAGTGGGAGAGAATAAATATAATGGACTGAGCTCTGTAAATGAGGTGCAGAAAGTTCTACGTGGGCGCAGACGAAAGAGAAGTGAAACTGCCTCATTTTGCTCATTATATCCTCCTTTCCGTCTCTAGAGTCAGCTTCCCCCTCCGTCCTGGCTGGTCCTATCTGGTAGCAGAAAGAGGAAACAGAGCAGCAGCACCAAAACCTTCCCTCAAGCCTACACCTTCTAGTCACCGCCTTTGCTCCTTGCCTGCCCCACCAAGCTTGCACAGACATTGTCTACACTCACTGTTTCTTCATCCCTGTGGTTAGTGGACTCTGTGATGCCCAGATCCCCTTTCAAGGAAGGACTTGCATCCTGGGAGGGCTGTCAGCCCTTCAGGGATGCCTCAGCTGGACGGAGCTGACTTGCCCAAGTTCACCTTCAGTGAGTGGCTGAAACATGATAGGTAGGACTGGCCATCTTTGCCCATCAGAAGACCATTTGGAGAACCAGGCTAGATCCAGAGCATCCCACAGTGTTCCCTGAGTCTGTTGTTGGGTCTGTATTATATCTAAGTTCCTCCCTCTGTCCACTCCTCTTTCCTTCCTTCTCCTCAGGGCTTAATCTCAAGGGTGATCCTTAATAAACATCCTGCATACCAAACTCCATGTCCTTGTCTGTGTCCCAGGTAACCCAACCATGACACCCATAACTCTAGGCCCTGCACTTTTCACAAAGGACCTATATAATTAGCCTTTGAGTAAGGTCAATTAAAACAATTTGTTACATTTCCCTGCCAGATTATTTGTTGCTCAAGAGAAGGGGCCTTTTTTTTTTAATTATTTTTTATTAAATCATAACTTTGTACACTGATGCATTTATGGGGTTCAGGTTACTGCTTCAATATACAATGTGAAATGCTTACATTGAACTAAGTAACACATCCATCACAATTATACCCATTTCTAAATAGTTTTGAAATGTACCATTGCACAATGCACATTAGGTGAAGTAAGGGACCGTTTTTTAGAAAACATTTTTAATCCCTTTTGTTGCCTAGATCAGCAGTGTCAATAGTTAGAAACCCTCCTACTATTTGTATGTTTGCACAATTCTAAATAAACAATATTGTTATTTTCTCCGAGGGATGTAAAGGAAAATACATTGTTCAAAATGGTTTTTAGAAATCTACAAAATCCTTAGATAGACCAGATTGTACGAGGATAATGGATGTAATAAAATAACTAAAATACAAAACTCCCCATAGTCCAATAGCCAGCCAAGTGGTAGAGAGTCAGCTGCAAACTAACGATGCAGAGATTCAGAGGACTCTAGAAATATCTAGAGGGATCAGAGAGTGCTCCTTAGAAGTTGTGGCAATTAAGGTAGACGCTGTAGGAGTCAACACTTGATGTGGTAGAGGGGACGGTGGAGCGGCATTTCTGGTGAGTTTGCTGTGATAGTCAGTGGTGAGGAGGGCCAGTAAGAACAGCCATGGCGCTTGAAGATTACAGGTTCAATAGGATCAGTTAGCATTTCATAGATGAGAATGCCGAGAGTAAGTGTTCCATAGGGATGTTTGATAAAATCTTGGTTACTATACCACTTATCTATTGCTCTGTAACACATTATTCTACAACCTGATGGTTTAAAACGACAACTGTGCTTAGGGCAACAGTCAAATACACCCAGGCAGGCAGGTTTGACCCCAGCCTGGGCCTGCTAAACAATGACAATTGCAACAAAAACAATAAAAAAAAAAAAAAAGCTGGGCATTGCGGTGGTCATCTGTGGTCCCAGTTACTTGGGGTGGGGGGGGCTGAGGGAAGAGAATCGCTTAAGCCCAAGAGTTTGAAGTTGCTGTGAGCTGTGATGCCACATCACTCATACTGAGGTTGACATAGTGAGACTCGGTCTCAAAAAAAATTAAAAATTAAAAAAAAACAAAACAATTGTTATTGTCTCACAGGCTCTGTGAACTGGGAATCCAGGCATGACTCAGCTGGCTTCTTGGCTTTAAGGTTCCATAGGCTGCAATCAAGATGGTCATGGAATCTTTCGTTGGTAGAGTAACTTCTGGTAAAGTAAATATTCTTTGAGTCTCATTTAAGAAACACTATTCTAGAGATAATAATTCAGACCATTTAATAAAAATATTTAAAGCATTCAAAAAAAGAAAGGATATCAGCAAAGGCTGCAGCCCTCTCAGTATCCCACGGGGGCAGGATCTGCATCTAAGTTCACTTGGGTGATCGTTGGCAGGATTCGGTTTCTCAAGGCCCGCTGAGCTGAGAGTGGGCCTCCAGTTTTGGTTTCACTCAGTTCTCTGCCACGTGATCTCCGTCACTTGAGAAGATACATGAACAGATAGAACACCCAACAAGATGAAAGGCATGGTCTTTTGTAACCTAATAGTGGAAGTGTCGTTCCATCACTTTCTCCAGTCCATAAAAGGGAGAGGTTGCACAAAGATGTGAATCCCAGGAGCTAGGAAGCATTGACAACCACACTGAAAGCTGCCCAGCACGTACATTACTCCCACAACAGGAATTTTCATGAGAGGAACTGTGTCATCCTTAATCTCTATCAATAATTTGTAGCTGCGCCTTACCATGAACTTGGCATATGCGTTACTCCTGCCACAGTAACCTGCATGAAAGGAAGTGCATTATCCTTAATCTCTGCCTATAAGGTGCAATTGTGACTTACTATAAACTTCGATGGCTTTTTCTTATCTGTGTGCCTTTGCCTATGCAGACTCTTCCTCTTAGATCTCTCTTTTTTACCTGGGCAATTCTTACATTTGCTTTATGCCCAGTGGTTTGTCACTTCCTCCAGGAAGCCCTCCCTCCAACAGGTAGTCCTTTTCTCCTCTATGCTCTCATTTCCCTTTGCAGTAGAGTCATCCCAACAACTTGTTATAGTTCATCAAACCTGTGTATCTTCATGTGTGGTCTTCCTGCTGGATTGTTATTCCTTGATTGCAAAGATTATCTTTTAGATATTTTTTTCATTGACTAGGCCTTGCCCAATAATCAGCTCAAAGTAAACTCTGTAAATGGTGCTTTTTTGTGTGTGAATGATCATAGAAATTGGTTGGCCATTACACTTTTTTGTTTGTTTTAAAAAAAAAATTACTGAGTACTTGCTACTCACTGTGAGTGATTCACTAATTCTCAGAAACTGCTACAAGACAGACATTGTTTCTGTTATCTTGAAAATTGAGAAATTCAGCTTTAAAAGAGGTTAATTAACTTTCCTGAATGCCTTTCTCCCCAGCCCTCTTCCATCCAGCAGAGTCGTTATACATAGTTCTAGTCAATGGTATGCAATTGGAAGTCTGCTGGTATGGATTCCAGGAAATCTTTTGATTTCTTGATAAAAAATGCAGAGAGAAGGGAACACTTCTACACTAGTGGTGGGAATGCAAGCTAATGTGGTCTTTTTGGAAAGAAGTTTGGAGAATACTCAAGGAACTAAAAGTAGACCTACTGTTCAATCCTGCAATTCCTCTATGAGGTATATACCCAGATGATCAAAAATCATTTTACAACAAAGACATTTGCACTAGAATGTTTATTGCAGCCTAATTCATAATTTCCAAGACATGGAGATAGCCCAAGTGCCCATCGACCCATAAAGGGATTAACAAATTATGGTATATGCATACCATGGAATAGTATGCAGCCATAAAAAAGATGGAAACTTCACATCTTTTATGTTACCTGGATGGAACTGGAACATGTTCTTCTTAGTAAAATATCTCAGAAGTGGAAAGAAAAGTATCCAATGTACTCAATACTACTATGAAATCAATATATAATCACCTACACATTCATGCAAATAGTAAAACATAACTATAGTACAGAAAGTAGGAGGAGAGAGAAAAGAGAGGGGAGGGGAGAGAGGAGGGCAGGAGAAGGGAGGGCATTTGGGGGGACCTCACCTGATGTGCATAATGCAATGGTACACGTCAAAACTATTAAGAAAAGAGTATAATTGTCTTACCACAACAAATAAGTAAACGAGGTGATGGATGTGTTAATCAGTTTGATGTAAACATTTCACATGGTATACCAAATCAGTACACTGAACCCCACAAATGCATCAGTGTACACAGTTATGATTTAATAAAGAAAAAAAATGGGCCACCTCAGCAGGAACATCCTATTTTATTCTAATTGCCCTTGTCTTTCCTGGCCTTTTCTTTTTAGGACCAGGAGGCAATGTCTAGACCACTGTTTTTCAACCTTTTCTATCTCACTACACACTTGGATTTGTAGCTAAACTTCTACAGAACACTTAAATTATATTGATTTTTTTTAAAAGTAAAAAAGAATTTACTTACTATGCTTTGAACTTTTTTTGAAAATAATTTAATTAACGCTCTTTAAAAATTTTCATGGCACACCTCAGGTCCCCTCACAACACACCAGTGTGCTGTGGCACCCAGGTTGGAAATCACTGACCTAGAGGTTCAACAGGCATCTTGCAACCGTGAAGCTACAAGCAAGAAGGTAAAAGTCAGGTAACTCAGGGAGGAGGAGCCTGGAGTCTGGACATCTTAAACAGCTGCACCAGGCCTGGGTTGCCCTACTGGATTTTTAGTTATATGAGGAAGATTGATCTCCTCAAAAATATCAATTTCTCACTAATTTGCTATTAAGTGCTAGGGCTGAGATTCAAACCTATGTCTCCTTTACTTTAAATCCTGTATTATTTCACTTTTCTGTACTCTCTTTTAATATCAGATAGTTTTAAACTCAAGTTTATCCAACATGAACAGAAAGAAAAAGACCAAATGTCACCCAAAAAGAAGCAGCCATATTCTCAGTTAGGTTGCGAGCTGTGCCCTGCCTGAGTTTTCCCATGGGTAGGATAAAATTAGCAGCAGGGAAATGATCAGTGAAGGCTTTGTGGATGGGGAAGGTTGAGTGGTAAGCCTTCAGAGAGAGCATGGCACAAGGTAGGGCCAAGTAGAGTCATCTAGAAAAGGGACTGGCATCGCTGGTGGAAGGGAGTCACATATTTTCTCTCAGCCTCCGCCCTTTACCTTTATGATGTGTTCAGTTGTAAAGCAGCATTTGACCCCTTTTTTTCCTACTCTTTGGTTAAGAGTTTGACAAGTGATTGTACCGTAAGTGGTGAAGGTCAAAAATTAGGAACAGGTGGAAGAAGGATGCCAAGTGTCCTCCGGCAACCAAAAGACCTGCTGTTGGAAGGCAGGCAGTGGAGTCGGCTTCACATGGGTGGGTCACCAGGGGGTGACTATCTATACTCCCCTTCATTTCTCAAACGCACCTACTGGCATCTCCACCACTCTTACACCAAGATGTGCTGCTGCTGTCAGGAAGGCCTGTGGGATACCTAACAATTAGACAAGTGGTGAGTCAGTGCCAGCACATTGGGCTTACTTGGAGGGCTTTTAAAATACCCTAAATTTAGTTGATGTATGAACAGATTTGGTGTCCAGCAGAGTCTTGACTGGTTTCACCAATTCCCTTCAAACACAAAAGTTTCTTCTAAGGGTACACTTGAAGGGACAGAGAATAGTCTTTAGCTCCTTCTCCATGTCCTAAATCATTTTTTTTCTCATATAGGTAAGGACTAGGTACAGTATCACTGTCCTTAGATGTGATTGTCCAAAAGACTTGCCAAAATTAAATGCATTTAAGATTATTCTTCAAAACTTTCCTGCATTATAAGTTATTCACATGGAAATATTTGGCTAATACTGGGAAAGTTGATAAACTGGCTGTACAACAAACAAGCTCAGCTGTAAGTGGTCTCCTGGATGGTGTTCAGAACTAATTTTCTTGTAGTAAAATTCGCCTTGATGTAGATGTTATTTGGGTTCTCCCTAAATTGCTTTCATGTGATAATTCCATGTACCTAACAATAGCAGAGTAAGTTTTATTTTTAAACTAAGCTGTGTTGACTATTGAAATTAAAACAAACGAAAACTAGAGGTCTAGGCTTGCAAAGGCACACAGGCAGGAAGCAACATGGCATCTTTGGGGAAATTCAAGTAGTTTGCTTTAGTAACTGGTATTTTGTAGTACGTCTGGAACTGATAACTTATGATTTTGTTTCATCCTGTTTACTGTAACTGCAAATGACTTGACAGAGGATTATCCATAGATAGGCCCTGTTCTCTCAGAGGTGGCAGGATAAGTGTCATCATTTTTAGTCTGGTTTTTACAATATGGCTCAGAGGAATTACCCAGGAGGAAACCTTAATTCCAGTTCTGTCTTCTGACATTACTTACCTGCTGTTGCAGGGAAAATATTTATCTACTTGTGTATGCATTCTGTTGATACTTCTCAAGCGCCTACTCTGTTCCAGGCACTAAGAGTTCCTGGATGAATAAGACATACGTGCTACCTTCAAGGAGCTCATCGTCTAGTGAGGGAGACAAAACTTAAATGTAAATATCTATAATTATAGAGCCGCTAGTGGTGAGGTAATGAAGGAAACCCCAGCACAGAGTTCCTAGAAAGCACTCAGTAGATGACAGTTGTTTATAATCTCTATTAGGTTCCTAGGAGGAAACATCTGTCTGTGGAAGGCTCCCTATTAAGAGTGACCTTTTGTTCTGAGCCACACTTTCCATGCATACATAAAAGTGGGATTTAGACTAAACTCTCGGGGACCTCAGAAAGTCTTTCCTACTATGCCATTCCATGGTATGGTTTAGGGTGGAAGGAGCAGTGGTATACAGTAAAGGGTTGACTCATCAGGCCTGTGTTGCTCAGATCCTGAACATCCTGAAGATCTTCAGAACTGACCCTCAATCACCTCCCAGAATAAAATCTCTAAGTCCATGGAACACCTGCTTAATAAGAGTGTCTTTGGATACCTGGAGCCTTGGACCGTAAGTTTATGCTTATGATGTTGTACATGTCGAGTGCTGGTTTTTGTGTGCCTGGGCTCTGGGCTATCCTGTAATCCTGTATCATTTTGACATCAGGGGGTCTAGAATCAGAGTAGCTGAGGTCAGTCACACAGTCACATGCATTTGTGACTGACTCCACAATAAAAGTCCTAGATGCTAAGCCTTGGGTGAGCTTCCCTAGTTGGCAATATTCTATGTATGTTCCTACACATCACTGCTGGGAGCATTAGGTTCTGGTCATACAACTTCCCTGAGCGAGGACAACTAGCACTGTGTATCTAGTCTCTCCTGGAATCCACCCTAATGAGCCTTTTTCCTTTGCCAATTTGAATGTGTATCCTTCCACTATGATAAACTGTAGTAGAACCTCCATAAGTTGACCACCCAAAGGACTGTAACAAACTGGTCAACATACAGAGATGGTCAACATAAGGAACTAGGTCTATTGTACTGATATGTACATGTGGTACATGTCCAGCCTATGAAAATTAGGTCAACTTAAGGAGATGGTCAATGCAGAGAGATGGGCAACTATGGAGGATATATTGGGTATACTGTGTATAACCATGAGTAGAATCATTTTTCTGAGTTCTGTGAGTCCTTCTAGGACATCACCAAACATGGCTGTGGTATTGGAGATCCCTGACACAGGTGAGTAGGTTTCTTGTACAAAGATGGGGGGTCCTGGGAGCAGTGGGTGTTCCCTAAGCCAGATGTAGAAAGTGACTCTGTTTTCAAAGATTAGTCGAGAAGAGATGGAGATGACGCATGGTAAATGTGAATTGTCTGGGGCCTTCTCTGGCTGTGGTTTTCTTGGGCATGCTAATGCTATGAGTGAGATGAAAACTGATTAACCAGGATAGAAGGATAAAAGGGCTCCTTAGTCAATATACACACTAGTGAGAGCAGGTTTAGCAACCCAGACTGAAAGTAGCCCCAGAGAGGCTAAGAGAGGGCTTCCTTTGCCCACAAACATTACATCATTCCCACAGAATTCCTATGTATCTATCTGACCCTGCCAGCCTGAAATGGCTACAGAAGTTAAGAAACAAAAGGATCAGCATTTTTCTTCCTTACTGAAGAGTCTCCCCAACCTAGCAGCAATGCCCTTCTGCCATTCAGTCATCTCAGTTCAACAAGAGCTCAGTAGTGTCAGCTGTGCCGATGGCATCAGCCTCCAGAGAGCAGACTGTATTTGCACCTTGCACAAAACCCTAGATCTTCCCTAGAGGGAGGCTGCAGATAACTCCCCCATCGACACTATCTGCTGAGGGTACTGTCCAACAGGGGCGTGCTTGGTCAGTTCATGGTGTGTTAACTCCTAGGAATAATGTGTAACCAAGGACAAGCTCATGGTGATAAACAAATGCCTCAGCTCCCTCAACCCTTGGTGAGACAGTTATGAGATCAGTTCTACAAAGGGTCTCCACGGGAGTAATACCCTCGTTGCCCAGAGTGGCAGCGTATGCATTCAGAGTTGTTGCTTTATTATTTCTACTTCCTTCCTTGTCTCATTCAGTATCTCTGACCGTGCTTTTTGGGATTACTTCCCCAATGAACCACTGTACTCCAGTGCGTCTCTCAGGAACTATTTTTAGGAGAAACACAAGCTAAGACACACCGTATCAGGCATGAATGAGAATAGGAAGAAGACCGAGCACTTTCTGAGAGCCCACTGTCGGTAATGACCTCATAGGCATCACCCCATTTTATCCTCACTGCAATCTGTCCAGGTAGGGTATGGTATTTTTTTTACACACAAGGAAACAGAGGCTCAGAGAGATGAAATAGTTTAGCCTGGAGCACCAGGGAGGTGGTGGCAGAGCTGGAGCCCAAATGCAGGCCTAATTCCAAATCACATGTCTTACTCCTGCTACACACAACATCTCTGATCAGTAGTGCCACTGTAAAACTGGTGTGGCAGGGATGTTCAGGGTGGACGAGAGAGGAGGCCATCAGAGGCCAGAGACCAATTCAGAGACCTCCACACTAAGTGAGCCTTGAAGACCAGAGAAGCTGTCCTGGCCGTGTCGTGGGAAGTGTTCAGGGAGGAGACCAACCCCAGACTGGAAAGGCCGGAGGGTCAAAATCTGCCAATACACACATGCGGAAAGGAAGGAGAAGAATCTGGCAAGACGACCCTCTTTTGAGATGTTTTCTAATTTTAAGAGGAGGTTGATGGACTATCGGCAGGTGGGGCACCAATGAGGAATCTGCAGAGAAGAGATTTCCCACATGAACAGGAGGGCAGTGGCATCATCGGGGGATCTGATGGTCTTCCGCTGGATCTAGCAACTGCACTGTTGGAGTCTCGCCTACAGAGGATCCTCAGCAAAGGGAGAAAATAGGCCCTTCAGGACTCAGACCACTTTCTTCAGGTGTGGAAACTCTCTAAGGTTAGAAACCCCATCTGGACTCTGACTTCAAGGGCTATTTCAATTCCTATTTTGTGCTGGGCACAGATCAGGAATGGTGTAATGTTGATTGCAAAGGGGTCTAATAGAAGAGGTACGAGTTTTCCCACCAACCCCTATAAACTTTGAGTTCTCAGAGTCTAGAGAACAGCCCGGGATGCTATCTATATCGGCTCGCATTTAATATCCAAACGAGATCCTTAAAAGCCAGCTTGCATGAAGTGTTGTACTGGCTCTGACACAAATGCACTGAGAAGCCAGAAGCCTTTAACCGCTCACGCCTTCAGCTTCCTCATTTTTGAAAAGAATTTAAATGAATTTGAATTAAAACATCTGATTTCAAAAAGAGCTAAGAAAATGCCAGCGCCTATGAGTTTTTCAGGGACTGTGCAAAGTAAAGGAGTCTCTCAGATGGTGATTAACTGAAACAATAACCACAGGATTTAAAGCAAGAAGAGTGCCATTTATTGTCCAGCCAAGGGACAACTCTGTCTCAAACCCTGAAGAAGAAACTCAACTCTGCCACAGCATTCCTATTTAACTCAGACATTAAAATGAAAGCCCTCTTGGTAGACAGAGGCTGGGCACAAGCCAGGATACGACAGTCGTAAGATAGCACCAGCCCAGAAAGCCTGCCTCATTGACCCCGAGACAGTGTCTTAGACACTGTCTGGAGCACAGACTAGAGAGAAACAGGGGTGGAGAAGAACTGGTTATGGATAGCAGTTATGCTCACATTGTGCTAAAATAGTTCAGATCCTGATGTGTATCTGTGAAGGTTTTCATTGGCTTGACATTTTACCCCTCATTAAGTTTATAGCCCTCTACAAAATTCAAAACAATGTATCAGTACTCCAAAATCCTCCATAGCTAGGCTTGCTGGGATAGTGGCAACATAAGCCAGAGAACAAGGAGACAGATCTGCAGAGAAGCTCCTGAAGGAACTGGCCAGCTGCTCAGCCACACTTACTCAGGACTGGGGATCAGCTGGTCAATATGCACGCAGACATTACCTGATCATAGTTGCAAATCAAGTAGTTGTCAGTATGAGCTTCACAAAGACTTGTCCAATGAACAGGATAAGGATGTAGTTGCCCATAGGGAATATCCTAGGTCAGGTGTATGACAGTTCCTCCAGATGGTATGTCTATTTCAGAATAGGGTCCGGGCCAGCAGTGGAAGAAATCAGGGCTCTGGGAAGGGACCTGACAAAACTTCTATAGGAAAGGATGTCAAGAATCTGCTACAGTGTAATTGGCATAAAAACCAAGAGCCTGGTTTGACAGTGAGCAAATGTGGTGTGACTTGGGGAAAAAATGACTCCTGAGTTAGGCTCGTGGCAGCGAGACAATTAGTGCTGATCCTGCCGATTCTTTCCAGCCTCAGTGGGTCCCCTGGCATGAAACTGAGGAAGAATGAAGAAGGGAAAATCAGAGAGTTAGCCACTCTTCTCCACTTTAAGTGGTGAAATCTCAGCTGGGGCACGTGTCATTAACTCTCAGCGCTATATTGTCCTTATCATTATAAATGGTGTAACATCTCAGTGCAGACTATGGACCCAAAACAGCTAGCCTACCAGCAAATGGAAGCCCATTGTAGTTCAGTATATTCTCATATCGGATTTAATATGAGACTGGATAGCTCATTTCTGCATCATTATGCATTTTAGATCATCTTCTGTCTACCATGAACTTTGCTAGATACCTTATCATAGCCCTGCAGGTGGAAAAGCCTTATAAATACGGCTGCTACCCTTCATTGCATATAAGTAATATACAGGACTCTGGACTAAGATGTTTGCATTGCCTTTCTGAGGCCCCACAACAAAACCATAGAAAAGAAAATATTTTTCGCATTTTACATGTGAGTAAAATGAGACCTGGACTGTGTAAGTAATTTTCTTGACATCACAAAGATCATAAGCAACAGAGTGATGTGAAGACTCCACCCTTTGGAATACATGGTACTTTTTACCTCCCCACTTTGCGACCTTATATAATTTATTCTGAAAATGGCACAAATGCATAAAAATCTATCAAATATCTATAACTGTAATATTTCTCAAAAAAAGAAACAACATCTGTGTATCAGATAATTTTAGGTGGCTGATGATTTTAATATATAAATAGCCAATGAAGAGAAGGAGTTATTGAGGGAAAATTCTCCATCAAAATTCTAACCTAGAACTTTCACGGGAGAAAACCAATGTGATTTCAATGAAACGGACAGTAAGAAATGCAAAAAGGATTTGATGTGGGATTTAAGCGGACAAAAACAGCACATTCTGAATCTATACTTAACTTCAAAGAACAAATTGTCAATCAGAGTCCAATTCCAAAAACATGTGAAGGAAAGTTGAAATGCCATCTCAACAAATCTACAGAAACTGACATGTCCTTTTGAGAACAATCATCACAGTACAAATCCCAGAGGAAAGAGGAGCCTAGAAATGTAAATCTTAATGTCACCAGGACATTTAGACTCTGTAAAAGTCATCTCTAAAGAACTGCCCCCAAAGTGACAGAGTGATTCTTAGAAAAGTGAAGGTCAAACTTCTCTCCATTCTGCATATTTTCAAGACACAGGAGGTTAAAAGCTGTGCAGACCATAAGAGCTTCAAGAAGGGGACTAGAGTTCTGTCCTGATGGATTATCCTTAAAGCTACACAGCTCAGGTCAAAGGAAGACACTCAGGAACTTACTAAAGAAAAGTTCTGGGCTGTTAAAAAAATATCTTCCTTAACTAGTGTTCTCTAAGGACCAGTGTTTGGAAACCATTGATGTATAGAAATAAGGACAAGAGTAGAAGATAAGGGATTTAAGTTTAGATCATGACATCTACATTTTCATATATACAGGATGTCATGCAAATTAGTCATTTTCTCTGTGCTTGGGTCCCCAATTCTTAAAATGATTTGATGATGTGAAGGTTGCCAAACTCAAAGTTTGCAAGTAAAATAGGATATGTAAAATTATGTTCTAAAATAATAGTCTTTTCCATCTCACCACGATGTATAATTACTTTGATGCATTGTTGAATTTGATGTGCTAATATTTTATTGAGGATTTGTGCATCGGTGTTTATCAGACATTTTGATCTGTAGTTTTCTTGGGGTGTCATTGTGTAGCTTAGGTATCAAGATGATGTTGGCCTTGTAAAATGTGTTTGGAAGTGTTCCCTCCAGCTCTGTTATTTGGAACAGTTTAAAAATATTGTTAATTGCTCTTTGGAAGTTTGATGGAACACACTTTCTCATTGTGTTCTCACTCTGTGCATGCATGGAGAGAGACCTCTCTGGTGTCTTTTTCACTTCTCATAAGGACTCCAATCCAGTAGGATTAGTGCCCCACCCTTATAATTTCATTTAACCTTAATTACCTCTCTAAATGCCCCATCTCCAACTGCAGTCCCATTTCATTTAGGGATTCCATATATGGATCTTAAGAGAACACAATTCAGTTCATAACACCTCCTCATCATGTTTTCCCTATGCTGTCAGTTGTTTGTTCTTCTTCACCCTTTCCTTGTGTGCTGTTTGTTTTCCTCAAATGCCTGATGGCTCTGAGTTGGCCCTTTCTACTTGTCAATTAAGCCTTGGGCTAATCAATATCAACAATTTCTTCTTTGCCAGCTGCAGTAATGTAAGTCTATTGTCTTACCTGCTTGGGAGGATGAGGCAGAAGGATCCCTTGAACTCAGGAGTTCAAGGCCAGCCTGGGAAACATGCAGAGACCCCCATATCTAAAAAGATGTTTTTAAATGTTCTTGTTTTCCCTCTATTTGCTTAGAAGTATTTTCTTAACCTACCCGTCCCCTGAATGGGAAGGCTGACAGCAAGCTATGTCAACTTCAGAGTACATGGATGGGGAATCCACAGCAGGCAGATTATACCCCTTTCCTGTTCTCCTCTACAATGTCAGAATAATTGTAGTTAGTTGGTTTGAGCCTCTCAAAAAGATATGTCCAACTTTTAATCCCCAGAACCTGTGAGTGTGACCCTTATTTGTAAGAAGGGGTTCTTCAAGTATAATTAAGGCTTTTGGCATGGAATCATTCTGGATCATCCAGACAGACCCTAAATCCAATGACAATTGTCCTGATAAGAAAAAGAGAAGATAGGGATCCAAAGAAGGCCACTTGTGGAGAAAGGCAGAGACTGGAGTGATGTTACCCAAGCCAAGAGCACCAGGACCCACCATAAGCTGGGAGAAGAAAGGAACAAATTCTCCCTGCAGCCCCAAATTAAATGTCACATTGCTGATGCATTGATTTCAGAGTTCTACCCTCTACAACTTGGACACAACAAATTTCTACTGCTGGAAGCCATTAGGTTTGTGGTAATTTTTTACAACAGCCATAGAAATTAACACAAAAAGGAAGGCTTTGTTTTTCAACAGCAAAATCCACCTTTGGAAATCTAACCTTTTCAAGAGAATGGTTTCATTTTAATAACAATTTATTTATTAAGGAGACACTCTTTTCTCTCTTTCTGTGGTAGCCAGTGGTCAATAATACTGTTTCAAATTACCCAGAAGTGGAGATGCAGTTGTAAAAAGGAGGCATATTACTTAAACACCCACAGTACCGTCTCTCAGAACATGGCTGCTCTCCATCCACACTACTGCATCTAAAGTCTTCCCAAACTGTGCTGACCTGGATTACTCCATCTTCTAATCACCTTCTCCTAACTTTGGTGTGATTTCTCCTTTATTGCTTTGTATCTTATTATTATACACTTTCCGCTTATGAACATTTTGTCTCCCCCCCTTTCCACTACAGTGCTATGCATTGCCTTCTTTTTTTTACATATTTCCCATCCTTCCAATGGAACTGGAGAAGGGAAGAGAGAGATCCATCTGTGCCCTTCATACCATCTTGAACAAGAAAACTGCCCTTTCCTTCTAACCAGTAGCTCATATAATAAGCAGTTTCTATGATTGAAAATGTTTCAGTTCAGCAATTTTATTTATTTATTTATTTATTTGAGACAGAGTCTCACTATGTCACCCTGGGTAGAGTGCCGTGGCATCATAGCTCAAAAGCAACCTCCAACTCTTGGGCTTAAGCTGTTGTCTTGCCTTAGCCTCCCAAGTAGCTGGGACTCCAGGCTCCCACCACAACGCCCAGGTACAGTTCTGCTATTTTAAACAAAAACCTATCATTCTTTATTCAAATTAAGTTTTAAGTTACTCAACCATAAGCATTCCAGGAGGGGGTCACATGATTTGGAGCAATTAAGAGTAACTCCTTGATAAGAAATCAGGGTTGTACAACCTACCTGTAGATCCCAATTTTTTCAAAAACTTATTAAGAAAAAGAAAAATTTTCATACTGTTTTGTGGATAATTTAGGAAAATTGGGTTTTCTTTGGTTTGATTTATGTTTTTCCAAACCTGTCAAGTGATTGATCGCACTCCTCATTTCACATCAACTGGGTCAGGTTGGCCAGAAAACAGGAATCTGAAACATGCTGAGAGGAGGGATTTGGGTCCATAATTAATTGTTCAGTGACAGCTGTGACTATATACTCCTTGTTTTCTGAGAGCTGCCAATGTGATCTAACCTGAATCCATGTACCTTCCTGACAATCAATGGAATATCAATGTATTTTTTGGATGTGCTCAATCTAGATGTTTTGTTTTCACCTTACTCTGATCCCTGTCTCTTTATTGCTGTCACTGTAATTTGTGTTACTTATATGTTATTTTTAAAAGCATTTCCTCTATATAGTATTTCACAATTTTAAACTACTTTAGTATACTATGTTTTATTTCATTTTTATAATAGTCCTCTTAAAAGGATATCAGTTGCCTCCATGGTAAAATGACAGAAATGGAGGTTCAACATTTTAATAGTTAAGAAACTTAAACATCTAAGAAATATATTATTTTTTGGCATGAGAATTTAGCATGGTTCATTCTCTCCATGTCTCAGTTATTCTCCCTTAGTTCAAGAAAATCTCATTTAGCGACTGAGGACTAAGTATCTACAACATAATATATGGATAATCAAGAGAAATGATATTTTATTCAAGTCCAGAACTTACACACACATACTACACACACACACATACATACACACACATCCTACTTACACATAATAATAGCTACTTCATTTTGAGCAAACTTCTATGTCAGATACTTTGCTAGCACCCTTATACATGTTACCTATACATAACCTTTAAATACATCCCAATCTACTTGTTTCTTCTGAGATTTAAAGTTTGTTTATGGGAAGGTGTGTGTAATGATGTATGAAGTAATCAATGTAGATGAGACTGACATATTTCTGTTGTGAAGTGATGACAACAATGCTTTTCCAAAAAGCCATTGGACTGTATGGACTGGATGTTTGAGGCATAGACAAGGGCATAGAAAATATAACAGCAAAAATATGTGTTCTCAATTGGCCATCTGTAAATTACAACCTTAAAAAAAAATCCATACAAGCTACATTTTATTAGCAAAAATCTAAGTAGATAAAAAGTGATACCTTATTCAACTGCTTTTGTGTATTTCAAAGTATTTTTGATAATATACATCTTTTTCCATTGAATTAGTTACATTTAGTGAGCAGGTAGCCCTGCTTTCCCTTTTACCATTAGGGGAGTGGCTCCTATTTCTAGCTTTATCTTTCTGCAGGTCTCTAATGTGTCTATGTGTCTCTTTTGTGCCAAAGTACACATTTGCTTTTGCCCTGTCTCATAACCTTACTCAAAACTACAAAGGGATGAGAAACAACCAAACAAAACATGAACCTATATGGAAAAGAGAGCACAGAATAACAGCAAAATATTTGGGAGCTAGGTAGCAGAAAATTGAGTGGCAGCATGTATAGCCAACCTTAAAAAGTGAAATTCTTAGCCAATAGTAGGGTAAAATCAAGAGGCAACTTTCTCTCTTCCTTAGAACCTTTAGAGGGTTTAGGGATCTGTTGCAACAAATACTCTAGAAAGTAGACGTGAAAGAGAGACCAAAAAGGAAGACTAATTGAAAGTCTATAATCTGTTTATTAAGCAGCTAAGTACCCAAATACCCACCTTCACTCTACACAGTTGGGTAAATGCTCCTTTTCCACCCAAGAAAGCATGAAAGTCCATTTCCTTGGAGGCAATAAATCAAGGGTTACCTTTATGAATGTCAGGCCAAGATATGAGATTGGGATTTTAGACTAAAAATAAGGCTAACTTCCTTTGCTCCAGAGAGAGATCTATGATGGAAAGACTACAAAATAATTTGAAATAATTTTGTAGCAAACATACCCAAATATAATACACAGCCATGTGAGTATTTTTGTCTATTATATAGTCACTCTATAAAGAAAGGCACACACCTCTTCCGGTAAACATTTTGGGAAATGTTGAGTAAATTAATTATAGTAGTGTTTTGGGGTCTTTATCCACTTTGATGGCACACTTTATGATAAAAGAAAAAAACAAAGGTGATTCTTTAGCAAATATGTTTAGTAACTGACTTGACATTTTGGTTTATAAATGTCCAACTATAATGTAAAGTAACCAATTTTCTTGCTTGGCTCATAAACAACTCAAAAGGCAATTCCAGATAAAATGTCCACAAAGGTTCTGAGCTCTGGAATGAATATATGTGCTGAGGCTCTGACTCAAGATGAGAAACTGAACCTGCCGATTTGAACAAAATATCAATAAACATCAATAAAGGTATAAAACAAAATAATAGCCAAGAAAATAGGAATGGACTCATCAGAGGACAAGGGAATGGGAATGGACCCATCATAGGGTAAGAAGTTTCAAAAAAAAGTCTGGAAGCTAGAAAGCAGATGGAGGAGTAATGGTGGAGGGAAGGGAACTGAGACAGCTGCATCCTGGAACATGAGTGGTGAGAGCTGTTCTGAAAAATGGGAGCAGTGTGTCCTCCAATCCTGCAGAGGTGCTGTGCTTGGCAACCAATGGTACAACCAAAGGTGACCTGTGAATGGGGGCTGAGAAGAGGGGAACTGCATAAATAACCACTGGAGAAACAATCAGCCACACCCCAACACTCTGTACTCAGTAGACCAAGCAGACAAGCAGTTATTTATTGCATAGTTTGCTCCTATGCAAGAATAATAATAATGTGGAATAGAGAGATTCTCAAGTCTGGGAATAATATGGACTTCTGAAAATTCCCCAGATAGAACTACTGTGGAGGTAGCTGGCCACATGATACATTTAGGGAAGCAAGGTCATGAATACTAGGATTGCCAAGTCCAGAAAAGTGTTTGAGGTCCAAGGACTGGGGAGTGGTCCAAAGACGGGGGAGTTTTCCCTGGAAAGTTTTACCATTCTCAAGATGGCAAGGACCCCTGTACAAACATGGGGTTAAGGAAAGGAAGTCTAACAAGTCTGTGATTGAATTTATTGCCAACTAACCCAGACAAAGGTTGAATTTGATTTATCATGATTTTAAGAAAATAACTAAGGCTAATAGCAAAAAAAAAAAAAACTATACAGAAATATTATACTCTAGTTAGTAGGTTTGTTTTTTATAAGAATATGAGTTGACTTTAATATGATTTTTTAAAAATATTGTTTATGTATTCTAAAGCTAAAGATAAAAAGAACTATACACAAATATTGTACTCTCATTAGGAGGTTCATTTTTCACAGGGGTATGGTTGGCAATTTTGAAACTGCTTATGTGTATTCTGGGATTGAGCAAATAAGTTAATATATCATAGATAATGAGAGCCAGGTTTCTTACTGTTGGAGAAAAGAACTATAAACAAGGAAAAGGAGAAATCTAACATGAATCTGTGGTGTTGGACTGGAATTGGAAGCATCAGTATAAACTCATTTTTTTTAATACAGTATATACAGATAGATGATAGAGAAATACATATCACTCTGTCCAGTGAGGACATTAAAAACAATGACATGCTAACATAGATGAGAAGCTTTTTACTTTTAAATACCATTCTCTAAGCCTTAGAGAAATGGTTGATTCAAGGACTGACTGAAAGGCAGGGAAAATACAAAATGAAAATGGGGCATCTTATGGTTCAGGAAAAACAAAGTGCTAAAAAAAATCACCAGGAAAATTTAAAAAGATACAGAAGCCAGCTTGAGGGGGCTCTCCATGTCCAAATCTAGGAAATTTGAGAATTAAAACACACAATAATAGAATAGATTCTAATCAATACAAAAACAAGAATTCATGAGTACATAAATAATAAATTAAATAAAAGAGGAGGGAGAGATAAAGTTCTTCCACACAGTTAACAAATGGAAAAACATACCATGCTCATGGCTGGGAAGAATCAACGTTGTTAAAATGTCCATACTACCCAAAGCAATATATAATTTTAAT
>NW_003852399.1:4956650-5063003 GCF_000181295.1 Otolemur garnettii
GAGGGAGAGGGGAGGGGGCAATGGGTGGAGGGAGGGGGATTGGAGGGATCACTTCTGAGGTTTATCTGACAAGGGTACAAGTGAATCTTTCTAAGAGCAGAATGTGAACGTTTTAAAATAATAACTAAGAAAATGACACAAAGGCTATGTTAACCAGTTTGATGAAAGTGTTTCGGATTGTGTGTGAAAACCCCACACTGTACCCCAGAAGTGCATTAATGTACATAGTTACCATTCAATAAAAAAAAAAGAAAAAAAAATTCTTCCACACAGTAACATTCCAACTAATAAATGTAGATGGAATAAAGGAAATGGAAAATCACCATTAGTGATTGGAAATGCCATAGTAATCATTGATTTAGTTCAGGATCATTCAAGCATATAATGAGTGGGTAGAAATATGGTGGGAAACAGGATAATAATAAAGTTTCAAAATCTCTCCCAGCAAGATACTTACTTATTACAAAGAGAAAGGCAGTTACTGCCTTAACAAGATGATCAGAATTAACCTTTTAAGAATCAGTTAACATCACTCACCTGCTGATGCAAACCATGAGATTGACACGTTGTCATCTGTGCACACTTCTTGCCAAAATGGCATAAACTGAATTAATTAAGAGGAAATATCAGACAAACTAGACTGAGAAATGTTCTAGAAAAAGAACTGGATAGGGCTCTTCAAAAGCTTCAAGGTCATGAAAAGAAAAACTAAGGAACTGTCACAGGTAGGTGAAGTCAAGGAGACGTGACAACTAAATGCATAGCATGATCCTAGATTCAAACCTGGTCCAGAAAAAGAAAATCAGTGCAAATATTGGTGAAGTTTGCACAAGGTCTGTATATAAGCATCTAGCCTGATAATCCCCAGGTTTGGTCATTGTAATGGGGCTATGTATGATGACATTTGTGAAATTTTGAATTGTATACGGGCCTTCTTGGCTTCATTTTTACATTTTATCATTTTGAAGTTGTTTCAAGATGAAAGTCAAAAATAGAGAAAACCACCAATAGATTCCAAAACTAGTGCATAAGAGTTTGATGAAGAATGATGTATTTATGTAGTCTCAAATTATTTCCTTACTGATTATGTATTAATTACATAATAAAGTTATTGAATTACTTATTAAGCTACTCATAGAAGGTTCAATCAGAACCCTAACTAATATACATAGTACCCTCCTAACTAGTCTTCCCCTTCACCTGGTACCTCCCAATAAATACTTATCACCATACGTAGAGTGATTTTTACAAAATATGAAGCTGAATAAATTCAATCACAGACTTGTTAGACTCTCTTTCCTTAACCCCATGTTTGTACAGGGGTCCTTGCCATATTGAGGATGTTAAATCAATGAAACCTCCTTGATTTAACCCTCCTTGACTGCCCATTCCTCTCAGGGTAATGACAATCACTCTTAAGACGGCCTGTGAATGTCATTGCAACGTCTAGTGGTTGCTACACTTCCTCTGCTTCTCCCTCCTTTGGCTCCTTCGTGCCCTCTCTGCTCCAGCCTTATTGTCCTCTGGGCCACATTTCTTGCCATGCTTGCTGAAAACATGGCATCTTTGCCTATCCTGCTACCTCAGCCTAGAACTCTCTTCTGTGCCCTCTCCCCCTCATGTACTCCTCACCTCTCCCATCTCTGCTTGTGCTGGTCAACTCTGCCATCCTGAGCTTTCATAGCATCAACTCACTCTTCTTCCTATTACTTATCACAGAAAATACAAATATCAAATTGTACCTGATTAAATAATGCCTATTTCTGCTTCCAGACTGCAAGTTGTGTGAAGCCAGAGTCCATGTGTGTTTCAATTTATCATTATGTTCCCAGAGACTAATGCAGATTCTGGAACATAACAGATAAACAACAAACATGAGGTGAGTTTAATGAATAAATACATGAATGAATGATACTGTTCCTTTATAATAAATGTCCTTTTTTGTTTAAGCAACTTTGAGTAGAATTCTATGATCTTTACTCAGAATGGGTTTTAAACAACTACTTCTTCAAAGGCCAAAAGCCTATGGGTTTTCATTTACAAAAAAAAGCAATACTGTCACTTTCAGAATCTTGCTGAGTTATTGATATTATTGTAGTTAAATTCATCGATCAAAATGAAAAAATTTTCATAAAGTTTGGTCATCTCTGGCCAAGCCTGGTCTGCTGTATGCCCTGGGTCTTTTAGATGCAGCACATGCCCAGAGGCTGACCCTCATGGTGGGCTCTTGTCTTTTTTTTTTTTTTTTTTTTTTTTTTTTGCACTGCTTGGCCAGGGCTGGGTTTGAACCCACCACCTCCAGCATATGGGGCGGTGCCTTACTCCTTTGAGCCATAGGCACCGCCCACTGTGGACTCTATAATGCACACACTGATGCCCAGTCCCTGTTATGCAGCCCAGGATCATGGTTCAGTCTGGCACTGGTGGCTTAGTGGGGAATTTTACCCAGATCCCAGGGAAGAGATTCAAGTGATGTCTTGCAGCATGGTAGATTTTCAACTACATAAGGCGTGATGAGGGTGATGTAGTTGGAAATGTCAGAGACTCGGTGAGCTGCTATTGACAGGCAGAGTAGTATTTCCATTCACTAAGCATGTCACAAGGGAGGAAGTAGGAGATTTGAGATGGTGAGCCACCAAACATGTTGCAGCCTGATGACAATATTAGGTGTTTGGGGAGAACGTGACACCAGGGGTTATGAATATTGGCTAGTTACATTTCGTGACCATGCCCAGAAGTGCAGTGTGGCTTCTCTGAGCACATGCATTCCAGAGGGCTCATTTAAAACAAGCCTCTGGTTCCAACTCTGGCTCTGCTTCGTAAGTGTAAACATGCAAGATAGGATGGACACCATAGATCTCTCTTCAGTGTATGTTACCTCCAAGCCTTGACAAGTGTCATCCTGGGTAAATCCTTCAAAGGTCAAGTACAAGACACCTTCATATTACTATGAATAATGCAGCCAAATGGTCTTTAAAAAAGAAAAAAATAACAGATCAAGACAAGACACTAGTTAATACAGTTCAATGCCTTCTTGTTATTTTCACAAAAGACCAAATACTCAATAAGCCTATGAGATCTCTGGACACACATCTTCAGCCCTGTCATATTCCATGCCTAGGCCCCTAAATTGCTCCCACCTCATCATATGTACACCCACATCTCCAAGTTACCCTGCTCCCAGCCATGTGGGTTTCATTTTGTTCCTCATTCTTTCCATTCTCTGTCCAGCCATATGACCTTAGCACATTGGACTCTCTTTCCCTGAAACGTTCCCCTTCCTTTTCCACCTAGTCACTTCCTGATCTCCTCTCAGAGACCATATTTAAAGCCACTCTTCTTCAAGAAAGGCTTCCCTGACCTTGCTGACAAAGTTAAATACCATTTCCATTCTAATACATCACTCCTGATGTTCAATTCATGTATGTGCCTATTCAGTTGGTATTTAACTCCAGTCATTTCAAATGGGGCTGAAGTGACTTGCTGAGCTTTGTCCACCACTATGCACCTAGTCATTAGCACAGTGCCCACATCTAGTAAAGTGTCAATAAATAGTTGTGGGTGAAATCAGTGGATTTTAAGCCATGCTTGACCCATTTTATTAATGCCTCTATAACTACTGATGTCCTTAAATTTTCCGTCTTCTGCAAAATCATGGGTAATGTAAAAAGATTAATCTAGTGCCTGCAAGGGACCTGGGCATCTGGTTTATAAATGCACCCTGGTCACCTCCCTTCCATCCTCCTCAAGAAAACAAGTGTCCTGCCACTGAGCAGAATTGCACTGTGAATCAACAAGTTGATGGTCATTAGCATCAAACTCAGTCATTTTCCTGTTTCATTATTTGTTAGACAACACATGTTTTTGGATGAGGCTATCAAAGCAAGCTCCAGGAAAGCTGCCAGCATGTTTCTGAAGTGATTTTTGACAATCTATTTCCATCAGCCTCATGCAGTTCTGCACCTATTAACAAGTTCCTTTGAGCTTCAATTTCATTCTGAAATCCATCAGTTCAAACCCACATGAATCAAATTAAACACCAAGAAATCTCATCAGAATAGTTCAATTAATTTTAACTAATTTCATTTTGCCTGACAATCCCAAACAAAAGGGATTTTTGAAGTTTATATAATTCTTGCCAGACGACACATGGAAAGATTTTGCATTTGTCAGGTCTTTTGTTTTTGCTCTAAACATGATAACTACCACAATTTTATATCTTCTACAAACTCTTATCAATTCCTAATAGTTTGAGGGAGTCAGGGTGTTGTATGGCCATCACAATCCGCTTCCCACTTGGTAGCCTCGGACCCTCTGACATCAAATAATAAAATGGAGACCCAGGGAAATTTAGGGGTCACATAATTCCCCCTGACCAACATAAGTAGACAAAATGGCCTCCCAAGTCTGGCTCAGTGTAGCTTACATGAGCTAAGTAGGCTTTTTCTCTCTTATTAATATATTCCCCAGTCTCTTTCCACTTCGGTATGCACCTCTGCCATTGTAATGATTCACATTCCATGATAAAAAGTTTGACCTACCATGCTCATCACTGGGAAGAATCAATATTGTTAAAATGTTCATACTACCCAAAGCAATATACAATTTTAATGGAATCATTACTAAAGTACCATTTTCATACTTTAAAGACCTTGAAAAAATAATACTTAATTTTATATGGAATCAAAAAAAACTTGAATAGTCAAGACATTACTCAGAAATAAAAACAAATCAGGAGGAATCACATTACCAGACCTTAGACTATACTATAAATCAATAGTGATCAAAACAGCATGGTACTGGCACAAAAACAGAGAGGTAGATGTATGGAACAGAATAGAGAACCAAGAGATGGACCCAGCATCATTTGATATTTGATAAGCCAATCAAAAACATTCAATTGGGAAAAGACTCCCTATTTAACAAATGGTGATCAGTGAACTGGGCTGGTGATCTGTAGAAGATTGAAACTGGACCCACACCTTTCACCATTAACAAAGATAGACTCTCACTGGATAAAAGATTTAAACTTAAGACATGAAACTATAAACAAACTAGCATAAGGTGCAGGAAAACACTTGGAGAAATTGGCCTGGGAGAATATTTCATGAGGAGGAACCCCGGGCAATTGAAGCAGCATCAAAAATACATTACTGGAATCTGATCATACTAAAAAGCTTCTGCAAAGCCAAGAACACAGTACATAAAGCCCTCAGAATTGGAGAAAATATTTGCAGGTTATGCCTCCAACAAAGGTTTAATAACCAGAATCCACAGAGAACCCAAACGTATTAGCAAGAAAAGAACAAGTGATCCCATCTCAGGGTGGGCAGGGAACTTGAATAGAAACTTCTCTGAAGAAGATAGATGCATGGCCTACAGACACATGAAAAAATGCTCATCATCCTTAATTATCAGAGAAATGCAAATCAAAACCACTTTGAGATATCACCTAGCTCCAGTAAGATTAGTTCACATAACAAAATCCCATAACCATAGATGTTGGCATGGATGTGGAAAAAAGGGAACATTTCTGCACTGCTGGTGGGAATGCAAACTAATACGTTTGGAGATTACTTAGGGATCTAAAAATAGACCTGCCATTCGATCCCGCAATTCCTCTACTAGATATATATCCAGAAGACCAAAAATCACTTTATAACAAAGATATTTGCACCAGAATATTTATTGCAGCCCAATTCATAAATGCTAAGTCATGGAAGAAGCCCAAATGTCCATCGACCCACAAATGGATTAATAAATTGTGGTATATGTATACAATGGAATATTATGCAGCCTTTAAAAAAGATGGAGACTTTACCTCTTTTATGTTTACATGGATGGAGCTGGAACATATTCTTCTTAGCAAAGTATCTCAAGAATGGAAGAAAAAAATATCCAATGTACTCAGCCCTAATATGAAACCAATTTATAAACACCCACACTTCTATATGAAAGCTATAACCCACCTATACCCCAAGATGAAGGGGAAAGAAAAGGGGGAGGGGAGGGGAAGGGAGGGTAATTGGTGGGACCACAACTATGGTGCATTTTACAAGGGTACATGTTAAATCTACTAAGTATAGAATATAAATGTCTTAACATAATAACCAAGAAAATGAGGTGAAGGTTATTTTAACCAGTTTGATGAAAGTATTTCAAATCGTATATAAAACCAGCTCATTGCACCCCATCATACAAAGATATGATTTAATAAAAAAATAAAAAATAAAAAGCTAAGATACTGCCAAAAAGGAAAGCTTGACCTGATATTGAGCACTCTCTGGCTCGCTATGGGCAGAAATTCACAACTTTTTTTCAATAGATTTAGAGAGTACAGTTTTTTTGTTGTTACATGAATGAATTATATAATGCTAAAGTCAGAGCTTTTAGTATATCTGTAACCAAAATAGCATATATCATACCTGATAGGTAATTTTTATTTCTCACTCCTCAACCTTCCCCCCTTATTAGTTTCCAATGTCCACTACACTGTTTTAAGACCATAAATATGCCTTGTGTAGCTCCTACTTATCAGTAAGAATATGTGGTATATATTTTTCCATTTATGAGATACTTCACTTATGATAGTGGTCTCCATTCCCATCCAAGTTTTGCAAAAGACACCATTTCATTCCTTTTTTATGCCTGAATAGTACTCCATGGGGGGTGCTATATAAAATACATTACATGCTATGTGTGTATGTATGTATGTATACACACACACACCACATTTTCTCTATATGCACTCTTCAGAATATAAACACTCAGGTTAATTCCATGTCGTTGCACTTTTGAATTGTGCTGTGATAAGGGAGAAGGTGTCTTTTTTATTTAAAAAAAAAAAAAACTTCTTTTCCTTTGGGTAGATACTCAGTAGTGGGATTGCTGGATTGAATGGTAGATCTACATTTAGCTCTTTGAGAGATCCCTATACTGTTTTCCATAGAGATTGCACTAGTTTACATTGCCACCAATAGTGTAGAAGTGTTTTCTTTTCATGGAATTTGGGATAATGTCTATTTTTTTGACTTGTTAATAATGACCATTCTGAAAGATGTAAGGTGTTAATTCATTGTGATTTTAATTTACATTTCCCTGATAGTGATGATGAGCATTTTTCATATATTTATTCGCTATTTATCTTTTGAAAAAAATATATCCGTCTTTTATCATGCTTATAGTGGAGCTATTTTGGCTTTTTTCTGATTGTTTGAATTCTTTGTAGATTCTGGGTATTAGTCCTTTGTCGGATGTATAGTTTGTGAATATTTCTCCCATTCTGTAGGTTGTCTATTTGTTGATTATTTCCTTTGCTGTGCAGAAACTTTCTTCTTTAATTAAGTCCCATTTATTTATTTTTGCTGCTTCTTTTTTTTTCTGTTTTGTTTCGTAGACAGGATTTAATTAGAACATATTATTTAAAAAATAGTACACTGTGATATTATTAAAGACCATTTGAAACAACAAAATGATCATCCAGGTATCAGTGCAAGTGTTTTCACCATCATAGGGTTTACCCCATCCTAGTCCAAGATTTAATCCTTGCTCATGTGACATATTCCCTCCCATTGTTTTTTTTTTTTTTTATTAAATGATAGCTGTGTACATTAATGCAATCATGGGGAACAGTGTGATGTTTTCATATATAATTTGAAATATTTTTATCAAACTGTTTAACATAGCCTTTATGTCATTTTCTTAGTTAATGTGTTAAGATGTTTATATTCTACTCTTAGAAAGATTCACTTGTACCCTTAGATACAGATAAACCATAGAAGTGATCCCTCCAATCACCCTCCCTCCACCCATCGCCCCTCCCCATATTCTTAGGCTATAATTAGTTTCATAATAGGACTGTGTATAGTGGATACTTTTTCTTCCATTCTTGTGATACTCTGCTAAGAAGAACATTTTCCAGCTCCATCCATGTAAACATGAAGGATGTAAAGTCTTTAAACTTAAGTTTTTAATCCACCTTGAGTTAACTTTTAACATTGTGAGAGATAGGGATTTAGTTTCGTTATTCTGCATATGGCTATTCAATTTCCTGGCACTATTTATTGAGTAGAGTAGCCTTTACCCAGTGTATGTTTTTGTCTGCTTTGTCAAAAATCAATTGGTTGTAGCTATAAGGTGTTACTTCTGGGTTCTCTATTCTTTTCCATTAATCTATATGTCCACTTTTATATCAGCACCATGCTGTTTCATTTACTATAATTTTGTGATATAATTTTAAGTCCAGTAATGTAATGCCCATAGGTTTGTGTGGTGTTTCTGGCTATTTAATTTGGTTGTACCTAAGACCTGTGGGAGAGTGTTCAGGTGCCAATGTGTGGGAAAGTTTAGGTAATACCTAGTTCCCAGGCCCTTGCATGGCGTGCTTGAGTCCAGGGTGCACCAGTCTGAGACTGAGTTGGGAAACTTGCTCTCAGGCCTCCCTGGTTCAGGTGATGATTGTGACAGCAAGGGGTGGGGAACTCTTCTGCTCCAGAGGAATGCTTAGGCAAGAGGAGGGCAGATAGATGCATTGTTAGCCTGATACAGGACAGGCAGGCCCCTCTTGAGATTAGCAGAGGCAGGCAGCTGTGGGACACATAAGTAGTGCCCAGATTCCCAGTTTCCATGATGGCCCAGCTGCAACAGACATGGGAAAGGTGGTTCAACCCACTGTGGGCAGGACTGCCAGACTGAGTGGAGGCCACAGCTGAAAATCTCTGGCACGGCAAGTGTGGTTGTGTCAGGATTTGCCTCCAGGGAGGGTAGACGCCTCTCAGGAGAAACAGGCAACTTGCATCTTAGGAAGAGAACTGCTAGCTCCATGCTTGCTGCTTCATTTTAGAGGGGAAAAGCCTCCTGTTCTGTAGAAGCCTAGGTGTGATAGGTCTTCTGTCAGAGATGGGGCAGCCACTTCCAACTGCCCTGCTTAATGGTCCCACGTGGACCACTCAGCAGCTCTGAGGGGAAATGGAAACAGTCTTTCAGCTAAGGCTGCCTCTGTGGCAGTGGGTGGGGTAGGAAAGGGAGAAAGGGAAACCCCCAAATTGTGGAGAGTGTAACCCCTAGTAGGAGCACAGAAAACTCCAGATCATGATCCAGGGGCTCTCTGGTGCAGGAGAGTGCACGTATCACCTCCATGGCACTTTCTAGGCCCGTTGGGGCAGCCTGCCCCATGGAGCAGAACTCTGGGAACATTGATACATTCCTGTGCCTCCCGTTCCTTTGTGGTTGTCACAGTCCAAGCCGGGGCTGTGACTCTCCCAGCTGGATAGATGCATGTGCATCTGCAGGAAGATAGCAGCCGTGTCTTAGCTTGGGCTCGTGACCACTGCCCGGGCCTACAGCTTTGCACTCTGCTCCTGAGAAGCAGCTCTCAGTTCACCAATGACAGAGTGCCTGAATTCATCAGAGAAGAAGGGCTCTCCAACTCTGGAAATTTTTCGAAATTCACCCAATACCTCATCCTACATCCAGAATGTTACCTAGTGGCATGATGATTTTGAACACAGGCTTTGTAGTAGAGCTCTCCCATTTTCTCTGTGTATGTGGCCTTGGCAAGTTACTACATGAGCCAGAGTTTCCTCCTCTTAATGAGAAGGAGAACAATAATGGCGGCCACATATGGTTGTCATGAGGATTAAATGCTATATGTATATAAGGCATTGAATAAAGTGCTTAATATTATGCAAAAATATTGTTACTCTTATTACTTTTGTTTGTATTTTATTTACCTCAATAATATGTGTTAGAGTGTGTGTGTACGCACGATAGGAAGAGCACATGTGTGTATATTTTAATGTTTTCTCAATTGAATTATATGTTACTGAAAGGCAAGACCTACTTCTAACACTTTTTTAATGTCTTTATTAGTGTTTAACCCAGTGCTAGTCCCACAACAGGAATTCAAAACTTACTTACTCAAAAAAAGAACCTACAGAAACAAGAGGGTATAACCTGTAAAGTGGCATTTTTCATTTCAACTCAATTCCTTTCATTTTTCTCCTTGATTTTAGACCTCCCACTCAGAAATCCTGAAGCCAGTACGACCAAATAAGATATGAGATGTGGAACTGGAGAGCATTTTAAAGTCATCCTAATTAAGTTTGCCATAAAAATGACATTACACCTCCAAGCCTCTATGAGAAGGAATCTGTTCATTCATTCATCCAAATGGCATTGATTTGGTTTCTACCATAACAAGGGAACAAAATAGGTAATGGTCCTTAACTTACAGAGCTTATGAAAGGATAAAGAAGGACTGGAAGCTGAGGGGGGTGAGAGGTTTCTACTCTGACTAAGGTAGCCAGAGAGAGCATCACTAAACCTGAAGAATAAGAAAAAGAAAACCAAGTGAATTTCAGGAAGCAGGTAAATAGGGAAGGCCAAGTCCCTGAGAGGGGGATGAACTTGGCATGATTTGAAAGTAGAAGATCAATGTGTTTGGGAACTAACAAGTAAGTGGAGGGTGTTAGGGAATGAAGTCAGAGGAGTGGGCTGAGCCAGACTAGAAATGGCATGTAGGCCATGGAAAGGACTTTGATTCCATTTTAAATGTAATGAAAAAGGTTCAAGCAGGTAAACATTATTAGAACTATGTTTTAACATATGTACACAGAAAAGGTTTCAGAAAGGGCAAGGGTAAAAGCAGTGGAACACCAGAAAGAAAGCTACTAGCACAGTCCAAGGTGAGCAATTCTACTAGAGCCGCAGCAGAACCCATCAGCAGACCTCTGCCTGGGCACTTCTACTAGTGGTGACTACTAGGAATGTGGGAGCGACAGCTCCATTCTATTCTTGGGGAGCATGGATAGAACATGGATTCGTCTTTAAGCAATTTGACAATCTGTATCAAGAAGTTGAAAATGTGCATTCTCCTTTGTTCACAAATCCCACTCAGAATCATCCCTCTTAAATAAATATTTTAGCAAAGATAAAGAAAAAAATATAAACCTGTGAAGTTATTTATTATGACATTAATTATGAGCAAAAACCATCAAAATCTGGTCATGGAAAGATGATGAAGAAAATTATGGCACTATAATTCAGGAATTTTTATGCAGTCACTAAAATACAAAATTGTGAAGAAACAATTCATCATAGAAAATGTTTGTGATAGGCTATAAAGCAAATAAAGATGACTGTAGAGGCATGACAGCTTCTATCTACTTTCTTAAAATAGATCTTATATGAGAACAAGGCTTGGAAAAGAACATGGGGAGAAATAATTAATGTTATGAAGGGGTTGGGGGTAGACTTTCTTTAACATTTTTCATAAATTTTATAGGATGCTTGTTTCGATTTTGGCTACTGGTCTTGATTTTTTGCTCCTTTGAGAATAGTCCCAGACCAAGAAAATCAAAATTTCTCTCCAGTAAGTAAAACATAAACTTACTCTATAAATTTAACCATAATCCTAAACGACTCAGAGGAAATTGTTCCTCTTTGGAATCATAAGTCTTTCTGCAGAGTCCGAGGCCAAAGATGGGAAGGTACAAATATAAATCTGAACTCAAATCTAGAAGCGTATATGTCATTTTAATGTCTTTGAGCAAAGAATAGACTCTTCTAACGCTTTTATTTTCCCTTCTGCTATCCCTGCTTCTAAATGGGGCCAAAAAATACCTCCAGGGTGAGATGAACATCTCTTCTACCAGCCTGTTTGTGCACACACCGAGGAGCACCTATCTTTGCAATAATATAGATCCACTCCCAAGAATTTGGCTCACAAGATAACCCTTTCTTGTTGACTTGGTGCATGGCTAACTCTAAAGATGGCATCACTAGGATTTCAAAAAGTCTGTTGATTGTCTTGCCCCATGGAAAGCTAAACGTAATATCTCCCAGGGACCGTGAACTCCACACCTATAAAATGATAGACAATGGATGGTGAACTACAGCCCTCAGGTAAGAGCTCATCACACAAGCTATTTTCAAACAGAAGTGGGATGTCCTTAAAACAAGACAAGGGATTTGGTAAGAGTAACTCTTACACTGCTGTTCCTCCAGGTCCAGATGGCTTTGTGAATTGTACCTCCTTCCTCCATTTGACCTTGTGACATGAGGAAAGCAAGGGCAGTCACGTGTCACTAAACAATGGGGATAAGTTCTGAGAGATGCGTCAGTAGGAGATCTCATTGTTGTATGAACATCACAGCATGTCCTTATCCAAACCCAGATGGTGTAGCTGACTACACGTCTAGGCTACGTGGTGTGGCCTATTGTTCCTAGGCTATAGACTTGAACAGCGTGCTGCTGCATTGTAGGCAATTGGAACACAATGGTAATTCTTTGAGTATTTAAATATATCTAAAGATACAGTAAAAAATGCTGTACAAAAGATAGAAACAGCACACTTGTGTAGGACACTCACTATGAATGCAACTTGCTGGGCTGGAAGTTGCTCTGGATGCATCAGTGAGGGAGTGGTGAGTGAAGGTGAAGGCCTAGGACATTATTTTCACTGCTTTAGACTTTATAGACACTGTACACTTAGGCTACGCTCGATCTATGTTAAAGTTTTCTTTCCTTGATAATAAATTAACCTTAGTTTACTATAGCATTTTTACTTTGTAAACATTTTAATTTTTATTCACTTTTAGACTCTTTTGTAATAACACTTAGCTTAAGATACAAACATATCATACAGGTATACAAAAATATTTCCTCTTCTTGCACACTTAACTCTGTAAGAATTTTCCCGTGTGTTAATTTTTTTTACTTTTTAAACTTATTTGTTAAAAACTAATTCACACACATACATTAGCTTAGGCCTACCCAGGGTTATCAATATCACTGTCTTCCACCTCCACATCTCATCCCATTAGAAGGTCTTCAGGGGCATAACACGCATGGAGCTATCATCTCCTATAATAACAAACACTTCTTCTGGAAACCTCCTAAAAGACCTACCTGAGACCTATTTTACAACCAGCTTTTCTTATCTATAAAAAGAGTACACTCTACAATGACAGTTTAAAAGTATAATAAATACAGAACCAGCAGCCCGAATAGCCATTTAATAGCACTATCAAGTGTTACGTACTGCATATAATTGTAGGTACTATACCGTCATACAACTGCCAGTGCAGGTTTGTTTACAGAACCATCACCACAAACATGGAGTAACGTAGGGATGTGACATCACTAGGAGACAGGAATTTTTCAGCTCCATTATAATCTTATGGGGCCAGTTTGTATATGTGGTTTGCCATTGACTGAAATGTCTCGTGGTTCATGAACATATTTACTGAGCATGTTGTGCTTGTAGAATCTAAAATTCCAAAGCATGTTCTTTAAATTCAAGGAGTTTATCATCTCATGGGCATGAGAAATTCACACCAACTTCAACTTGAGAACAAAGCAAAACATATGTAATAAAGTTTTAAAGTAATGGTCAGTTTATATGGCATAGGATAGAGACAGACCTCCCGTAGAGTCACAGACTGAAGTTTACATCTCAGTTCCAGCTCTCACTAACTAGGTGACAGCTAGCTCTCACTAACTAACTGGGTGACTCATTCTAATATCTTGGAACTTCCATTCTTTCTTTTTCTGTAAAATGAGAACAATAACAACAATAATTAGGCCTCGTGTGTGTTAGAAAGAGCTGTCTAGTGCAATCAAGTTCAGGTTTCAGAGAAACAATGCAAAAAAATGCTGTGGTTTTAAATCTTAGATGTGGACAAGAGCAGGTCAAAACAATGCCTCTTTTTAAAAACAGTGGGAGTAGTGGGGCAATGACTGAGGAAGGGATCAACATTGGACATTCTCATCATCACAAAGAAGCAAGCAATATGTGACAGTTGGGAGGAGACCAAGTTAGGAGCCACCCTGTATCCACTGGCCTGGAAGCAGTCTGTGGTGAAAGAACTCGCTTGTATACACAGCCCTGTCTCATAGAAAATGTCACCATCCACCAGGGAAATCCCTGAACTCCTAAGAAACACTGCAGCTCCTCCTCTGCATGAACTAGAGGTAAAACCTACTCTCCGAACAACGTACCTCATTTAAAAACAGCGTAATTATCGAGAAGATCCACCTCCCCAAAATACATTTGCTACATATAAAAGAAGAGTAAAGGAAAATGACCTAAATGGCAAAGAGCCCTCAACATGGCCATGAAAATTGCCACGATAGATGAAAATTGTTACCAAACTTAACACCATAAAAAAATTCAGCAAACGACTGTCTGTCTGAAGCACATGCTTAAAGTAGAGAAAAGAAAAAATTCTCAGTAACTGTTTGACCACACAACAAAAGCGGATGAATCATCCGTTTGCAGGGGGAAAACGCAGGGAAAATAACCATAAATGCAGAGTCACACTACGAAGTTACAAAGGACAATCAACACCACCAAAAACACAGGAAGAGCCCGGGGGACAGGACTAAGAATAAAGAATGTTAACAGATGAGTAAATGATACTGATTAGAGACTGAAAGGAAAGAACATGGAACATATGGAAAACAGGACCAGTGACCTTAAAAAAGAAAATCAAGAAAAAAGTACATTTAAAAAAAAAATCTAGAAATCTTTACAAAATAATCCATACTAACCATCACTTTTAAAAGTTAATAGACACTTTTTTTTTTTCCAGATTGATGTGAGGGTACAAACACCATGTGTTTGTGTAGGCGTTAGGTAGAGACCCTGTTGTAGTTGTGTTCCACACCCAGGTGTGCCATACACCCCAACATTGTACCTATTAAATAGAAACACCCTCATCCCCCTCTATTTTCCACTCCCCCCCTTCCCTTCAGCAGCCTCCCCCATCTTGAATTGAATTGAGTTTTTCTCTTATGCGGGCACGTATGAGATTGTCTACTGGGTTCACATTAGTATTGTGTACATTGGATGCTTGCTTTTTTAAAAAAGACCCAGCCAGGCATGGTGGCAGGAACCTCTAGTCCCAGCTCCTCAGGAGACTGAGGCAAAAGGACTGCTTGAGCTGGAGAGTTGCAGGTTGCTGTGAGCTGTGATGGCGCCAGGACATTCTACTCAGGGCAACAGTGAGCCCCTGACACCCTGTCTGAAAGAAAGAAAGAAAAATGTGGAAAAAGTAAAGATGTTGGGAGGTAATTGAACTGTGCTGAGTTCCTCATATTACATAGCTGAGTTCTTAATAATAACAAACAATTTTTTTTAAATCTGGCCAGGATCAGGAACACACTTAATAAGAAATCTATAAGATCTATATTAGGAAACTTTAAGATATTCTTATAGGTCATATATACACAAAACATAAGTCAAAGAAAAGCATCATGGATTCTTGAATGTATAGATGGAGTGTAATAAATATGCCAATTATTCTTAATCCTTATAAAATTTATATATTTGATATAATCATAAATTTCAAATAGGCCTTCTCATTCTAAAGTATTCAAAGACATATCTTAGGTATATTCTTAAGTGAGGAGTAATGAAATAGTATCAGATAATAAAAATAATTTATAAGGGCAATGGAAATTAAAATACCATTTTATTATCAAATGAATTTTAAAAACATTGAAAGAAAATTGAGGCCAGAGTCATTATGTATTGAACCCAGTATGCAGGTGATACAAGTAGCTTTGCAAGTGAGTTGAGAAAGTATGAATTATTCAATTACCAACCAGGGTCACTGTCACTGGGTAAACATGTAAAGAATAAAACAAAATTTTGTTTAATTCCTACTTTATTCTTCACAGTAAAGTAAATTCTAAATAGAGAAAATATTGAAATGACAATAAAAACTCTAGAGGGAAATGATTTTTGAAATTTTAGAGGTAATATTTGAAAGTAATTTCTGGATAGTAAACATTTTTTCTAAGTTCAACATAAATTCCAGACACCATAAATGGAAAGCATGACAATTTTGAGTAATTTTTTTTGGAGACAGAGTCTCACTCAGTTGCCCTGGGGTTGAGTACTATGGCATCATAGCTCACAGCAACCTCAAACTCTTGCTTAGGCTCAAGTGATTCTCTTGCCTCAGCCTTCTGAGTAGCTGGGACTACAGGCACCTGCCACAACACCTAGCTATTTTTTAGAAACGTGATCTCGCTCTTACTCATGCTAGTCTTGAACTACCGAGCTCAAGCAATCCACCTGCCACAGTCTCCCAGAGTGCTGGGATTTCAGGCGTGTGCCCAGCCCATGTTGAGTATTTTTTTTTTTTTAATATATAATGAAAAGGAAATGGAAATTTACAGAAATAAAAATACAACTGACCCTCACCCATATGAGATGAGCAATCCCATTATAATGTAATATGCAAAAGAAAACTCTCTGTAGATACCACTCCTTAAGTATCAAACTGGCAAGAAATAAAAAATTTTAAAAATTTTAAAAACTTAATTACACAAGAGTTTGAAAGTGACATTTGTGGAAGCAACACACGTTTATACATGCTTTATGAAAAACAGCCTGGAAATATCTACAAAATATAGCAACGTACACCCCAACAATTCCATTCTTTGGCATTTATCCACAGGTATTCTTGCACCTTAAAAAATAATATATATGCCCTGCAGAATAGTAGAAAAAGTTAAGCAGCATCTTAAATTTCCATCAGTAGAGGACTAGTTAGGTAAATTATAGTACAGCTACTAGCACTTAAATAATATGCCAACAAAAAGAATGAGAAATCTCTTCGTGCACAAATATGAAATAAATCTCCAAGATAAATTATTAAGTAATAAAAGCAAGATGCACTATATATACAATAATACAGTTTGATTCCCTCTGTGTGTGTATCTGTGTGTGTTTGAAAATACATTTGAAAACTCAGAGACTATCTTAAGAGGAATAATTGAAACAAGTAACAGTGTCTATCTCTGAAGAGGGGAAATACATTTCTGGGGACAAAAATACAAACTACCCCTTTGATCCTACTAAATTGTGTATTATCTGGTGGGGAAAATGTGACTTTTTAAACTATTGCTTCAAAAAATTAAGAGTAGGCCAAGAAGAGGAGAAAGGGGGGGGTTGGTTGTGTTTTTTGTTTGGTTTTGTTTGTTGGAGAGGATTATTAAAAGCACGCTTCTGTATTACTTAATTTAACAAGTGTTATTTTTATCTTGGCTAAAATCTTCAAAAAATTAAGCATGAAAATAATTTTAAATACTCCGTTCTATTTAAGATATTCTATCCTCCCATTCTGCTGTTTGTGCCAATTTGGGAAGTAGAAAATATGTCACTGTATTTGTTATAAGGACAAAATGTTCAATGTGTTATAAGAACACAAAAGAAGGATCCTGCAAACAGATGAGAGTTACCAGGAAACTCAGAGATGGAAAATACAGGAGAAACTTGCCACTGAAGGATGTTAAGTTCACAGACAACTGGTGCAAACACCTATATAGCACAGGGTGTGCACAGGCTGAGCGCACAGAGCATGGAGACGCACAGAACCTATCATGGTTGGGGATCCACAAGTGCTCTGGTGGGGCATGAATGCAGAAACGACACAAAAATAAGCAGAAATAAGCCAGAAAAGGCAGAGAGTTGGAGGAACGTAAGCCACATAAAAGGCCTTTGGTGCCATTCTATAAGATGTCACCCACACTTTCTTAGCCGAGAAGTGGATCCTAAACCTAACTGGTTAGCAGAATTACCTGAGGGAACTTTGCAACAACACAAATTTCTAGACACTGGCCCAGCTCATATCAATTAAATCTGACTCTCTGACGGACAGGCCTGGGAATCTGCAATTTAAAACTAAAATCCCTCCGTGACAGTTACAGGCAAAGGGGAATCATCAGAATTCTGGCTGTGGTATTTAGGAGCACCACTCTTTGTGCAAGGAGAGAGAAAGGGAACCAAATGTTCCATCCGGAGCTTATTAAGAATTAATCTTACGTGTAGTCTCACTCCTTGTACCTGTCAGATTGAAAATTAAGATCTCTTTCCAGGCGCTTAAAGTTCTGAACTCATTCTTGCCTGAACTATGCTGAAGTTGGAGCAGGAATAGGAAAAGAGCTGCTGTTTAATTTATTACCTTGTCTCCGCTCCTCCCTCCAAGCATCTTCATTGCATTCACACTATGAATATCTAGGGAGGAAGTACTTGGATGACAAGGAGCAATCAAAAATGTTCATTAAGGTTTCTTGTAAGAAGCAAAGATTTTTATTAAAAAGTCCATATCCTGGGCAGCAGATTTAGTGTAATCTTTTGTACAGTTGACTCAGTTGCTATCACGTCTCGGGCTGATATTAATTACAATGATGCTCACCAGATACAGGTACTCATGAATTCCGTCAGAGTCCTTTTTTCCAGGGAAAGTTTTGATCTAGTGATTCAACACATATTTGTTGAATACAGAGATATTAAGATGCATTACACACAGATCCTGCTTTCAAAAATTTAACACTTCTTTAGTGATCAATAGATTTGCTGTGAATTCTTTATCCTCCCCAGTATAATGTCAGTTCCTAGCACTAAAAAGCCACGATGAGGTGATAGTATCCAAAGAGCAAGTCTTCAGTAGAATAGATGTGGTATATCTCACTCTTGAGTTGAATAGAGAAAATTAAATTTGAAAAGCACTTTCAATATTGATTAACCAAAACAACCTCAATTTATAGATGAGAGAATTAAGGAGAAGAACACACTGGTTTTCTCAAAGTTACATAGGAAGTGAAGAGCAACACTAAGCTGAAATTAGACATCAAGCATCTGCTCTTAACCTTATCTCATGGATGATTACCATTTCAGGCCTCAGTACCTCAGTACAAATCTTCCTGAGTAGGATAAGAATGAGGACGGGCTTTGGAGTCACCTCATCTCTTATGGAAGTTGAGGAAATTAGAGAACTTTAAGTTCCGAGGCAGGGGATTTAATGATCCATACCAGGAAGACTATATAACTTGAGTTCTTTCACCTGCCCAATTTCGGCAACAGATAGTTATCAAAGTTCATGAGAAATGATAAAGACCCAGTTTTCTGACTTGAATATCTCTAATTATCTTACCCAAGACACAAACTCATGTCAAACCTAAAGTCAGTCTCTAATCCTTTCTTCTTTCATGAAGTTTGGATCTCAAAGCAGAAACCAGAGATGACAAATACATAGCATGCATCCTACCTCTGTCCTGTCCTCTATCCTTGACAGACATCACTAATCAATCTCAGAACTCTTTCCATTGTATTGTAAGGAAACCTAAGAATCTTCCCCCCCCCCACCCTCAGTTCTAGACAATTACAATCTATCTCCAATGGCATATGACTCTAAGATGTCATTTTTTTTTCATTTCTATATAACCCAAACCTGAATGAAAACCCAAAATAGAGTTGCTGGAAGCATACAGTGGAAGAAGAAAAGCAAAAGAAGTGTTCTAATGGATACACACACGCAAGAGTAATTATGAAAAGGCCCAACATCAACTCAAAATGATTCAGTGAAGGTTTATTGATTGCTAGCCCTGTCATGGATATAGCATACAGACATGACTCATCAGTCTCCATCTTAAAAATTTTCCACACCAGATTGAGAGAAATTCCTGTAAACAGAAAATTTATAAACAACGTAAATTTATAACTGGGTAGCCTTCATGTTATTAAGCAGTGATTATGATTATATTTTCATCATTGCACACTTGACACCCCCACCCACACCCACACCTGGCACAAGTGAGAAGCTCTGTAGTTTATGAACAGCAACCATAGTCCTTAATTTTTCTGGACTAAATGGGGGAAAGCCCTAAGGAAAAAGTCAAATTTTTCCAGGATCTCAAGAAATCAGTAAGGATTTTTCAGATGAAGAGGCATGCATAAGAAGAGAAATTCTTGTTTATAACTTTGCTCCAAAATTACAGTGAAAAATGAAATAAGCCATGTGCCCTTCATTTGTTCATAGATCACATAACAATGACTCACATGCCAAGTGATTTAGAAAACTATTTAATGAGTATCTAACAAAATGAAATGTGTGACTATATTTTCATCAAAGCCATTATAATCTATCTTTATTTGCTATAAATATGCTGGAAACCCTGAATTCAACAGTGCTCTCAGATTCCACCCGGGTACACCCTCTCAGACTGATCTTTTGCCTGGTTTCTTCTGTGTAAAACTCCTCAAATATTAAACGTCTGTTTCTCATGGATAAACAACTGAAATTTCAAAGCACTTACTTGAAGCATAACGAAATGTCTCCCATCATGTACTTAGATTAGAGATTTGATTAACATTATCACTTTTTCAAAGGTGCTTGTAAGAATTTATCTGCTCTGTTTTTCATGGAATATGCTCAGTCTTTTCTGTCTCTGGACGTTGGTAAGACTTATAGCTTGTGCCCCTTCCTTTTTGTACTTGATTATATTCTCTCTTGGTTGTGTATTAATTGTTTTATGTGCGCTGAATCATGTGTCTCCCACAAGCTTGCATGGACAAGGCAAAGAGATCAGGCATTCTATGTCTTTTATGACACGAAATCAAAGAGTTGGGGCAAAGTGAGGAAAAGAAGGGAAGCAAGGAAACAAAGAGAAAGAGGGGAAAAAAGAAAGAATAGAAATGTGCACACACCGAATATCTATCATCCATGCATGCTGCTGTCTGCCTTTATATGACATATGCCATTAGTCCTTCTAAGAATCCTGGAAAATCAGTACCTCTTTTCCTTTGGGGGACCAAGGATAAGGTAACTAAAATACAAATCCATCCCCGGCTGAATAGCAGAAGCCAAACAAAAGCACAGGTCTTTCTTTCATGCTTACTGTTCCTTCTACAGGCAGTTGCTTTGCCAAAGCCCCGTCGCTGGGGCAGCAAGGGGGAGCCGTGTTTAATACAATTAGACTTGACTCTTCCCCCCCAGCTTTTGGATGCAAGTGATTGAATACAATTTTGGCTTCTGAGCCACAGCTATGTTGTACTACACAGAAAGATTAAGTTGTTCATTTTCCTTTTTGTCCTAGCAAAGAACTGAGAGCTTGAATTAGTTAAATGCGAGAAACAAAACCAAAACTCATGACTAATAAATTCCTCTGTTTGGCACCATGAAAAGACGCTTCATGTCACTGGTCATCCAAAAAAAAAAAATTAAAACTGCAATGAGATACTTACACACATCTTCAGAATAACTAAAATAAAAAATGAATGAGAGTATTGTTGGTGAGCAGATAGAGCAACTAGAACTTCCATGCACTGCTGCAGGAAAGTATAAATTGGAGCAATTGCTTTTAAAATCACTTTGGGAATATCTACAAAAGTAAACATATGTATGTATTAATTTCTATTCTAAAGTACGTATATGTATACAACAGAAATATGCATATAAGTAGCAAAAAAACTTAAAAATTCCTGCAGCAGCATTATTCACAACAGCCTCGAGCTGGTCACAGCCCAATGGCTAACCACAGTAGATTGGATATCCACGCTGCAGGGTGCTCATGCAAGATGACTACCTCATAATTACAATGAATGAACCACTGCCACACAGAACAACGTGGGTGACTATCACAAACATAGTGCTGAGCACTAAGATGTCAAATTCAAAAGAGGAGATTCAGTATGGTTCCATTTTTATAAATGTCAAAACATGCAATCCTAATCTGTGATCTCAGACACCATGCTACCAGTTACTGTGAGGAGGGGTTAGTGATTTGGAGGGGAAGTAGAAACTCTGAGATGGTGATAATATCCCGTTTCTTCATCATTGTGGTGACAATTCAAATATGTTCCATTTGGGAAAAATAATTGAACTCTACACTGAAAATGTATGCAAGGGTGGGGCCTGTGGCTCAGTGAGTAGGGCGCTGGCCCCATATACCAGGGGCGGTGGGTTCAAACCCAGCCCTGGCCAAACTGCAACAAAAATATAGTCGGGCATTGTGGCAGGCACCTGTAGTCCCAGCTACTGGGGAGGCTGAGGCAGGAGAATCACTTAAGCCGAGGAGTTTGAGGTTGGTGTGAGCTGTGATGCTATGGTACTCAAGGGTGACAAAGTAAGACTCCACCTCTAAAAAGAAAAAAAAAATGTGTGCAATTTTCTGTGTATATGCCATACTTCAATAAACAAGCTTACTAGTAAAGAAAAGAGACAAAAAAGAAAGAAAGAAAAATTTTTTGAAGATTGGGCTGTAATGGTCAACATACAAGCTAGACCATTAAAAGAGCAAAAACTTCAGTAAACAGAGGAAGCTAATCAGCAGAGAGCAGTGTGGAGTGGCAACACAGAAGGAGCCAAGAAAGCCCAGCAGAGAGACCAGGAGAGTAGCCAGTGCCTTGCCCTGCCTGGTGGGAGTCCTATTCCTGACCTCATTCTAATCGCCCTTTTCTTGAAGCAGTATGAGTGGCTCTTGCTTCTACAGAAACAAAGCTAACTAAAACATCAGCATGTTTTCTTCCTGAGACCTCCCAGAAGTACAATCTTCTCAGCTTAGGAATTTATCTTCATCAAGCCTTTTTCTTTTAATTTATAAATGACACCAAAATAAAGTGGATCAAGTAGATGGTAAGTCCCCATTGCCTTTCACGATGAGGTTAGATGACTTCCGGAACTTATTATAAATAGAGAAATATCATCCTAGCTCAAAGCCATTGTCTTTCCTAGATGAAGAGCCCATGAGTGGTGCCAAAATCATAGATCTTCTGTTATTTCATCTTGGCATATTGAGCTGGACGTGGGTTCTGGGGTTACTGAGGCAAATATCAGATGATTTCTCCTTTTGAGGAATTCTTGGCCTTGTAAGTTTGTCTGTTTTGTTTATTGTTGAATTTCCAGCATCTGGAACATGTGGCATGTTCTAACACATATTAAGCACTGAAATAATATTTTTTGGATGAATTAGTGGGTGAACAGGTGGTCTAGATAGACAAATCATCACCAAGCAATGTGAAATACAACAGGCTTCCGTGTTGCAGTGAAAGTGATTATTTCCCTGGTAGGGGCGGGAAAGGCCTGCAGAGAAAGAGTTATTGGGTTGAGCCCTGAAGAATTTTCTCCAATTTATTGAAAGGCAATGAAAGACACTGCGGGTAAAGTTATAATTGTGTGCACGTGTGTGTGTTTGTGTAATTTGTTTACTCTTCTATGACCGAATTAATGAAGAGTGTGAAAATGAATGACCCATGGACCACAAAATAAATACCCCACTGGTCCCCTTAGTCAGTTGGTCAATTCTGCCCGCATGGAGTAAAGAGGGATAAAGAATTATGAAGAGGATGCACACTACAAAAAAAAACACAATACTTCAGTGTAAGTACTCAAGCTTACTCATCTTCATTTTCAAGCAGAGTTTCCCAGAGCCCACAGGCTCATCAGAGGTACTGCCATGGAGTGATAACCACCCGGGAGAGAGAGGGCTGAGGGTAGGGGCCCCCAACCCTGATTCAACTAGACCACCTCTTCTTGTATCTGTTCTCTGCATTAGTATTTTCTGTGAGATTTTACTGGAGAAATCATGGTCTATATAACTACATAGTTATTCTGCTTTTTTATAGTTTTAAACCACTGATCTATAAAGCACAAATTTACAGGATAATTGTACAGCGATTTACTGTGCTTTGTGTTGACACAATTTAATCACAGTAAGAAAAAAGAAAACTCTTTATTGATTTTTTATTCCTTTGAAATTATGATCTTTCCTGCCATTCCTAGTCCACAGAAGAGTAATACTTAGTTGTGATTTTTAACATGGTGAAAGAAAAGACCTCTATCCTGACCTCTATCAGAGATGAAGTATCTGTTGTTGTACTTATTTTGATCACCTGTTTCCACTCTCATGCTCTCTTTCCATTTTTGTATACAGTTTTCCCTGGGAACCATGAACGCCTTTAGCATGTCTCTCGGTTGCCATGCTGTTTTGGTGGCTGGATATGTGAGATAAAATGTCATATTCATCTCAAGCTTCTCTCTCAGATTTCCGCATTTGATCTCAGTTCGTGACTTTATTTGCATGCATTTACATTCTTTATTTCATTTAGAAAATAAGTCAAGGGATTTTGTGGGTCTGTTTAATGTGCTAACATACAGGGTGCCCATGTCATTTCCAGATATTTCATATAGTCAAATGATTCATTTCCTTTTTTCTTTCTTCCATCTCTCCTAGTGTTATTATTCCACATTTAGCACATGGAATTTTATAATTTTTCAAAGTATTTTTATAAGTTCCTGAAGCTACGCATGCATATCCATCTTTGAAATGGACTATGCCAATAATTTGACTATACAACTAGCAGGTAAAAGACAGCAGTAGTCAAGTTCATTTATAACTCCAAGACCTTGGCTTTCTCAACTGCAAAATAGGGGTGATTGTGTCTAAACCTCACAGATTCATCATAGGTGCATAATAGAATAGCTATGCTACAATTGATCTTTGTTTCCAGCCGTTGTTCTGACAACCCATGAAATTTCAGCTTTGATCATGAAGTAAAGAAACTGATTTTAATTAAGAGTGATCAGGCTGTTACACCAGGTGAGTACTATATTTTTCACATGGAAACCCCAGGAATCTGAAATTTATTTCAGTAATCTTTCTTCATTCAACAAGGATTTATTGGCTACCACTATCAGTCAGGCAGGCATTGTTTGAGACTGAAGCTGAAATATATAGAGTCCATGCTTTCTTGAAATTGATTTCCTAAGAGAGACAAATATTAATAAAATAAAAGGGCAACATTGGATATATAATCATAATGCTGGCAAATGGTGTGTGAGAGAGGAAAGGGGCATATAAGGGCGTTTAACAAGGAGTTGAAACAGCCTGGAAGAAACAGAAAAGACCTCCTTGAGGTCTTGAGCTGTGATCTGGAGGATGAGTAGAAGTTAAGTAAGTGCAGTAAGTTGGGGGAGGGACAGAGAGGCACCAAACTCAGCAGGAAGAAAGCCCCAAGAGTAGATAGGCCCCATTAAGAAGTGAGCAAAGGATCTGAATAGGCGTTTCTCAAAAGAAAACATACAAATGACTGATAGGAATATGAAAAAAATGTTCAACACCACTAATCATCAGGAAAATGCAAGTCAAACCCACGAGACATCATCTTAGCTCAGTTAAAATGGAAAAGTCAAAATATAACAAATGCTGATGAGAGTACAGACAACAGAAAATGCATACATTTAGGGGACGAATATAAATGAGTATAGCCATTATGGAAAATAGTAAGAAGGTTTCTAAAAAACAGAAAGCAAAATTTGGTACCATATGATCCAGCAATTCCACCTCTAGGTATTTATTCAAAGGAAAGAAAATTAATATATCAAAAAGATACCTGCATCCAGTTGTTTATTGCAGCACTGTGCATAATAGCCAACATGTGGGATCAACCTAAGTATCTATCAACAGATGAATGGATTGTGGTATGTATACAAAATGAAATACTGATCAGCCATAAAAAGAAGAAAACCGTGCTATTTACAGCCACATGGTTGGAACTATAGGATATTATATTAAGTGAAATAAGCCAGGCATAGAAAGCAAATATTGCATGTTCCTCCTCACATGTGTGAGTTAAAAAAGGTTGATCTCATGGAAGTAGAATGGTAGTTACCAGAGACTGGAAAGAGAAGACAGTGGAGGGAGGATAAAAAGAGGTTGGTTAGTTGGTACAAACATACAGGTAGGAAGAAGGAATAAGTTCTAGGGTTCAATGTCACAGTAGAGTGACCATAGCAGACAACAACATATTGTAAATTTCAAAACAGCTGGAAGAGAATATTTGAAATATTCCCACCACAAAGAAATAACAAATATTTGAAATGATAGATGTCCTAAATTGCCTTTATTTGACCATTATACAGTCTATGTGTTTATCAAAATATCGCATGAACCCCATAAAGATGTATAATTATTATGTATCAATTTTAAAACTTACCAAAAAAAAAAAAAAAGCAGTGAAGAAAGTCCATGAGTAAGGAGCACAGATGAAGTAGTGAGAGTGGAGAGTGGAGAGTGGGGAGTGGTGCTACTGGTGACCAAGTCTCTCCATGTGCCAGGTGCTACTCCCAGCACTCTACCTGGGTGAAGTCATTGAGTCTTTACAAAACCCCTACAATGTCAGAGCTATTGCTTTTGTTGTCCTATTATAAAACTTTGGAAACTTAGACTTTAAGAAGTTGACAAATAAAGTATGAAGTCAAGACTCAAACCCCTATTAACCATCTTGAATTTTAAGAAGACAGAGAATGATACATGTAGCCTTTTCAAGCCTTGTTGATAAGTTTGTTTTGATTTACCTGAAGAACAAAGGGAAGATTTTGAAGTGTTTTAAATCGGAATAGAATTATAATAATCAAATTTCTGCTTTGAAAAGATAACCCTGCCTGCAGCATAGAGAATTCATTGGAATAAATTAGAATGGATTCAGGAAAACCAACTGGCAATCTGTTATCATATTTCATTCATTTAATCACTCATTCATTATTTATTAAAAATATATTATGAGTCAGGCATTGTTCCAGGTGCTAATAACATAGTAGTGAACAAAACAAAGTTCCTTTCCTCATGGAGTTTGGATTAGTCAGGGTTATCTTGAGAAAGAGAACCAATATATTTTATATAGAGGAGGGAAAAAATATTTTCTATGTAGCATATATACATAAATGGGTGATTAATAGATAGAAAATGAAAAATATATTGGTTCTCTTTCTCTATGGAGACAGAGAGAGACAGAGTGAGCTATAGATAGAGACAGAGCTAGAGAGAGAGAGATGAAGCAATTACAGAGCTGTGAAGTCTCATGATCTGCTGTTTGTAAACTAAGACTCAAGTAGGCTGGTAGTGTAGATTAAAGGCCTTGGAGGCAGGGCATGATATAGATTCCAAGTTTGGTCTGAAGGCCTGAGAAACATAAGCAGTGAGGGCAGAAGAAAAATCAATGTCACAGTTCAAGCAATCAGGCAAGATAATACTACCTCACTCCAACTTTTTGTGGAGGCTCTGAATGCATTGGACAATATCCACCCATACTGGGGAGGGCTGCCTGCTTTATTCAATCCATCAATTCCAATGCCAATCTCCTCCTGAAAACACCCTCACAGACATGCCCACATATCCTATTTAACCAACTATCTGGGCATCCCATATCCCAGTCAAGTTGGCACATAAAATTAACCATCACAGAGTTTAGGTTCTTATGAAGAGAAAATCAAAAGATAAACAAAAAATGTGATTAATGTGATGGATAAATCACAAATTAGGTTAAGAATTGGTGAGAAGAGTGAATGCTATTTTTTTCTTGGTGAGGAGAGGTAATAATTGGGGAATACTCACTGAAAAGGTGATTTTTCCATTTAGAAATTATGGTGGATTGGCCTGCACTGGGAGCAGTATAACTAGAAGAAATGAAATGATTTAAACAATATTTAGGAATTTAGATTAAATATGAATTTTGGGTGAATTGGATCTAGGGATGGTAGAGAAGAAATGTGACTTATAAACTGAATTTTGCTATTGTCTTTCACTAAAATAGCAACGTGAAAGTGAACCAAGAGTGTGATGAGGGTACCAAGGAAAATATAGCTCAATCTTGAACATGTAGTGTTCTTGTTGCCTCTTGAATATCTAAACATAAATCTTCTTGGCCTGTAGTTTATAGAAGAATCTTATCTGGAGATATTAGTTGGAAAAATCACTGACAGGCAGAAGTAATCAAAGTTGTAATCTTTGATAAGATTGCCAAGGAAAGTATTGGGAATGAGAAGAGGAAAGGGCCAGGATGAAGCCTCAAGAAACTCAAATCTCTACCATCAGGATAAACCTGGAAATCAGATCAAGACAGATTGTCCAGAAAGGCAGACAGGAGACCTGATGAGGAGGATTTGAGAAGGAGAGTAAAGTCTGCTGAGACAATTCTTCCATGGTCTCTCCCATTGCCATACAAGTTGTAGAAAAGAACTGACTGCTCTTTATTCTGAGTTATCTTTCAAGCATCTTTATAGTGCATAGTCTTAAAAGATAGTTATCCTCCAGAGAAAAGGGCAGCAATGTTACTGTCCATGATGAAAGACTGTGTTCCTCTCCTGTAATGCATCCCATGGTGGGTGGGATTCATTGAGGGTACTAAGAATTAGGTTACACTGATTGCATTTGTTAGATAAAGTCCCTCTTATAATAATGTCCTGCCCCCAAGAGGTGTGCCATACACCGTGACCCCCATATCCCCCTGCTCCATCTCCCCACTTGCTCATTCATCGGTTCATGGCAGTCAAGGTTTTAAGTAAAGCAGAAGGTAGAAGGAACATTCCAGAAGAAGTTACACATAAAAAGGCATCTGCTGATCTCGACAGAGTTTCACAGGAAAAGCAGAAGGGTTTAAATGTAACGAAAGCCTGACAAATGCAAATAATGTAACCTAATTGTTTATACTCTCATATTAATCTGAAATTTAAAAAAAAAAGAAAGAATTGTGGGAAGATGGCAGACTAGTAGCAACCCTCAGCAGAGGCTCCTGACCAGAGGAGAAAAACTGCACAGAATTAGACTCTATGAAGCCAAAGGTGAGGAGCTGAGCCAAGAAAGAAGTTCAGCAAGCTGTGTCTCCAAGGAAAAGCATTCAAGAAAACAAATTACAGGTACAAAGCCTATTGTTTAGAGGAGACCCCTCCCCAAGTGGAAGGCCCATCATGGGCTCTCTGCAAGTGAGCAAGGGACAAAAGACCTCTCATTTTACCTCACTGGAGAGAGCTGTTAACTTCAGGTCTTTTTGCCTAGGACGGTCCCACTTATGAACCTAGACACCACCCACCTGGCATAAAATTGAACAAATATTTTCCCCCACAATTCCAAACTCTCAGTCCACCTTCCCCCCTCACATAGTGGTCTGAAGTTCTGCCCCTGCAGAGCCCAGAGTGTTTGGATGGTTGTTGAGAGATCTGGGCATAGTGTGAACCATCAAACATCAGGATGGAATCTGTGACTAGTGGGGAAGAAAGGGACACTCAGCAGGAGGAGGAGCAGTCCCCTGGTTATGACTTTGCCTGGCCAGCAGAGATGTTGACCCTGGGTTCAGGCTGTGTCTGGCAGGAGGGGGTACAGAACCCCAGGCTCTGAGAGTGGTTGACTGGTGTGGACTGAGTTCAGTGGACAGGGAGAAGATTCCCAGCTCCAACTGAGTCAGTAAGCAGAGGCTTGCCAGGTGTGGATTGAGACCAGCATGTAGGAGCATGGTCCCCAGCTCCAACTGAACTGGCAAGCAAGGCTTGGATGCACGGTTCAAACTGAGCCCACCAGGCAGGGTCCCAGACTCCTGGCTTTGATTGTGCCTGGGGGAGAAGGGTGTTGACGTCCAGTTGGGAATTTGATGGGCAATAGGCAGCTCACCAGAGGGGACCAGGCACCATGCCCTCAGGGTTGGAGGACAGAACTGACTGAAGATTTCTATCTGCAGTTGGAGACACTTGGATCTCTCTCTGTTGAGCAGGGTTTGTACTTCCTGAGACAATTTGACTGGAATTTACATCTGGGTCTGTCCACTGGGGACACTCTGAGGTTGACCTTTGAAGTTCTATAGCAGAAAAGAACTAAAGGGTGGGGGTGGGGCACAATAGCTGCCTGTATCTCTCCACAGTTGAGATTTTAACATAATACCATGACTTCTTAGGATAGGGTAGAGGTTGGCTGATTTCAAAACAGAGCCAGCTTGCACTATCTCACCAAGTAGGTCCCCAGAGTCTCTGGCCACGACTCTGAAAGGGGCCTTTATAAAGTTGTAGAGGATAAGCCACAATTACAAAGCCTAGTGCTTTGGTAAGGGGGCTGATTAACTCTACTACCTGGGAACCCCAATTCAATCTCACCCTACCAGTTCTACTAACCACACAGTGGAAAATAAACATGGGGGGAACCAATGGAAGATCTCTGACAATGTTAATAACCAGAATAGTTCAAGCCCCTCAAAGAATGACAAAGAAGATACAACTGAAGATTCTATGCATAGACAAATTGCTGAAATATCAGAAATAGAATTCAGAATATGGACTGCAAATAAAATGAATAGAATGGGGGGAAAGTTAGCAATTGAAATCCAAAGAGTAGTTCTAAACTTGTCTGAAGAAATTAATGAATTCAAAGACAAAGTCAGCAAAGATATGGGACATAATGAGAAAAGAAAAATTTTTGAGGAGCTCCAAAATACAGTAGAATCCCTCAGTTATAGAGTTGACTAGACAGAACAAAGGATCTCTGAAATTGAAGACAAAGCTTTTAAACATTCCCAAATGCTCAAAGAGGCAGACAAATGCAGAGTAAAAACTGAACATTCCCTGAGAGAGTTGTGGGATCACTTCAAAAGACCAAATATTTGTCTTACAGGAATTCCTGAAGAAGAAGAAAATGATCCTAAAGATACAGATGCTCTACTCCAAGAGCCTATGGAGGGGAATTTCCCAAGCATGGCAAGAGATACAAAAATTTAGATAATAGACAGTTTCAGAACCCCAGCAAGACTCAATCCAAATAAAGCATCTCCTAGACCAGTGGTTCTCAACCTTCCTAATGCCACAATATATTTTCATTGTTAAAAAGGGGTCACAACCCACAGGTTGAGAACCTTTGTTCTAGACATATTATGATTAATTTTGCAAAAGTTAAGATGAAAGAGAAAATTCCATGAGCAGCCAGATGTAAGAAAAGCATCACCTATTTCTCCTACAAAGGGAGAAATATCAGAATGACAGTAGATCTCTCAGCCAAAACTTTTGAAGCCAGAAGAGGATGGTCATTGACCTTCAATCTCTGAAAACAAACAACTTTCAGACCAGGATCCTGAATACAGCTAAACTGAGTTTTATTTGTGATGGAGAAATCAAATACTTTAATGACGTACACATGTTGAAGAAATTTACCATAACTAAATCATCTCTCCAGGATATTCTCAGACCCATCCTCCACAATGACCAGTACAATTCTCTACCACCAAAGTAAATGCACTCAGAAATTTTTGAACAAAACTCAACTTCCACAGTAGTAAAAGGATTAAAAATGTCCATTGAACATTCAAAAAACATGACACCCAAAACACTGCCAGGCTTACCAATTTTCTCAATTAATGTGAATAGTTTTAATTGCCCTCTAAAGAGGCTGGCTGGATACATAAACTCAGACCAGATATCTGCTACATATAAGAATCTCATCTTACCTCAAAAGATAAAAATAGACTCAGGGTGAAGGGATGGACATCTATAATACAGACAAATGGAAATTATAGAAAAGCTGGGGTTGCAATTTTATTTGCAGATACAATGGGCTTTAAATCAACAAAGATAAAGAAAGATAAGGATGGTCACTACATATTGGTCAAAGGAGACAACCAACATGAAGAGATTTCAACAATTAACACGTTCATGCACCCTACCAGAATGCTTCTCAATTTATAAAGCAAACCCTAATGGATATGAACAACTTGATATCTTCCTGCACTATAATAGTCGGAGATTTTAACACCCCTTTGACAGTTTTGGATAGATCCTCCAAGAAGAAACTAAACAAATAAATATTAGACTTAAACCTCACCCTAGAACAAATGGACTTTACAGACCTCTACAGAACATTTCATGTTCTTTTATCTCTTTCTGAACCCAAATATCATTCAGCAAAAGGTTTAATTTCCATGCCTTTGTGTGGGAATGAACGTTTTTGTTGGAGTTGAGTTTCACCTTTATTGCCTTATGGTCTGAGAAGATACAAGGTATAATTTTGTTCTTTTAATTTTGCTGAGGTTTGATTTGTATCCTAAGATGTAGTAGATTTTGGAGTATGTACCATGGGCTGATGGGATAAATGTATATTCCTCAGCTTTGGGATGGTGTGTTCTGTATATGTCTATTAATCACATATGTTCTAGGGTCATATTTAAGTCCTTTGGACCTTTGTTTAGTTTCTGTTTAAAGGATCTGTCCAGTTCTATCAAAGGTGTGTTAAAGTTCCTGACTATCATGGTGTTATGGGATATCATATTGTTCAGACCCATCAAGGTCTGTTTCATAAATCTGGGAGCATTTAGGTTGGGTGCATCAATATTTAAAATTGAAATGCCTTCTTGTTGTATTATTCCTTTGATAAATATGAAGTGTCCATCTTTGTCTTTAACTTTAGTTGCTTCAAATCCACTTGTATCTAAAAATAAGATTGTAACACCTCCTTTCTTCTGATTTCCATTTGCTTGAAATACTGCTTTTCATCCCTTAACCCTGAGTCTGAATTTGACCCTCAACACTAGGTGTATTTCCTAGAGGCAACATATGGATGGCATATGCTTGTTTATCCAATCAGCCAGTGGTGAATTCAGTTCATTGACATATACTGAGAGAATTGATAAGTGTGGTGAAGTTTTATTCATCTTACTTTATGAAAGTTCATTGTGTAGTTGTATCCTTTGTACCATTGTGGAAGCTAAGTTTTGACCTTTAGCTTCTGGGTGTTTACTTAGCTGGTGGTCCATTGTGGAGCTTGGCATTGAGAATAGGTCTAGGTATTTCCTGTAGAGTTGGTCTTGTTGTGGTGAATTTCCTCAGCACTTGTATATCTGCAAAAGATTTGATTTCTCCACCAATTTTGAAGCTTAGTTTAGCAAGATACAGATTTGGAAGCTGGAAATTGTTTTGTTTAAGAATGTTGAAAGTGGATGACTATGCTTTTCTGGCTTGGAAGGTTTCAGTTGAAATGCCTACTGTCATCCTAATGGCTCTGCCTCTAAAGGTCAGCTGGTGCTTACTCCTCACTGCTTGCAGAATTTTTTCTTTCATCTCGACTTTGATCATGTTTATTTCAATGTGTCTTGGAGAGGTTCTATTTGAGTGGAGATGACCTGGGGTTTGATATCCATCTGAAAAGAGGGTGTCAGTGTCTTTAGTAAAACTTGGGAAGTTTTCATTTATGATGGTCTTCAGTAGCATTTCCATTCCTGTGAGACAATCTTTTTCCCCTTCAGGAATCCCTATTATTCATATGTTTGAACACTTCATGGGGTCTCATAGTTCTCTAAGTGCCTGCTCCGCTTTCTCTCTCTTCTTAGCTCTGAGGTTCATTCTTCTCCATGCTCTTTTGATACTTTCTACTACATCTTTACATTCCCTGATTTTCTCCTTCATTTCCTTAAGCTCCATCATGTCTTTGCTATATTCCACATATCTCTTGTCAGACTTTTGGTTCTGTCCTTCCTTTTTCTCACCCATTCCTTTTATTGTCTTTATCATCCATATTTTAAATTCCCTATCTGTGAAGTCCATTAATCTTTATAGGTGGAGTCTTCTGTAGTAACTGCCTCATGGTCCCTTGGGGGAATTCCTCTGTTTTGGTTTCTTATGTTGCCCAAATTTTTGTGTTGCTTCCTCTTCATGTGTTCTTTCTTCTTGTTCATGTCTTTGTCCTCCCTTTTCCTTCTCACTGCCTCCTTTGCTTCAAACAGAAGTCCTTGCTCTTGATGACCATATGTTGGAATATGTTGCTGAAACATCAGGTAGGGCTTTGGGTTTTTTTAGGAGACAGCACAGCCAGCAACTCTATAGTCCTTCTTCCAAACTTAGTTGCCTTCGGTGATCACCTGATTGGTTCCTCAGCATTCAAACCCTGCAGGGTTGGTATCTTAAAACTCACAAGAATCATTCAGGGGCAGGTCTCGCAGTGCCCCCTGACTCCAGTTCCCTTGGGGTGTGGGAGTCCCTCAGCCTATTCCAAGAGTGGAGTTCTGATCCTGGCAAGCAGAATTAAGATGGCCATGTTTTAGGCCCCTGCTAAGACCTTCTCACACCTTCCCACAATGGCAGCCCCCTAGCCTCCAAGACCTTCTCAGTATGTCTGCATGGCCAGCCACCAAACCTATGGCAATTCCACTGCAGTGAGTATTCAAATCTGCTTGCTGTACACTATGCAAGTTCACCCACTCTTCCAAGCTTTCCACTTAACACACATCTTCTCCTAACTACTAAAAAAACTTTGAAAGGGCTTCCATCTGTCCCACACCTTTGCAGGGGCCAGCCAATCCCAGTCAGTCACAGCCACTTGCCCAAATCATCAGATTTCCACTACTGTGGATCATACAGTGCATCTAGCTCACCACCTCCTTGCTGTGCTCCCTGAGCTATGACTCTGGGTAAGATCTCCCCCTGCCAGGTATAACAGTTCTCTCTTTTTCCCCAGTTGTTCTAGGAGAGCTCAGCTGGGCAATCCTCTGGTCAGCCATCTTGTTCTACCCACACGCCCCCAAACTGTGTTATTTAAAAATAACTGTTTCAATAGAAAAAAAAGACTGATCTAATCTGAGTTTTTCAGATTTAAAATATTAAGAGTTGTCTTGGTCTGCTCACCAGACCCTCCCTTCTTCTGGTCTCAGCCTTCAGCCCTATAATTTTACATTCTTAACCTAACTGTAAGGCCCCCAAGGATATAATAAAATAATTATAACAATGATAAAGGTCATTTTGTTTATCCCCATTTAGCAGATTAAAAAACAAAAAACAAAAAAACAAGATACCCTCAAGTTATCAATTGGGCCCACTCACAGTGCTCAGTTTAAATCGTAGGCTTGACTAGCTCCAAAACCTGATTTTTTCCATTTTATTAATATTTCCTATCATTATTCATGTTATCATTATTCACCAGATGCTGAGCTTAGGACCTAGAAAAATTGATGTACTTGATAAATGTGAGATGAATAACTGTCAATTTTTTTTTCCAGGTATTTAAAACACACCAGGTCTCCTTGTCCTTGAATTCATGACTTTTGTATCTAAAAGTGGCAAAGGTGCTCACTTCGGCAGCACATATACTAAAATTGGAACAATACAGAGAAGATTAGCATGGCCCCTGTGCAAGGATGACATGCAAATTCTAAAAGTGGCAAGGGATGCAATCACCACCAACTTCTCCTTTGCAGGAAAATACCAAACACGTTAGATGTTCAACATGCTAAGTTGCTGGTAAGTAACTGGACTATAGGATTACTATATTGACACCCTCCAAAACTAACTTTTTTCCTTCTATTTTTTATTTTTATCTATTTTTTATTTTTCTAATTTCAGATTAACATGAGGATACAAATGGTCAGGTTACATTGTTTGCATTGCTCAGTAAAGTTCAAGTTGTAGTTGAGCCCTTCCCCCAGAGGTTGTGCTGCATACTCTTCCATTGCGCTGTGTTGCTCTGCATTACTGAGATGAGACAGTTAGGAGGGAGCAAAGAGCTCTGTGGGCAGAAGCAGAGATGATATTCAGAATATTTAGTAATGGCTGGGTATTGTCTTAGAATTTTGGCTATTAACAACCAGACTCCACACTGGTGGCAATTACCTATAAGCCAGGGAAATTAGAGGGAAAGTCACATATCATCTAGTGAGTACTGCTGAATACTGCCAATAGAGGACAGAGGAGTTTGTTCACTTAGCAAATGTTTATTGAAGGCCAACTACCTCTTATGCACACTTCTAGGCACAAGCTTATCCAGGCAAAGAAACAGCAAGAAGAAAGAAAGGTAAAAATCCACAAGGAGCGGTGGAAACCTTTCAAAGGTACTGAGGCCAATAGCATGATTCTACCTTTGAATGGAGTATGGAGGATAAACTTGCCAGTTGGCAAAGAAAGAGCAATTTCATTATTTGTGGATCAATATTCCTGGCTGTTATCGCTTTTCTTCCTAAAATTAAAATCCAAATTGATTCAGAGCATTTTCTTACAACTGTAGAAAGTCTCTGACCATGAGCCAGTCCAACTGGTCCAGCCAGTCACCCAAGTCTTCCAGTGATTGTTTTCAGAAACTTTCTGAAAGTTTCTGAAAACACCTGGTGACAGGTGGGGTGTGTTCTCTTCAAGTCACTGAAGCACAAAACCACTTGTGTCTTCTGTTCTCTTCTCTTTGGTTGCCCCTCTGGTCTTGCCAAAATCATATCCACTCAAATTGCAATTCCACGCACTAGCCCAAATGAGCTATTTCTGGCCTCCTCCCACTTTCACACAGCACTTGTTCTCAGCTCAGTCCCAGGAAAGAGTCTGGAAAATCTAGAACTGAACAAGGAAAGGTGATTAGAACCCCACCCTCCTGCACCCCCAAACCCACATTCTAACCAGTTCCAGTTATTTTTCTGCAAATTGAACTCATTGCCATTCTTCCTCCATAACTGCACCCTGAAAGGGTTCTTTTCTGATGACAAAGGTATTACCTGGTTAAACTGAGTCAAAGCCAGGACAGGCCCAAGCAGTGTGAAATAGAGGAAGAACATGACCTTCGGATGCAGACCTGAGTGAGCATGGCTACTAGGGTCGTCCCACCTGTCCTGAATTCTAGTTCCACCACACAATAGATTCCTAGAGCCAGTTACTTAACTCTCTACATCTCAGTTTTCTTGTCCATAAAATAAGATAACATTATTAAATCCAGTTTTGTTGTATTATTTATTATACTGATGATACGGACATATAATTCACCTAGCACAGTGTCTAAAATTATTATTATTACTAGAGTTTCTGTTTATCTATTGCATCCTTCATATGCAAAATAAACTCATCTCAGAATGCTTTCAATGGTGCCTCCCATTCCATGTGGTCTTTTGCAATGTGACCTTGCCACACCTCATCAAGAGGGAGAGTGTATTTCTCTACTCCATTGAATTTGGGAGAACTCCGTGATAGCTTTGACCAATAAAATATAGTAGAAGTAGTTCTGTGCCAGTCTAGCCCTAATTGACCTAGGAGCTGCTTCTTTTTGCTGTCTTGGAAGGAAGCCATCACATAAAGAGTGTGACTACTCTGAGTCCACTATGCTGTGAGAAGTCCAACCCAAGACTTTAGAGAATGAGATGTGACATAAGAAAAGAGAAGGACAAAAAACACTCAGGCACCAAACAAGTGAGTGAAAAAGGCATCTTGGACATCCAGCTCAGTTGAGCCTTCAGGGAGCTCCAGCCCTAGTTACCAGCTGACCACCAGCATGGGAGAAACCTCGGGGAAGAACCACTCAGCTGAGCCCGGCCAACCTACAGAACTCTGCCATGTGAAAATAAGCTGCTGTCTTGAGGCCTTGCACTTCAGGATGATTTATTAGCAATAAGGAAGAAAGCTCTATGATCCCAAACAAGCCGCTTAATCTTTCGAATACTATGTCTTCCCAGTGTCATAGAGAAGGCACAAAATAAATATTAGTTTCTTTCCTATCTTTTATCCAAGGTGGTGGCAGAGATTTTAAATTTCTTTTGCCATTCTCATAAAATATCTTTAGAGGGCGGATTGCTTTCTTCTTAGTTTGACAGACAAGTAGGAAAGCAGAGAGATTTATTGTTGATGCCTCGGAATATTTCCCACCTCTTCTTTGCCAATGGTGACTTAAGCTACCTCTCTGTTGTCACCTCTATATAAAGATGAAAAACCATCTTCCTGAGCTTCAGATTGCCTCTTTATAATCCTACTGGAGATTTCAGAAAGAAAGACACACATTGTGCCCCAAAACCTTCTCTGAAACTCAGGACCTTTCACACCCCAGGCCTTTGTATATTTGTCTCCCTTTAAAAGGGGTAACTTCTTCCAAACTATCACCAGTGTGAACACTGAAAAGAACAGACTGTTTTGGAAATCCCACAGCTATGCATTCCTAGGACTGTGACAATCGTGAGCATCCAGAACTCAGGGAATATTCAATGCATGCAGAAAAGGAGAGTGCCTTGTCTCATAATCATTGGAAAGTTATTATATTTTAAAACCTATTTCTTAAAGAATGCTAGTGGAATCATCACATCACGGTCATCATGGGGCTTGTTTGAAATGAGGATTTCAGACACTTATTGAATCAGAATCTCTTGGAGTGAATGTTGAGAATTTGTATTTTTAACAAGCACCCATAGTGATTATTAAGGGCACTAAAATTTAAGAACCATGACTCTGAATTCTCAGAATTATTTCCATGTTTGATTTTATAACTGTGAAATGGCTAAGACCAGGAACAAAAATATCCAAGAAACATTTGGAAATTCCAGTGCCTTACATGTCTTTTTCACAGAATTAATCCTATCTGTGAACTTCTTCAGAGTTTAAAGGTATTAGCACTCTAGGTGGTTCACTGATCTTTTAAACCTATCTTTGCTTAATCTGTATAAATGTAAAACAAAAATGAGAGCACCTATTATAATTTTCAAGCCTTCAGTGAAAACATTTATTTAAAGGCACGGGGAGGATTCAATGGTGAGGAGTGATTGCTTCTTTCCCAAGTAAAAAAACACTATAAGAACTCATTGCTTATAAGAACTCCATAATGCTGGCTAGGCTTATAAAAGAGCATAGGATCTGGAGGATGACCTTGAAGATATCAGTTAACTTCTCTGAGCCTATTTCCACCTCTGCTGAGGGAACTTCTATGAGGATTACAGAGGGCCACTATGCTGCAGAACTTGCATCATAGTTCAGGTGCACAACTTGAATATCTGTACATGGAAGTACCATGAGTAAGTGAGTCAATGTGTACAAGTATATTGTAATGTGTATGCCATACACTGTGAGGACGTAAGGGATTTTTACACATGAGGTGGTGATCAGATAGAAAAAAATAAGCTTTATTTGGCTCTATAAAAGAGAAACCTGAAAAAGAGATTGTCCATTTGTAAAATTATTAGATTGAAGTCACCGCTCAAATGTAGTATGATAGCTGATCAATCCAAAAATATATATGTGTATATATGCAAATACATACAAACACACACCCTGTACAGGGTACTTTGAGTTCCCTACCAGTACCTAGAATATATTCTCTTTTCCTCTGACAAACTCCTTGATTTCCATTTTTGAACTTACTGCTCCTGTGTCCTCAGGGTGGTCTGAGTAGGACTCCACATTCAGCTACGGGGATGGAGAACATAACTGATACCTAGCCCAATCAAGGTAATCAATTACTACTCCCCTTTCCTCAGGGGAGGAGGGGAGGAGTAAATGAGCCAAGCTAGACTGAATGTCAGGACTTGTGCTGGGAAAGGCTTAGGCTTTTTCTGCTGAACTTCAATTGAGACAAGATAGGACAGGGGCTGTTGCTGCCATTTGTCCTAGGAAAGGTGGGCTCAGAGATGAGGAGGGCAGCTTGAGCCGAGGATCTGGATCTCACTGTGCCTGAGACAGACATTTCAGCAGTGTAAACACATGTTTTTTCTTACACAAGTCTGAGTGGTTTCACCATGCTTAAGACATCATGAAATAAATACCATGCACAACTAGATCCATTGTTTGACCAAGTCTTGTCAAGGTTTCACTTTGTCTGTCTACTTGTTTTTAGTGTATTAAGTATCAGTTGAATTAGGGTGACCATGTAATTCAATAATCCATACAGGGTACTTTAGAGAACGAAAGAGTGCTATTTATATATAGGTCAGGACAAAAGCATAGAGCAAGGCAACTGAGACATATGGTCAGACCTAAGTTTGACTGAATGGTCAGACTGCTGTATTTGAAGATACAGTCAGTATTTTTTCAGAGTGGTTTGTTTTGCAGAGCTCACCACTGTACTGCTGATCCTTAGAACAATGTCCAGCACAAAGTAGATACTAAATATTTACTTGATGAATAAAATATTTCAGAAACATTTTGGAATATTTATTCACATACATGGGTCATTTCAAGTTTTGAGCTACACAAAAAGCAAAAAACATAAAATCCACTCAAATGGAAACAAAGAAATAAGCCATCCCTCCCAGCAACACTGATCAGCTGAGCAAGTTGAAACTTACACAGGTGAATCAGGAAAGACACTCTCAACTGTGTTTCTTGGGAATGAAATAATGGGCCATCACATAGTCTGTCTCAAAACTTTCATAGTGACCCACATATTTCCCTCACAAATATTTGAGTATGTTTTATATGCCAATCACTGTTCTAGGTACAAATGTGAGCAAGAATAATTAGACTCCCACTGTCGTGAGGTCTTAGTTCTTGGGGTGAGGACATACACCAGTAAGTAAGCACTTTCTGGTCATTGTGCTATGGGAGGAGTAAAACAGGGTGACATCTAGAGAAAGACATTTTCAGATGGTATGATTTGGGAATATCCTTCTAGAAAGTTGATGTGTCCGCTAAAACTGAGTCAACGAGGCAAACAGTGAAAAGGGCTTTCTACAGCAAAGAGGGGTTCTCTGTATGCTACTCTGCTCACCAGTTTATAGCATGACCCCCAGGGTCATAAGGTGCTCAGTGGTCTAGGGGCTGCCAGGGCACTAACCTGGATGAGGTGCCAAACTGACTGAGGAGAGACAGCCTCAACCAGGCGCAGAAAGGAGTGCTGTGAGCATCCCACGCTGGGAGCAGTCAGTGCACCTGGCGGGGCTGGAGTCTTCACAGAGAGGGCAGAAGTGAAAAATGGCTTTAGAATTTGGGGGCAGAGCAATGGTTCAAGGCCCTGGGTTTGCATCCTGGCTCATCCTTGTGATTTTTAAGCAGATAATCTTTGTGCTTCCAGCTTTGTGATTTTTAAGCAGATAATCTTTGTGAGATTCTCCACCTCATCTGTAAGACTGGGATAATCATAACAATACCCTAATATGTACTCAGGGCTTAGCATAGCGTCTGAGAGACAGTCAGTGTTCAGTAAGTATTAGGTCTGATTAAAGCGGGAGGAGAGACAGTGACACTTTAAATATGTTCATAAATACAGAAGGAAATAAGATACTGGCCTTTTCCATCAGGAATCTCACCATAATGAGGGTTATCAAACACGTGTCTGCTGAATGCCAGACCTCTGAATGCTTGACTGAGGGACTCTGCTATAAAGCCAAAATAATTGTAAGTTTTATTTTTCAATTCTCAGGGAAAAAAAAAAAACATGGTTTACTATCATATCTCTTTCCACTTCAAGTTTTCTTCCCATATATTTTTCTCACATTTTAGACATATGCTACCTACAGTACTGACAGATGAAAAGTAAGTGAACAAGCAACTGACAAATATTACCAGAAATACTCAGAAACGGCCGCCCATGTTTAGACCAACAGCTTGTTCTTTTCATGGACGTGTGTACTCAGGGCTCTGGTTTCTAAATTGAGCACAGATTGTCAATTGTCTGGAAATCAAACTGTTCTTATTGAAAATCCTGAAATTAAATGTATCAGGATTTCATGGTGTAACTTAAAGACTGGCATGCCCTCCAGACGCTCTGCCTCCTACATAAGCTTGAGAATCACCTCTAGAAAAGTTCAAAGCCTTCTAGAGAGAATATAAATTATCCCCCCTTTCCCAGGAGCTGGGAAGTAGAATGTGAGAGACAGACAAGAGTGGAAGAAGAGAGAGAGATTTCAATACTGCTGTGTGCTTGAAGAAGAAAGTGAAACCCAGCAGTTCAAGAGGAGGTTGGTGATGTGCCCAAGGTCACTCAGAAAGTTGGCAAAGGAGCTAAAACGAAGAATGACATCTCAGGGAATAATAATTGATAAAGTCTTTGCTGTGTGCATAAAAATCACTGGGCTCCCAAGGGCAATGGTAATGAACAGTGTGGTTTAAGAATTCTGACTGAAACGTATTTTGAAGTTTCTAATCCCAGAGGCATAGTAACTAAAAGGGTCTCAAAGCAGCAGGCAGAAAGTGTCTGGACTTTTTAATGGATGACACCCCAGGTGGCCACTGGTGTCCTACATTTTTGTCTAGGCCACTGTATCTTTAATGACACTAGCAAGTCCTCTCTGTCACTTATGCCTGGTGCCCACCCCAATGTTACTTGTTCTGTGGAGTTTTTGATTGGCATCCCTCTACTCCAATTACATTTAGTGATGGTTTTTACCTGCTTTCCAGAGGGAAAGATCCCCACGAGAAATATCTTGAGATGATCTACGTTAGTTTTTTATTGATGCCGTAACAATTACTAAAAATTTAGTGGCTTAAAGCACCACAAATTTATTATCTTACAGTTGCAGCAGTCAGATGTCAAAAATGTAGGGTAAAACCAAGGAATTTACAGGGCTGCAATTCCTCCTGGAGGCTCTAGGAGAGACTCCTTCCTCCTGCCCTTTCCAGCTTCTAGAGACTGTCTTATTCCTTGGCTTGTGGCCCCTTCCTCCATCTTCAAAACCCAACATGTCCCATCTCTCTGACCATCTTCCATCATCATTGATCCTTTCTGATCAAGGTCAGAAAATAATCACTGCTTTTAAGAACCTATGTGATTAGAATGGGACTAAAAAGATAATCCTGGATAATCTTTTAAGATATGTGTTCTCAATTTAATTACATCTGCAATATCCCTCTGCCATGTAAGATAGCATATTCTCCAGTTATGGGAATTAGAAAGTGGACATCCTTGAGGAGCCCTTATTTCACCAGCCTCGCTTTATCTTTGGCCCACAAAGATTCACATGCATCTCACATACAAAACACATTTAGCCTTTCCTGAGTTCCGCCAAAGCTCAACCTCTTGATGCATCAACTCAAAGTTCAAAACTTCATCTTTATCAAATGCCAAATCTCAGTATCTAAATCATCTAAACTAGGTAAGGATATGGCTTGGGAGATATGTGCATCTTGGAGCACAATTTTTCTCCACCATGGACCTGTGAAACTTAAGAAACAATTTCTCTTTTCCCAAAATGCAATGTTGGAAATGCCAAAAAGACAGTTGTACACATTACCATTCAAAGAAAAGGTGTGAAGGATGGAAGGGGGAAAGATATTAAGCAATTTTGAAATTCAGTCAGGTAAACTCTTATAACTTTCACGTCCTGCAAATAATCCTCTCAGGCTTTGGCTCTTTCCTCTGGGATCATGGCTCCACTCTCATGTAGCAGGGATTCAAGATTCTTTTCGTAGGACTGAAGGTCCACCATCTGAGTCATAATTACTTTTTCATGAAAGGAAGCACTTGCTCCTAGTTGTGTAAATTTATCAGCTTGTTCCTTACCAGTAGCATTTTGAAGTCCAACTGCCTTCTCTTATGTGGTACTCTATTTCAATACAAGCTGCAGTGTTTCTGCTGATATAATATTCTTAAGAACTTTGTGGGTCTCCTGTGTATGTCATGAGGATTCACATACAAAATCAATCTGTTCCCAAGTTCCCTGAAGCTCACCTAAGTTTCAATTCCCTTCCCTACCCAAAGAGATTCAGCTCTGAAATTAGGTTCAAAGGCACCCCAGGAAGATCCACCACTATTCAAATCACTATGGCTGGGGAGAGAAAATGTTCTCATACTACACTACATTTATAACGTGCTGTTATCTGTGGAATAAAATCTGTGCTTCATGAGTCCTCTGAGCATTTTGGCTTTTGATACTCTAAGCTAGAATTTTGTCTGAAGAGAAAACCACTACTCTTTCCAAATGCCCAACTCCTGCAACAGAAAGACTTGACTTTTAAAACTATGGTACATGATACAAGTTTTTTAAAGTCCATTCAACTACTCACCTGATTCCATCCTTATAGTCAATGTATTTAGAAAGTTTTCATTGACTCCTGAGTTTGGAAGAACAACACTGGGTAGAGGGATCATTATATCTGTTAATAATCAGATTATATGCTGAAATAAGGCTATGTGAGTCAATCCTCCTGGTGATTCTGAAGTTCAGTTTGCATCTCCATCTTACCATTGAAGAAATAGATAAATGGAAAAAAAAGAAAGAAAAGAAAAAAAGAAATAGATAAATGAAGTAGGAACAACTGGCCCAAATCACAAGTGTGTAAGGTTAGTCAAGTACGTAAATAGATATCCACTTAGATATCTGCCAAACTGCAGAACTGAACCGCAGCAGGCACTTCTTACAAAGGTCCAAACTGATAATTCTGCCAACCCTCAACTTCCGCATTTGTAGAGTGAATGAAGACATGCTTCCTAATCCCTCATCCACAGTTTCAAAATAAAAAAAAATAAAAAAAATAAAAAACTCTGAAAACCAAGTGTTTCTAGAATTGCTATTGTTGCCCAGTTTGGTACCAAAAGTAATGTGGTGACAAAACAAGACCTGAACTGACATTTAATGCCAATTTTGTCACACATGCCTGTGCTGCAGGCTATTTTGATTGTGTTGTGAAAGTTTTGTTGCTTCTAACTGCACTATGAAAATGTCAAGCAAAAAAGTCAAGATACCTTCATGAATAACAGGAACAACAATAGGAAGAAGTATAATTTTTATCAATAGCAAAAAACAAAAAAAAAAGAAATAGCAAAGAACGGGGAGTTATTGCTGAAATAATGGTGTATATGTGAGTGTCTCACATATGAGGTAGCAACTCCACCATATACAATTCAGTGAAACTAAGCGACAATCTGTTGATGTTTTGCAGTGACAATGACAACGAATAGCTAAAGTACAATGAGGGAAGCATTACCATGCGGAACATATGAAGATCTTGATTTTGTGCTTTGTAGACTTGAAGCCAATGACGTGAATGTGTGGCTCTGGTCTACTAATCCTAGAACCAGCGAGGCTACTCTATGAAGGAATGAACACTGAAGATGAATACAAATATTCAGAAAGTTGGCTGCATACATTCAATTTTTGTCATGGTATAAAATACTTGAAAATATGTGGTGAAAAAGCTTCTGTTGATCATGAAGGAGCTGAGAGTTACATGTATAAATCTGCTGGGATCGTATCTGATGAAAACCTTAATCTCAAACAAATTTGCAAATGCTGATGAAATAACTCTGGTGCTAAGTTCTTAGCAAACATTTAGCAATGGCTGAGAGGAGAACTCCAGCAGGTTTCAAGGAAATGTAGCCCAAGATGACTGTTTTTAGACCTGCCAATTGTACAAGAAGGATTGAGTTGATGGGGCCAGGGAGGAGCCAACATCTGAGATATTTAAATACTGTATGAAACTTATCTGTTATTGCTGTGCAGACAATAAAGTTTGAATGTACAGATAAATACTTTCTGACTAATTCAATATCTACTTTGCCTTCATAGTTTAAGTTCATTGTAGGCAATCTAGACTAGAAAAAAAAGAAAAATAGGGTTTTATTGTTCCTGATTATTACTCTACATGTTCTCCTGAACTTCCTGGGGGAAACTGTGCTTTGGAATTGGTTTCCATGCAATGCTATACGTATAATATACCTGTGGGCCAAGAGATTTTACCCTTCACAGAAGGCAAGCATAGCTTTCTGTCTGCCTTTCTTTTTCCCCTCGCTACATGCGTGCTACAGCTAACAAGGACAAAGGAAACTCAGACATGCTGACAGGTGCAGGAGGGCACTTCTGCAGCATCTGTTGCTTGGAACGGTGTTGATACTACATTAACATCCACAAATGCTTGGCACAGGCTTTGGACTAGAGAGCTGTTTTTAAAAAGAACCTGCAGATGAAGACTTTGAAGTTTTCATCAATAGTCACAGCAGAATCAAGGCAAACTTTAGGGCTGGTGCTAAAATGTCATTGGCCAAATGTGTGAATAAAGTAGAAACTGACATAGAAGTGCTGGACTCTAACACCATTGTGCATCCCTGGAGTGACGTGGAAATTGTGGGAATGGTCTAGAGCATGAAGTCAGTAGGGACAAAAATGATGCTGGTGTTGTAAACAAAGATGAAAAATTGACGCAGATGACAGATTAAGAACCATCCCAGGTGGGTGGCTGTACCTCAGGAGGGAAGGAAGAATCTCCCGTTCTCCTCCTATTCCCCTCCACTGACTACAGGTTTCACGCACAAACCCGCTGAGGTGGAATTTTATCTTGTGTGTAATTGGCAGTGTTTTCTTAAGGCGTGAATTATCTCTATTGACTCAATTTATTTCTATAACCTTGCAAGAAACACCTGCAAAAACTGGCATCAGAAGAGATGAATTATAGAGTGAGAGGAAAATAGAATGTAGGTTACTCCTAAGATATGTATCTGGAACGAGAGGAACGAGTATAGAGGACAAAGGTCGGGTTCTGGAGTCACACAATACTTGAGTTTGAATCCTGGCTCAGTCACTGGCTGTGTGACCTTGGGCAAGTTATTTCACTCCTTTGGGGTTTTTTGTTTGTTTGTTTGTTTTTGTTTTTTTGCAGTCAAGTTTTTTATTGTCTCGATACACCACAATCTATGTATCCGTTCTTATGCCAACGACATTTGGATTGTTTCAAGGTTTTTTTTTTTAATTTCAAACTAATATGAGAGTACAAATTTTTAGGTTACATTATTTTCAATTCTAAGGTAAAGTTCAAGTTGTAGTTGAGCCCTTCACCCAGGGGGGGTGCTGAACACCCACCCACAGTGCACATTAGGTGAGATCCCACCAAGGCCCTCCCTCCTCCCACCTCTTTTGAATCCCATTTCCTTATCTGTAGAACAACGGTAATAATAGAAAAACTATCTCACTGGGTAATCGTGAGGGTAGATGAGTTAATATTTTTAAACCACCGACAGTTGCACCTGGTACATAATAAACAATAAAAAAGGGGTGATATGAAAACAAGAGTTTCACACTTAGTAAAGACACCAAAATATTAAAACAATGAATGAATGAATGAATGGCCTACATTTTGTTCCAGACACTAATTACTAATGACTAATGGTCAGGCTAATCCTCTACTCTGTGTTTGCCTCTAAGCTCAACTTGACTTGACAGAGTCAGTGGCCATGAACATGACCCACCGAAACACAGTTAGCATAAAGGTATATTAAAATGATCACGCTCACAATTAATATATGAAAATAGCCACTCATCAAATATTGCTGATTGGAATATGAATTGATGAAAGAATTGCCCTTCTCTATACTGATCCCATAAAATAATCAGAAACATGTACAAATATTGCATAAAATGACATTCACTTTCTCTAAGGCAGTCTGGTTCTGCGGAAGCCCGAGAGTCTACTTATTGAACACATGCATAGGCCAAAGATAGTTAAGGATCCTCGGTATTCATTGTATCATTTATATATCACACAGCTTTGGAAGATTTGGTTTTAGTTTCTGCTTTTTAAAGATAAGAAAATCAAAATACACAGTGGTTGACTTACTCTCCCTTAGTTATACTGTTGATAAATGAATTAGCCTGAACTTGAATTCAGGTCTATTTGGTACCAAAGTTGTGTTCATTCTCGTGTGACATTCTGCTCTGTGGCACTCTGTACACATACTAATTGTCATGGTCATCCCAACCCCACAACTCTCTGATTCAATGATTCTAGGACTAGTCTACTAATTTTCACAAACGTCCCTGTCTTATCTGTGAGTTAACTCCTTAACACCCCCTCAGGGAAGGGCCGGAGGTTGCTGCGAAGCTCACCTACCTGTTTTGCCAGCTCAATTCCTCTCCCTTTCCTTCCTCTGCTCCGATCCCTGCAAACCAAAGTTCCCTCACTCAGTGCTTTCTCCATAGTTTCACCCAGTGGAAAACGCTGGCATGAAACATGCAGGTTGGAGAAGTCAGGGTATTTCTCCCCCTCTCCCCTTTGAGAGGTGACACCGTCTGGCTGTGATTCCCCCATGTGCAGCCTCTTCAGGGTGAGCTCCCTGCCGTTAGCTCCAGTTCCTCCCAGCTGAGTCCTCCCCTCACAGCTCCTGCCGCAGGTGGTACAGCTCTTGGTTCTGCCCTAAAAGTGATTTCCAACAATTGAACCTCCAAGTTGTCTCACGTCCCCCATCACTCACTCTGGACACACCTTTCTGTCCAGTTCCCTCCGTTGAACTACCCAGCATGATCTTGTTTTCCTGCCTGGCCACGGACTGGGGCAGAAGGATAGCACAACTTTTTTTTTTTTTCTTCTTTTTGAGACAGAGTCTTAGTTTATGGCCCTGAGTAGAGTGCCGTAGCATCACAGCTCACAGCAACCTCCAACTCCTGGGCTTAGACGATTCCCTCGCCTCACCCTCCCGAGTAGCTGGGATTACAGGTGCCTGCCTCAATGCTCAGCTATTTTTTTGTTGCAGTTTGGCTGGGGCTGGGTTCAAACCTCCCACCCTCGGTATATGGGGCCGGCACCCTACTCACTGAGCCACAGGCACCGCCCAGGATAGCACAACTTGAGAGGGTTTCTGCTGTTTCTGCCACAGATTTTCCCGGAAACTAGAGAATTGATGGCAAGAAAAGGAAGAGCGATGGGTGAGGCTGCAGAGGTGAGCTGGACTTTCTGAATCTAACTAGCTGTGGTGACTTTCATTACTTCCCCCCAGAGGGTCCAGTTTTCACATCTGTGAGATGGACATATTGATGCTTTCTAGTCCTATGAAACTTGACTTTCTTGTCCTCTGCAGTTCTCAGAGGCATCACTGCACTTTTGCCACCACTACCTACATGAACCTCATTAGCCTATGGGACCCGTGCACCTCCCCCACACACCTACAAGACAGCAAACCGTGACACGTGGGCTCTCGGAGCCCTCACAGCTGGCGAATCTTGCTCCTGCCAATTCTCTGTTCACCAGAAGCAAGAGGCCTCGTGCCCTCTGCACCCCCAGAGCCCTGCCTACTACCCCCAGTTCCCCATGGGTCTGGTTCTTTGAGAGAGACGTGTTTCACTGCCAGGAACTTTCCCTGTTCCCTTCGCTGTGGGTCATGAAACAACCATCACATGTATATTAATTCATTCATTCTTATGAACAGTGGGAACCAGTGATTTTGCCCTGAAGATGTTTCACTCTGAATTCAACTAATTGGTTATGAAAATGAGCAGAAACGTAGCTCTCTATTGCTCATTTGGGAGCAGGATAATGACAGCAATATGGGCAGCTGTTCTTACTCAATGCCACACACTTGGCAGTCCTGCAGACGTCTCTATTAGTGTAAGGCTTCCGTTAGCTCTGCCACAGCCCCGATTTTAAGCTATGCTTGGGTTCCACAGAATCTTCCGCTGCGTTCCTGAGACTAGACCCAGAAGCTGCAAAGAGACCCAAAATACATACCTGCCCCAAGAAGGCTCAGAGGCTCATTCTATTTTTAAACCTTGCCCTCCTATACAAACCTCAATCAATCTTCTCCTTCCAAATCTGACATTTCAAATTAAATTATTAAGTAGATAAAACCAGTACTAAGATATTATATGCTTCTTTGTAAAATCAAGTCAAAGAAATTATATATCTTTTTAAGCTTGGCTATCCCCAGGGACTATGATATACCTTCCCGGGTAACCCAGGCAAGGTTGAAATCACCAACTGCAAGGGAAAGGCCATATCAGATCTTTCAGCCTAAAAGACAAGTGTTCCACCCTTTAGACTTTCTCAGGCATGACGCACAGAAGAGCCATGAGGCCAGGGGGGATGGACACACCTGGGGCCAAGGTCTAGTAGTTCTGAGGACCAGTATCACCTAAGAAAAGTTGTCCCACCCCTCTGATCCCAGTTTTCACACTTTAAGAAAAAGAAAATTGCAAAATAAACAGACAAAAAATCCAGCCTGAGCAAAAGCAAGCCCCTGACTCTACTAAAAATAGAAAAAAATAATTAGGCCTGTGGCAGGCACCTGTAGTCTCACGACTTGGGAGGCTTAGGCAAGAGTATCACTTGAGCCTAAGAGTTTGAGGTTGCTGTGTGCTAAGCTGATGCCACAGTATTCTCCCAGGGTGACAGGGTGAGACTCTGTCTCAAAAAAAAAAAAAAAAAAAAACCCAAACCTGCCAGGTTGTTCATTGTGAGGATAGATGAGATGGATAGATGGACATATGAGAATAGCAGCTACATGCAGGTGGTATGCCGAGTGTTTACAAGCTCGTCAACACTTCATAATCCTCACAATAACCTTATGAGAGAGATAACTGCTTTCCCATTTTACAGAAGAGAAAACTGAGGCTTTAAGACATTCCTTACTCGAAGTTCTACTGTTGTTGAATGACCAAAAAAATGACTTCAACCCAGATCTGTCTCACCTCAGGGAGCAGCACTTTTGACCATTTGGTTCTCTGCCTCCCAATATGCGAGCTAGTCACCTTCCCTGTGTCAGAAGCACTAACTACTTTCTCTAAGACCCACATTATACTGGTAGCTCCCCAAGGCAGGCTTGCTGGACCTAATCACCATCCCACCTCCAGTCTAGCACAGAGTTGTCATTCAGTAAATATTGTTTGAATAAAGGAATGAGCTAGCAAAGAACAAATACCAAGTACACTTGAGTTTGAATGAATACAGAGCAGTGTTTCTAAACCTTTTCACAGCAGGAATTTCTTTTATTAATTTCCTCCCTTGGGCCTCATACTTTGATAAATTTCAACTTCCAAGCCGAGACTAGTGACAAATTGGGTTTTCCTATGTTTAATTAATCAAAGACAGATAAATTACTAACCAGCATTTCTAATCAGCATGAAATACGTAAGTAGCATAACCAGCCTAAGTGGTTGAATTCCAGGCTAAAACAAATGCAATGACCAGTCAGTTTAGGTGCCCTTGTCAGCAAATAGACAATAACTCCTGTGATTTCAGAATTCCAAAACCTAAAGAGTCTCAGGACCTAGTTAGGAAACATTTCCCTGATGTAATTCACATTGTATATCAGAGTAGGGACTTGTGGAAGGCCAGGACGTCAATATAGCAAGTAAAGAAACACCTGCATTTGGTCAAAATCTCCTAGTTTCAAGACTGTGTATACGTACTATGTTACAGCAATGTGACCGTAAATCTTCGGTGTGATGCACTAATATACTGCACACAACCAAGAATATTGTGACAACCACTGCCAAATATATGGTTTATAATTATATAAGACTGAATATCCAATACACTATATGAATGAACTGGCGAGTTAGATGTGCATGAGATGTGACACTATCATAAGATTTTTCATATATATAAAGTAATATATAATAAATATGTATGTCATAAAGCATATTAGGTAAACACCATTGTAGCTCCAAGAAGATTTAAAGAATTAGACATTGCCAAGAATTATCTTCCTTGCTATCCTGTTTCGGATTTTGTTGTTGTTGGTGGTGGTGGTGGTGGTGGTATTTTTTACCCTTTTTTTTTTTTTTTTGAAACAGAGTCTCACTTTGACACCCTTGGTAGAGTGCTGTGGCATTTTAGTTCACAGCAATCGCAAACTCTTGGGCTCACACAATCCTCTTGCCTCAGCATGCCAAGTAGCTGGGACTACAGGCACCTGCCACACCACCTGGTTATTTTTTAGAAATGGGATTTCGCTCTTGCTCAGGCTGTTCTTGAACTCATGAGCTCAGACAATCCACCTGCCTCGGCCACCCAAGTGCTGGACTACAGACAGGAGCCACCGCGCTGGGCCCCGCTATCCTGTGTTATACTTCTTGCTAGAATTCTTTCATCTGCCCTTCCCTAGCTTAACACTATCGCGCACTTTGCTTTGCTTTCCAATTTTACAACATATGTTTACATTACTAAGCAATATACTTTTTATTTTATTTGTATTTTGACCTTTGATATCATAGGGCTTATATTTTCATGATTCACATTTTTTTGCCCCAAATTATGTATGTGACTGTATGCATTTGCATTATTTATTTATTTATTTCCAGTGCTCTCCAGAAAGTAATTTTTCAACTTAAGATACTCCTTTCCTAAAATTAATTACTTTCATCCAATTTAGCCATACAATATAAATGCATCAAGAAAGATAATGAACACGAAGTGTTGCAAAAAAATAACCCCAAATCTGAGTGACAATAACAAAATAAAAAGTTTATTTTCTGTTCCCCGTTCAGGGCAAGTGAGCAGCTCTGCTGGGCAGCTCATCTCCAAGAGGTGACTCAGGAAGCCAGCTCTGTTCATCGTGTGGCACCAAGGACTTCAACACCGGCCTTCCAGGAGTCATAGGAGGACAGGACAGAACAGATTTTTCAGGGTTCAGGGAAGGCTGAGAAAAGCCTACGATGTTCCCAGGAAAAGGAAACAGATTTAGAGAACATCTCTATGGTATTTGCCACATTTAAAATGCTACAAAAATGTTTACTGGGCTTGGGACCAGAGGATTGGCTTGAACAGACTTTAGAAGTTATCTAATCTAACTTTCTTTGTTGTATCCCTTTAGTAAATATATTTTTAGTACCAACTATACACCAGGCAATGATCAAGTGACATCTATAGCATCTTTACTGAAGAATCACCCTTCCTCTGCTGGAACGCTCCCCAGGCCGGGGGACTCACTGGCCCCAAGAAAGTAAATGCCATATCTGCACAGCTTGAACTGATTACTATTCCTGATGAGCGCGTTGGGCAGTTCCAAGTGGTACCAAGTATAGGGGTGTCTGTGCTGGTGCACAGCTGAAGAGGCTCAGGTGATCCACCGGCCAGATTTGTTGAAGGGGTCAACACTGCTGGCGTCCTTTGATGGACAGTAATTCCCTACTGGGAACATAATGCCCTACTGCAGCTTTTCTCATTTTTCATGTTCCAACAAATTGTCATATAGTGTTTTCCAAAGTTTGGATGTATTGGATGTCTCCAAGTCCCAAAATAGTGGAACCAGCTGGGTTTTGCCTCTACCCAACTGTTCCCCGGTTGGTTATTTTTTTTTATTTCAATATTCTCTCTCTTTCTCTGTCTCACTCTCTCCCTCTCCCCACCCTCCACACACATATACACATGCATACTAAGACCAATATATTATTTTATAACCAATGAAGAAGACATTTTTAACTTTTTTTTTTTTTTTTTGAGACAGAGCCTCACTCTGTCACCCTGGGTAGAGCGCCATGGTGTCATTCTAGCTCACAGCAATCTCAAACTCCTGGGCTCAGGCAATCCTCTTGCCTCAGCCTCCCAAGTATCTGAGACTATAGACCCTTGCCATAACACCCAGCTAATTTTTCTATTTTTAGTAGAGACAGGGGTCTTGCTCTTGCTCAGGCTGGTCTTGAACTCCTGAGCTCAGGCGATCCTCCTTCCTCAGCCTCCCAGACTGCCGAGATTACAGGCATGAATCACAGCACTTGGCCTACATTTTTAACGTTTTTAAGACTTGCTGATAATTCCAATACCTAGAAACCTAGCACAAATCATACCTTAAACCCAGGCATCTTGAAGGGTTTGACATGTTTGATAATGTCAACAACTTGCAGAGGACAGGCACAGTGTCTATTTTAAGGCAGGGCCCAGGTTTTCAAAAGAGACACCAGCACAAATGAACCTTACTCCCAGAAAGCAATGCTGAAGCATTTTCTCCATTCAAAACACTTTGCACCCAGTGAATCTGAACTCTTGGGATTCTCTCTTCCTGTGAGTTTGGAGTTTGACTGTAAAATCAAATAACCATTTTGTTTCTGTATGCATATCTGGATAACTCATGGAAAAAAAAATTAGAATCATTAGCTTGAATCCAAATGTACCAGTTATGTTTAGGCTAGGGAATGGCAAACTTTTTCCTTAAAAGGCAAGAGAGTAAAAATTGCGGACTCTGTGGCCATACATTCTCTGCCACAACCGCTCAACTCCGTTACGGCTCAAAAGCAGCCGTAAGTAACGGATATGACCAACAAAGCTTCATTTGTAAAAACGAGCATGGGCTTCATGTGGCCCAAGGACTGTAGTTTTCTGAGACCTGGTTTAGGCCATAAAGCCTGCAGCCCTTGAGAAAGCAGCCATCACCCCTGAATTGGGTCGATTTGTGTAGAAATTCTGGTGTCATTCAGCGGAGGAAAAGAAACTGGTACTAGGAAGGTGGCCTGAGAGCAGCTGGGAGTGGCGCTCCCACCCACTTGAGTCTCAACTTGGAAGACCATAGACTCGCCCAGGTAAGAGGAAAGTGATGGCCTTTGCCCCTCGACCATATGGACGTCCCTGTAGACTTAAACAAAGAGAACCCCGAACGACCCTCCAAACTAGAAAGAGAGTGAACCTGGGATGGGAACACCCCCACCCCCCTGTCTCGCACACACTGCTCTGCATTGATTTCCCCTTGTTCTGTTATTTCCCTCGGCAACAAGAACAACATCCTTTTTAACTCCATTTAACTTTAACCCTAGTGCTGCCCCAGGTAGGTGAAGTTGTAAGAAGAGAGAGCAGCCCTGGGGCTGCGCTGGGAGCCTTAGAGACGGAATACCTTCCCGTGCAGGCCCCAGGCTAAGCCACCAGCCCTGCCTCTTATCTGCTCTCCCTGTAGGAAATGAGGGTCTCCCTGGTGCCCCCATGAAGCCCTTGCTGCTCTACCTCCCTCGGTTTGGGCCTCATGGTGGATTTTTTTGAATGCTTCCTGTGGTCTTTGCTTACAGTATAATCTCAGTTAGTTATGAAAAGACTCTTTTGAGGTGGCTACAATTTTTCACATATTTTACAATAGCAAGCTGAGGCCCAGAGATGTCAAGTTCCTTTTTCAAAGGCTTACAGGAGTGAAATTTTAATTCACACCCAGATCTGCCTGGTTGTAGAGGATGTCTCTGTTTGACCTCATCGACAGTGTAAGGGAAAACTGTAGTGGAATGATGTCAAAAGCATGAGCTCCAGAGTCCGCTCAGCCACGTGTGAATCCTGCCCAGCTACTGTGCTCCCGTGTGGCTTCGTCCAGGCTGTGCTGCCTCTCCAAGCCTCAATCTCCTCATCGCAAAAATGGGGCAATTAACATCTGCCATAGGTGACTGAGGGTGGAGTGAGATGACTGGGCGAAATGCCACAACACCTTCGTTAGTAATTCCTGATTTGACAGGTGAGGGGAAAAGAAACAAGGAAGTGACTTACACAGAGATACTTGCTGTTAGTAGAAGGGTCAAAAAGAGTCTAAGTGTACGAAAGTGTGGATATTTCACCATTTAGACCTCCCAGAATGGCTGTTTCCCACGGTGCAGCCGATCAGTTTTCTGTCCCCAGTTCTGTCCTCTTTTTTACTGGACCGCAGGTGAGCATTTAAGAGCTGCAGTGTGGGAAGCTTTTAATAATCTCAGTTGGAAGATCTCAGGATTCTCTAATTGCCAGTGACAGCAGGAAGAGAGAATGTAGGCACTTTTCAATTTCAATATTACCACTGCTTTAGCAGCTTAAAATATCACACATTACTATCTCATAATTTCTATGGGCCAGGCATCCAGACACAGTGTTGCTGGCATCTGGGTTTAGGGTCTCACAGGGATGACATCAAGGTATCAGCTATCTCTCCTGAGGCTCAAATGAGAAAGGCATTTCTAAGCTTGTGCTTGAAGGCAGAATTCGGTTCCTTGTGGTTGGAGAGCTGAGACTTTTTTCTGGTTATTGGCCAAATGCTACCCATAGTTCCTTGCCACAGAGGGTTTCCCACATGGCTTCTTCAAAGCCAGCAAAAGGAGACCGGGGGCTTCTCAGTCTTGGGTCATTAATCACTTCATGTAGCCACATCTACCCATCATCCCAGCTGTTTCTGTCAGTTAGAAGCAAATCAGGTCCTACCTACACTGCAAGGGAAGAGATTATACAAGAGGATTAGCAGCAGATGAAGATCTTGGGGACATTTTTTTGTTTGTTTTGAGACAGAGTCTCACTTTATCACTCTCAGTAGAGTGCGGTGGTGTCACAGCTCACAGCAACCTCCAGCTCTTGGGCTTAGGTGATTCTCTTGCCTCAGCGTCCCAAGTGGCTGGGACTACAGGCGCCTGTCACAGATCTTGGGGACATCTTAAAAGTCCATTCGGCACACAGAGGGTAGTGACAGAAACACCTGGGGAAAAAGTGAGTGGTGATATGTACTTGTAGCAATTAGTACGAGGTACAAAAAGAGAAAGTCAGCCCAGGGCTTGCCACGGGGTACCTACTTCCGTCATTGACTTAATCAACTGATAAGTAAAATGACAGATTCAAGCAAGGGGGTTGAAATTTTTAAAGCTCTGCATTTAAGATGTGTGCCCTTTAGATATAACTCAGTAAAATAGTTCTGGAGTTTTTACTATTTCTTACAATTTCTTTTTAAGAAGTCGTAATTTATTTCTCCCTGCGTGCTGCTGGTGTAACCTAATTTTTAACACTATTAGAGGTCTGATTACTTTCCTTGTTTAAAGTAACAAAAGAAATTCTAATTTAGTTCTTATTCAACCAAAACAAAACAAAAATTCCAACTTTGACGTATCATTACCCCCTGAAGAGATGCGTGGTTGTTTCATTTTACTGCTTGATCTCCTAAATAAGCTGACAAAGAAATGACATATTTTGATTGAATTTATCAAATGTTTATTATTTTTTGGTACCAGCTATTCCAAGGTAATTATGGCTCTATAATTCTGTAAACATGGTTCTGATGTAAACAACTGTGAAAATTGCATTTTCGAACGCTCCAACTGTGCCCACAACATAATCAGATGCAATAATTTATTACTCAGACTAATAATTAGAAGTAATTAACTACTAGAAGCAATTAGGAATAGTAATTTATTTCTTAACATAATGTAATGAGCTGCTTTTTCAATGTATGTTTGAATATTTAGCAACCAGTAATTACTTTTAGAGGAAAGAGAGAAATGCACTATTTAGCTGACAATCTTAGATGCCAAGCACAGTCTGGCCCATCACGGTGAAGGTTTGACAAGTCACTGGGCAGAATCTTGCTGAAAATGAGAGTTCGATGACATACTAGGAAATCGTCTCAGGATTTCATATTTGTTTAATCACAGAGTGAATATTTGTTTAGTATCTTCTAGGTATTCCATCATCTATGCCAGGCACTGGTGACATAACAGGGAATGGGATGGACATGGTGCACCCCCCACAAAGGTCAAGCGTAGAGGAAGATAGAGACAAACATGCCGAGTAGCACGATGGACGGGCACAGGAATGGCACACAGCTCAGTGCTTCTCAGCCTTCTTTGTCTCGTGGCACACTTGAACCTACAGTTAAACGTCCACAACATGCTTAAATAATATGGATCAAAACAAAATAGTAAAAAAATAATATACTTGCTGTGCTTTGAACTTCTTTCGAAAATAATTTAATTAAGTATCTTAAAATGTTTTTCGTGGCACACCAGTTGAAAATCACTGGCCTAGAGTAAGGGATTCTGTTTGTTTTTTTTTTAATACCCTATGTAAGGGCATCCTCTGATGGGCCTGTAAATCACACCGTTAACTAGATGGAGAGGGAGAAGAGGCTTTGGCACCGGCAAACACGTAGATGAAAAGCCCCTAAGGTGGGCCTGAGCTGGGCACCTCTGAGGAATAAAGAAGGGCCCCAGAGCCTGCAGCAGAGAGAGCAGGAGACAGAGGCGGTGGCAGCACAGTCTGCATCCACAGCCATCCTGGCCACGTTAAAGAACATGGCCTTTACTTAGGAATAGTACAGAATCATTGAAAGCTTCTGACCTTGGGAAAGGCACAGTAAGATCTGACTTTTTAATAGATCTTCCTGGCAGCTGTTTGAAGATAAAATGTGAATGGGCATAGAAAGCCGACTAGCATGCTCCAGAGCCGTCCAGCGGACAGTCTAGTAGCTGCACCCACACCGATGGCCACGGGATGGAGAAACAGGCCCCGATCATGAATATTTAGGAGTAAAACAGGTAGGAGTTAAAGATGGAGTTGATAAAATGGTAACAAAGGGAAAGGAACTAACTGGTACAGCTGAATGGATATGGAATCGTAAATGAGTTGGCTGACAGAGTTGTTTGACCCAGTGTTTAGGGACACATGGAGTTTGGGGTACCTCTAAGAGGTGAGGGAGCTGGTGAGGGCAGAGTATATGCCTGTTTGGAGTTTGAACAACACACCTCAGCTAACAGTATACATGCTGGTGTCAGCAGAAAGAAGATCTATTTCAAAGAAGATTTAGAATGAGGAGAAAATCCCATCTGGAACTGAGCCCAGAGCAAGTCCATCTGCACACCTCCAGCTGGCAAGCACTGCGTCCCTCCCAGGTCTCCCAGCTGTTTCTTGAAGCCCCCAGGGCTGTAGACCTTCTGCTTCAACCCTACCTTAAAGGGAGGCAACTCTTTGCTGCCACTGCTGCTGGTGCCCCTATGAGAACCCGGTGCTGCTTCTCTTCCTGGAGGCTTCTGATGTCCCCACAGCTACAGACTTCTGAAATGACCTGGGGTGACGTGCACTCCTTAGTCCTTACTATAACCCTCCATACTAACCCTGATGCTCAAATAACAGTGTCATTCTCTATAACTCCAGCGGACAACACATGGCTTCTCTACTCAGGGATCCAGCACAGTCCACATGACAGGCTTAGGAAAGAGACGCCTTGCTGATCTCTCTGGTGTCTCATCCTCTCCCTGTCCTGAAACCATCCACTCCCTGGGCTCATGCACACAGAAACCTGGGGTGGGGCTGGGGGGGTGCTGACCAGCACGTTGAATGCCAGTCTTCACAATCCAGTTTTGTTTCAACCACACCACCTTCTGCAAAAAGTCAACGGTAGAAATCTGGTCAGAAGTCAATACCAGTGAAATCAACAGGCATGTCTGTAAGTTTATGAAATCAACAGACTTTGCCTAACTTAGTTTCCATGACAATCCTGTGAGGTTAATGTCATTGCCCTCATGACACAGATGGCAAACCCCAAGGCTCAGAAAGGTCAAATGAGTTACCATAATCACACAACGAATGATTGTCAGAACAGTCATTGAAAACTATATCTTATAACTAAATTTTGGGCACTTCTTCTTACACCAGGTTCAAAGCTACCCAAGCTAGAAGAATCATAATTGATCAAAGATTTTCTTAGGTCAATGTGACCACAACATGTGAAATCTGATAAGACTGTCCAGAGCAAAATGAGTGTAAGAAAACTTTTGATCACATCTAGTTATGAAAACGTTGTAAAATTCACGGGTAGAGTCACAATTCCAGAAAGAACGTGTTGGTGAGATGGAGAGATAAAGCATTGTGAATTCAGACAGAAAAATACAAACAAGGACTTCATTTATTAACAATAGTGCATCGTTAAGTAGAAAATAATGTGAACTCTATTTTCCTAATATGGTCCATCACCAGAAACAGAATCTCCTCGGATGTGCATTAAAATGCAGATTCCTTGGCTCCTCTCAGACATACTGACTCAGAATCTCATTTTCCAGAGAAATTCAAAATTCTTGGATTGAATTTCAAAACAATTTTGAATTTCAAAAATATGTCAAATCTTTCTTTTGCAACCTAAAGTTAGAAAACTACTGAAATAGCCCATTGCAAAACTGTTTATTAGCCTGTTAACAGAAAGTGCAAACAGCAGCTGGGCAAACTAAGTTCTCTTAACACTACGACTCTCACAGGAGGTGGGAGCCCTACAGTCCTTGGAGAAGTTCTGATCAATAAAGGTAGATTTTGTGGGAAAGAAAACTACATTAGGTCGTGGGAATTTAAAAGTCCTACTTTATCAAAGTGCTTGAAAAAGGCACTTAAATTCTGAGCCTGTTTCCTCATCTAAAAACAATTAAATGAATTCTTGCCTTACAAAGTTATTTTAAGCATTAAATAAGCTTCAGAGGTTGGAACGCTGAAGACAGTGAAGCTATATCCATAGAAAACCTATGTGCCTTTTGTCTGATGTATGTTTTTGTGAGTTCCCATCCATGCATCACTACTAATAGGACTCCAGCAAATAGAAGATATTAAAATCAAGTCCATGACTATGAGGTCTTGGCAAGTTGAGTTCTCAATGCTCTGAGAACTCCCCATTTAATTTTGTTTCAAAAAAATGGATGGCTGCAGGATATCAGGCTAAATTCTGCCATGGAGAGGAACCAGGCAGTATCATTTTTCCACATCCCTAATGAATTTTATCCACAGTGGGTTCCCACATTTCCCTCCCCCAAATAAAAACACAGATTATTCTCTATGAAGCAAAAATGATCTTTATATATACTCTCAATAATATGCTAAGACATGATTTTCATAAAATACTTTCATTATCTTGCCCTAAAATATACTATCATAGTCTCTGCTGGATTCCTAACACAGAACACAAAGAACTTGATTCTACTATTAAAATGCTCTTCCTCAATTAAATGAGGAGTAGCATTACTTCAACCCAACTTGGACCATTATGCATTGACTTTTACCCACCCAGTGGTTTCATTTTGTCCTCAAAATATTTTTGTGTGCATTCTATTTCTGTGGTCAGTAAGCATTTAACCATAATAAATCCCACTTCTGACATTAATTGAATTATTTCTCCCAAAGAATTCCTTTTATCCTCTTCTATAATCCTTTCTTAGAACTAGAAATAAGTTCCACTAATTCAAATAGGAATGAACTTAACTAATATCCCAAGGATAGAAGTTAAAACATTCAGCATAAGGTCAAGTGGACCTTAAGAAACAAAGAGTTTTAGAAAACTAATGACAGAAGAAAAGCGGAAGGAGAATGGAAGGAACTGTTCTGAGACAAGCCCCTTCTACATGAAAAGTCCTAGGCTAAGAATTTGCAGCTCATTGCTTTATTTAATAAAAACTCTCTTTGGCCCCTTAATTTCTTGTACCCCACCTCTACATTGGCTATATTTATAACAGAAATATTGTTTTAATGGAAAATCCACGCAAAGAATGACAGAGGGATACTTTTTAACAACATGGACTGAATTTCCCCACCACTCAACTCATGAAAACCCCTTACACACTGGCCCCTTTGCTCAAGTATCATGTAAATACACCTCTTTGGGAATGCTTTAACTACTGACCTTGCTATGGTGGCTCTGACTCCACTTGTAGCAAACCTTAAAGCCTAAGGAGACTTTATAGATCGTCTAATCCACTATTTATTCCTCAACTTTAGAGACGAGAGCATTGAGGACAGCCTGGCAGACAGACAGCCCCTCCAACCTTTCTAACTTTCTAGCATCAAAAATGAGTAGAAATGGATTATCTTTCAAGGGTACAAGTGAATCTTTCTAAAAGTAGAATATAAACATCTTAACACAATAACTAAGAAAATGACATAAAGGCTATGTTAACCAGTTTGATGAAAATATTTCAAATTGTATATGAAAACACTACACTGTACCTCAAGATTGCATTAATATACACAGCTAATATTTAATAAAGATAAATAAATAAATAAATGAACAGGAAAATTTTGAATGAAAAAAAAATGAGTAGAGAAATTCCCAAACCCACCCACTAAGGGTCATTTCCATCTGATTTTTCTAGAACTTCTATTTTACCCTTATTAAACCTATTTTAATCGTTTTTATTGGTTTACCTGGATGTTTGTGCTGGGGGAGGGGCCCACCCAATTCATTAGCCCTGAACGGAACAGAGATGCATCTGCTCCAGTGCAGCATTCTACCAGCAGCCAAGGAGAAAACTGGCATGTCCTGCTCCTCCCTAAGGCCAGAGCCATTTTAGCATTGCCTCCAAGGATTGACCCTTCTCAATGACATTTCCATTCTTCAGGGCTGTTGTCAAACACCAGTATGCAGTGCTCATGGATGAAAAGGTAGTAATGGTTGTGGGGCATCTACATTTTTATAAGAGAAGTGGAGGTCAGGTGGTACCTAAAGCCCATGACAACCTAGAACTAACCTCATCATTCTTGAACTAGAGAGAAAAGGTTCCGTAAGTCTCACTGAAGAAGAGATGAGTCCATGTCTGCTCAAGTCAAGGTTCATTTTGTGTCAGTGAAAGGAAATCCATGGCAGCTATTTTAAAGCACATGAGGCTTTTGTTGAGAAGTTCTAACAGGGACCCTTACAGAAAAACCAAGACTGAAACTAACACAGATCTCACAGGGCAAGAGCTGAGAAGTTAGACATTTCAGCTACTCTTTCTATCCCTCAGAGGCCATTTCATCCCTCAAAACTCTGCTTCTTGATGGCTTCATCTCTGCTCTCTCTTAGGATCCTTTGGTCAGGATCCAACCCAACATCAAGCAACTCCAGTGACTTCCAGGTAAGAAAATTGAACAGACTCTGTGTCTCTTCATTCTCTGTAGAATGGTTCACCTCAGCTCACATGCTTTCCCCTGGTCCAATCAGTTTGGACTGCTGTAAGAAAGTACCATCAACTCTGTAAGAAAGTACCATCAACTGCATAGGGTATGAACAACAGAAATTCCCTTCCCACAGTCCTGGAGGCTGAGACGTCCACAGTCAAAGCACCAACAGATGTGGGGTCTACTGAGGACGTGCCTTCTTGTTTACAAACAGTGCCTTCCTACTGTGCCCCCACAGTGGAAGGGGCAAAGTCCCTCTGAGTTTTCTCTTATAAGGACACCAATTATGAGGGCTCTGTCCTCATGTTCTAATGACCTCCCAGAGCCCTCACCTCCTAATGCCATCACCTCACAGGTTAGGATTTCAACATATGGATTTTGGGGAGGGGGGACATAGTCATTCAGACCACAGCAACTTCCATTAGTGTCACATGGAGAAGCAGCAGAGCATAGAGGTGAGGGCAGAGACTCTGGGGACAGACTTCCCGGGTTGGGTCAGGGTGACTTTGAACAATATACTTAACTTCTCTGTGCCTCTGGTTCTTCTGGAGAATGGGGATGAAAATAAATATTAGCCTTATAGACTTGGTGTGAGGATTAAAAGAGTTAACATATGAAAAGTGCTTAGGAGAGTTTCTGGTGCAGTAAATGCTGTGTAAGAATGAGTTATTATAAATAGACTAGATAAGTAAGTTGTTTTCATAAATTCACCGTGATTCCACAAATATTTGTTGATGTATATGCATCACAGACATATGCAGTAGAACCTCTATAAGTTGACCTCCCAAGGGACTGTACCAAACTAGTCAACATAAGGAAGTTCTATTGAGTACAGAAGACATATGCCCTGTGTATGAAAATTAGGTCAACTTAAGGAGGTGGTTAATGTAGGTAGGTGGTGAGCTATGCAGGTTCATACATACACACACATATACATAAATATGAATATGAATACATATATCACCTAAGTAGATGTGTGTATGTATATACAGACAGATAAATAAAGAAATCTATTTATTTATACCATAAACTACATAACTACCATAACTGCCCTTTATGGTGAAGGAGATAATGGCATAAGCTATTAATTCATGAGGTCAATTTCTTTAAAAACACTACTAAAAGAGAAATAAAAGTAAATTTTTCATATATGGCTCAGAAATTCCAATGGTTAGGTCAGTTTGCAAGTTTGTAGAAGAGCTAAGGTCTAACCTAGATTGAAGAGAGCCCACCCACAACAGAAAGCAGAGGTGAGAGGCTTTTGTAGTGGCAAAGACAGCTTGTGAGGTTTGAGGGATGATTTGGATCTAAATCCCAGCCTTAGAGTCATAGGGTCTTGTCTGGGAGGTTCAGGTTAGATTTGTTCCAAAGAAAATAATGCATTCTTTTCAATTAGTATCCTGAGTAGAGCTTACTTTGGCTGAGACAAGCCCAGCAGGTGGCCAGATACTAAAATCAATGAACAGTACTTTCTGGCCAATGATAAGGAGCTAACATTGCCTTCCCAACCCCCTCCTCACTTGCTACTTGACTTTCCACAGCCTTTCCTTGTACCAAGAGATGTATTGATTTTGGAAATGATGCCTGTGGAGAAGTCTTTTTCTTGGGAACATAATGACATTGTCCTGTGTCTCACCCAATTTAGAGGAGTTCTTTAATTTCTGTTTGTGACCATGGACCCCAGAAGAAAAGATCTTGCTTAGACTATGCTTATTCTGCAGGGTTGCTTCATGGGGCATGGGGAGGAGTTTGTATAAATCCAACTTATTTTCCAATTGATTCTGAAGGTAATGTCAGGACTGCTGCACCCTCATTAGAAACTGACCCACCAAGAACACTCACTCTGAGCACCTCTGTCTCGATCTCCAAAGCTCTGCCAGGGTCTGAAAGAAAAAAATCAGTGTATCTGAGGACTGTGTATTTAAAACTGTCTCTATCATATTTAATAGAGTCAGTCAGAAAATGAGTTGGCCTAAGGGCTTGATAACAATCTAAAAAGTGTTACAAGGCCTGATTCAAAAATGAATAGGATATAATGAAAACAGCATGGTTTCTCCATGTCAACACACCAGTGCTGCCAATTACCACCTGTGTGGCTCTGGACGTATGGCTTAACAAATACTTGCCTCAAAGGGCTAAAATTCAGACAGTGTTGGTAATGTATCTAGCTCAGGAGGTGTTCCAAAGTTTGCTTTTTTCCTCCTGCCCTTCTTGCTATAAATAACAAACTCAGTAGAAACTAAGGACCTAGAGGATGGGAACATGGCTGTGTTGTGACCCAGAACAGACGTGGTAAATTTTCCTTCATTATTCATTCAAAAACTCTTTATTGAATTCTTAGTGTGGTTTTTAGGCCCAGTATTATGAGACATACAAAATTGAGAAACAGAGGCGACTCCTGCCTTCAAAAGGCTTTTAAGTCTAGTAAGTAGTAAAAGACACATGGACAAAACTTTAAGATGTATGTCAGATCATAATCTGTGATCTAAAAGAGGAACGGATAATGATTGGAGGATTTTTAGAAGGTAAGAGATGATATGCAGTTGCTACAGATGAAGAAAGAATTGTGGGGTGGAAACAAAAATACACCCACCGGGTGTGTGACAAGGCATTTATGCTGCCCTTGCAGGCCTAAGTGAAGGTCATGATAGGAGATTCCATCCAAAGGATGAATAAAAGCACGCCTACACTTTCAGGTTCTGAGGGCCTACTGTGAGACAAGTGTTGGTTTAGTAATTCAAACATTTTCTCCTATAATCCTTACCCTCATACTGCAAGGAAGCTATCATACCTCCTGTTTACGGAAGAAGAAACTGTTTCTAAAAGATTAAAAGACTTGCCTGTGGTTACTCAGTGAGAACTGAAGCCAGAATTTGGTCCCAACTTTTCTGACTCATAAGCTCTGAATCCCTCTGCTATGTACAGAAGAAAAGAAATACAGGACATGTATGGCAAACAGTGAAAAGCCAACTTGGCTGGGGTTAGAGTGTTTGAATAGAAACAGTAAGAGACGTGTAGGAAAAGAAAGGCTGGGTCAAAATGTGGGAAGGCCTCCAGTGTTAGCTTAAGAGTTTTTGGCCTTTGTTTTGTATTTTTTAATTAATTTAGGAGAACAGACAACACAAAGACAGCCTGTATGCTTTCCAAGTTTTAACCACTAAGACAAAAATGAGAGAAAGAAAGAGTAGGGGTTCTGTGGCAGGAGCTTTCCCTTATACCAGCAAAATGGGTCAGTCCAAATGGGCTAGTTACACTTCAGTCAAAAAATGTAACTCAAAACATCAGTGGTTTCAAACATGACTCATGGTCATGCTGAGTGTTTGTGGAGGGTAGTGAGAAAGCTTTGTGCCACATCCCCTTACTCCGGCACATTGGTGATAAAGTGGCCGCCATGCCAACTCTGGCAGAGAGCAGAAGCTGTGGGTATTCTCACATCTGCATTTCAAAGCTCCATCCCAGAAGTAATGCACATCACCTCCGTTCCAACCATGGTTCCCCCTGACCACACAGTAGTAACAGTGCACTCCTGGCTTATGCTTAGAAGTGGGAAGACCAGAATCCTTAGCAAATAGCACTCGTGACTCTGCCAGCAAACCTGAGCCCTGGACATGAGATCTTTACAAGCCCAGGTCTTGTAAAGCTCATGTCCTATCATCTCTAAACATGACTACCTGCTCTGAAAAAGAGGCATACATTCTGGGGATAGTGAAACAAAATGTAACCTCACCCCACCCATTAGATCTGAATTAATATTGGGATTACTTTATTGTCTTTAATATGGCAAATATTGAGGGAAGCTGCTGAAATAGGAAACTAGAACTCATAGGGAAACCATAAGTAAAAGGGGAACACTTGTCTCCTTCTGGGCCTACTATCTTGCATCTAGACTTTAGGACATGCTTAAAGAGGCCCCCCTGAATGTAGGAGAGGAATGAATTCTGCCAGAAGGCCGTCTGCAGGGACATAGGCTCTCAGTCACATGGATGCAGGTTACAGTGCATGCATTTCCATTATTGGCACCTCTGAGCATTTAGCAGCACGTTGTGTGTTTATGTGCATCAGTCTGGGCTCAGCTGAGCAGTTCTTTTGCTCATCCGGCTAGTGGGCATTCCTGTGATTGTCATCAGTTGGTGAACTAGCCAGGGGCTGGGCTCATATACAGACGGGATGGGGAGGCCTCTATCACCCTCGATCACCCTTTCTTTGTAGTCTCAAGGCCTCTTCTTTTTTATGTGGCTTCTCCATGGGCCTTTCCCACATGATCCCTCCAGCAAGGTAATCTGAATTCCTAATGGTAGTTCAGGGTTCCCAAGAGGGCAAAAGCAGGACTCTTGAAGGCTTCTTAGGACTTAGGCGTGGAACTCACATGGCATCACTTCTCTATTCTGTTGGTTAAAAAGAATCTTCCATCTAGTTGACATTCAAGGGGCAGAGATTAGCCAAAAACATGAATGCAAAAAGGTGTGGATCAATGGTGACATTAATGAGGTGACTGTCACAGGGAGCTTGAACAGGATTCTTACAGTCACATCCATCTTACCACTGGAAGAAGTAATGTTTGGAAAATATAAACAAAGGGCTAGACATGAACTTTGAGACGAGACACCGTGACCACCCACTAAGAGAACGCTACTCATACCTCTTATCCTCCACCATGACACTGTACAAAATTCAGAGGAATCAATTGTGTGCCCTCTCAGAAGGCTAAGCTACCTTTCCCCGGCCACATCCTTGAGAGAGAACCCACAGGGGATCCCCAGAAGAGGAAAGATAATGCCTCAGCTGGGTAAACAACTCCTAGGCACGAATAACTAAAATGGCTTAGTGCTGGCTGTGTCCAGGGACAGGTCAGATCAGATCAGAACCAAAGGGAAGGATAATAAGGAAATAACAAGGGGAATTCTGCAATGAGAGTAGACACAACTTTCTCTATTTCCAAAGGGGCCAACAGTTCACAGCCACCTGGTCCCAAAAAGAGTGACAAGATAAAAAAAGAGAGAAGACACCTGAACCTCTACAGAGAATCTGAACTTGACATGACAAAATAGGGGGGTAAAAACAGAGAGAGGAGAGGGCTGGCTGATTTAGTTGGTATTGTTTTGAAAATAAATCCAATTATAGAATTGTACTGATACTCTCATTTTAGAAAGGATCTATCCCTCATCTTCAACTTGTGAAATCTTAGTGACTTTCTCTTTTCCTACCTGAGAAGTTAAGATGAATAACTACTGTCAAGAACTGAAAAATAATAAAAAATAACCTAGAGTTCAAAAGGAGTCTGAAATTGATAGAATCCTGTTGTGTTTTTGATCTCTTATTTCAGAATCCCAATGGTTAGGTGATGGTAAAGCTGGTTATTAGACGTATTACAGTCCATACTACTCAAATGTAGCACCCATTGTGATGCTAACATTTTCAAGAGCAGAAGGAGGAGCATGAATTTATACCACAACATTTTATCAGAGCCTTATCAGACTAGACTGAAGCCCTTTTTGCCCTAAGTGGAGAGCTCAAGCTTTGCTGACAATAACAAGAGGATTTTGTGATAATCATTGTGTCCCTTAGTGTCTAAGTAGAAAAAAGAATTCGAATGAAAAGGATTTAACAAAAGAAAACTTATGACCATTGATAGAATTAAAGGAACAGCTGATGATGTGAAGGCACTCGGAGACTAGAGGTAGCCATAAGTCAGCCCTGGGTAATGGTAGGGCTCACCTCACCCAGCCCTACCATTGACCCTGTGAGGAAGGGACAATGGGAAGAAATGTTACCACCATCTAGTGTGAGCTAAAGCCAAACTCTCTGCAGGAATTCTGGTGTAGAAGGATGCAGCTACTACCCAACACTGAAACTGGGAGGAGGCAGGGACATAAATATTCTGAGCTCTTTCTCTTCAATCTCCAATCTCCTGATGTCTTTCATTGGCTGAGTCAAACCACCAGCCAGTGGTCAATGAGACCCTGAATAGATTCCAAACAGATCAGTCTCCAACACACAGAGAGTAGAACAGTAAGGGCAGAAAATGAAAAAATGGATTAACAAGCATGGGGGTTAGGCATCAAAAATAAACTAGCACAGTTGTAGAAAACAGGGGTGGGAGGAATGTGAGTAGTTCACGGCCTGAGTCATGGGAGCATAACCAACTCTTGTATATAGACTCAGAGGAATAAAACTGAAAATAATCTTATTCATTTCATATTTTAGATTTTGGCAAATGTGGAGAAGAAATCGTAGGTGAAACTTGAGAGTAATTATGGAACAGTTTTGGCATCACAAAGAATTATTACTGTCTTACAGTTACTTGAAATAAGTCGTGTCTGTGAAAGCCCATTAGTTCATAATGATACACCAACGATGAATTTAAACATAAAGTATTTTTAATGCAGGTGTAAAGATAAAAGAAGGATGAACATAATAAGGTATATTCAATTTTCGTTTCTTTTTAGGAAATGTAGAGTACGGATACATATGAGTATCTCGTTTCTTTTATTCGGTACCTGTCTATTTATAAAGTTTCAATATGGGCAATTTCTCTGTCAGTAGCAAAAAGTGAATATAAAGAACAGGATGAGACAAATAAGCCTAAATTATATACAACAACCAAGTATAAAGGCGGCTTTTTAATGTGCTCCAAAATTATAAATAAGACATGTTCTTAAAGAGGAACATTAACTATGCAAGCTCATTCCCTCATCTCCAAGGAGAACAAACCTTGGAAGCTTAATTAAATACTATAAAACACCTATTAATGACAAACTTGTTTAATAATGAAAACAGACCAGGTTAATATATCACACAGTGGTCACTGGGTCATACAACATAGGCCAAGTGAGGTATTAAATGTACATAATGACTTCTGCTTCTACCCATGGGAGGGTAAAAGAGTCTGCAATTACTTTCCCACTGTAAACAAGAATACTGGCATATATGAAGCAAATCTCTGGAGACATTAGACAACATGAATAGCAGGACTGTAAATCACTAAAGAGAGAGAGAGAGAAACAGTGAGGTGAGCCCTACCATTACCCAGACTCTCCACCTTCAGGTAATTTCTAAACTCAGGAGGAGAATTCATAGAGACAGTGAAGATCTTGGTGAAGTGAGGGGACCAATACCAGAGTTCAAGGAGGCCAGGGCAATTGGAATTAGTGAGGCAGATCACCTAATAGGAGAGACCCACACAAAAGGGGAATGAAGGAAGTCTATGTGACCCTTGAGTCTTTGGCAGAATCCCAATCTACACGTGTGGGTGATAAAACTTCACAAGGCTGGGGCAAGGAAGAATTTCCAAGGAAAGAATGGCTATTCAACAGGTGTAAGCCAAAAATTCCAGGAATCCACATAGAGACAGGAACCGTCTGACATTCGACTAGCCAATGTAGAGAGACTTCAGTGAATTAAGTAGTCTGCAGAGGCCTCCAGAAAGCCATGCCTACAAAGTGGGGTCAATTAGCCCTGAAGTAATGGTTATTCTACAAACACCCTAAAAGACCTTGAAAGAAAATTTTGAAAGGATGAACTGACCTGCAAGTAACTTAACTTCCTATAAGAAGAAACCCTAACATTCTTTTAACATAACAAAATCCACAAAATTAACAACATTCAGTATTCAATAAAAAAAAAAAAAACAGACCTACAAAAAAGCAGGAAACTGTAACTTATAACCTGGAGAAATACTATGTATTAAGCAATAGAAATTGACACATAATGGCAGCAATGATAGAATTAGCAGACAGGCATTAAGAACTGATATTGCAAATATATTTCTTCATATGCTCAAGGAGGTAACACACGAGCATAATGAGGATAAAATAGTATTTAAAAGTATTTAAAAAAACAACCAAATGGAACCTCTAGAGGTGAAAAATAAAATAAAATAACGAAATATTAAACTAGATGAGATTAACAGCATAGTAGACACTAGAGAAGAAAAGATGAATAAACTTAAAGATGTAAAAATTGAATTTCAACATTATTAAAACTCTGGTTCTTCCAAATAAGAAAAAACACCCAGCCAATTGAGAGAAAACACTCCCCATGCAAATATTCCCATTATGCACCTGAAAAAGCACTTGTTCCCTAAAATATATCTTATAATTCCCTAAAAAAACAAACCCACTTCATCTGGAAAAACATATAAATAGCCAATAAGCACAGGAAAAAGTGCTCAGCGTTATGAGTTGTCAGGGACACATATATCACTGTTATGCTGAGGAACCACTGGCCACCACGTAGAAGGGCTGAAATTTATAAAGTATGACACCACTGACACTGTCATGAATGTGGAGCCACAGGAACCTTCTTACACTGCTGGTGGGAAAGTGAAATGGTAAAACCACTTCAGAAATGTGGGCAGTTTCTTAACAGGTTAAACATACATTTACCACAGAATCCAGCAATTTCCTGGCCTAAATAAAGAAAATATGAAAACGGATACTCACACAGAGATCTGTAGAAAAACATGCATGGCACCCTAATTTGTGATCACCCCAAACTGCAAACATACTAGATGTCATTAAGTGGCACATAGATAAACAAATTGTATTGTTTTTACTACTCCTGAGCAGTAAAAAGTAATGAATTAGTGATATATACAGTAACGTCAATTAATCTCAAAAATATGATGCTGAGCAAAAGATTATAGACAGCAAAGAATATATAATGTATAATCTTGTTCATTCCAAACTCTAAAACGGTAAAAATTCCTATCCGTGATTGCCTTGGGTCAGGTCCAGAGTCAGGATGGAAACTGACCAGCAAAGGGCACAGGGAAATTTTGGTTGGTCATGGAAATATTCTACATTGATTATGAGTTTGTTTATGTGGTATATTCATTTGTGAAAATTCATTTAGCTCTATACTTTAAATGGATGCATTTTTGTGCATATGTTCTGTCTCAATAAAGTTGAAAAGTAGAAAAAATACAATAAAAGAAAAAAAAGTATGGTTTGTAGGAAAACCCCAAATGTCAAATATCGAAGGTGTGCATTTAAAAAGCCTTCTGAGTGGCTGTAGGAACCAAAACACCATGGTACTGGCATAAAAGAGAAAACATAGCCATGAAACAGAATAAAGAACCCAGAAATAAAACCATCTACCTACAATCACAGATTGTTGACAAAACAGATAGCAACTTATACTGGAGAAAGGATGCCCAATTCAATAGATGGTGCTGGGGAAATTAGACAGCCACAGGAGAATTTTGTGTGTCTCTCACCATATATAAACATTAATTCAAAATGGATTAAAGACTTAAATGTAAGGCATGAAACCATAAAAATCTGGAAGAAGATGTAGGAAAAAACTCTTCTAGATATCAGCCTAGGCAAAGAATTTATGACTAAGACCCCAAAGGCAAATATAGCAACAACAAAAATAAATAAATTAGACTTCATGTATTAAAAAGCTTCTGCATGGCAAAGGAAATTATCAACAGAGTGAATAGACAGCCTACAGAATGGGAGAAAAGATCCTTCACAAAGTGTACATCCAACGAAGGACAGATAACCAGAATTGACAAAGAGCTCAAACAAATCAGCAAGAGAAAAGCAAACAACCTTTTCCCAAAAAAGTGGGCAAATGACATGAACAGAAGTTTTCTGAAAGAAAACAGACAAATGGCCAACAAACGGGGGGAAAATGTTCAACATCACTAATCATCAGGCAAATCTAAATGAACGGCCACTATTAAAAAGTCAAAAAAGAATAGATGCTGGATTAAATGAAGAGGGAACGGAAGGCTTATACACTGTTGGTGAGACTACAAATTAGTCCAACCCCTAAGGAATACAGTACGGGAATTCCTTATGGAAATCAATGTAGACATATCATTCAACCCAGCAATCCCACTGCTGGGGATCTACCCAAAGGAAATAAAGTTGTTTTATCAAAAAGGCATTTCCACTCAAATGTTTATCACAGCACAATTTACAATCACAAAGATGTGGAATTAAACTAAGTGCCCTTCACCTCATGCATGGATAAAGAAAATGTGATGTGTATATACCATGGAGTACTACTGAGCCATGAAAAGCAATGAAATAATGTTATTTGCAGAAACCTGGAGTGAGCTGAAGACCATTATCCCAAGTGAAGTATTGCAGGAATGGAAAACCAAACCCCGTATGTCCTCACTAGGAGGTGGGAGCTAATAGACGGGTACACATGAGCACAAAGCAATGTAAACAACATCAAAAACCAAGGAAGGGGGTTGGTGAGAAGGTGGGTGTGGGATAAAAACTTACCTATTTGGTGATGGGAACACCGAAAGCTCTGACTTAAGCATTATACAAGGTATCCAGAAAAAAATCACTTGTATCCTCTTAATTAATATTTTAGAATAAAAGATATTAAATACATGCATGCATATATAAATAAGCCCCCTCTTATAAAAATTAATAAATAAATAAAAATTCTTATTATCATAAGTTTATATCTGGTGATCAGTGGCATGTGTTTGGATGGCCTTGGGCAAGGCAGAAATTCTTATGCTCTGCAAAGTAATCCGTCTAAAACATAGGTAACTAAAAATCCTGACTATTCAACAAAGACTTTTTCTTGAGAATCTAGTAAAATTACTGCTTCCCTGGGTAGGTATTGAAATTATTTTTGAAAGCCTGAAGAGATCTCAGCTAAGTGAAGAAATAACCCTGAGAAAATATAAAACTGACCTACCATGATGGGTCAATTTAGACTTTCTCAACATTACAGTGGTTCGACTTAACGATTTTTTGACTTCCTAATGATGCAAAAGTGATACCTATTCAGTAAAAACTGTACTTTGAGTACCCATATAACCATTCTGTTTTGCACTTTCAGTAGAGTATTTAATAAATTATGTGAGAAATCAGTACTTTATAATAAAATAGACTTTTGTCCTAGATGAATTTGCCTGATTATAGGCTGATGTAAGTGTCTAGAGCACGTTTCAGCTAGGCCAGAATAGGCTGAGCTATGATGTTCAGTAGGTTACATATATTAAATGTATTTTCAACTTAAAATATTTTCCATTTAAACATAGCCTCATCTTAAGTCAAAAAGCATCTGTGCAGAACTAACGAAGAAATCAATTGAAACCACAATGATGACATCATAGACTAGGTTTGAAGACAGATATCATAATGTCTTATAATATTTTTATTTGTGCTTTACTTACAGTTTAATATGTGTACAGCATTTAAAACAATAAGTCATATACTAAATTTGAAGTTATAATTAATTATTGGAGAGAATTTAATCAACCACCATTTAAATCAATAATTTTAATATTCATGAAAATTGGTTTTCAAAGTTTCGATTCTTAGGTATATGAACTTAATAAATTGCATATAAATGGGTTACTAATGTTAGTGAATACTTAGGCCCACATACAGAATGTACCTCACACATTAGACTATTTATAAATACAGATGAAAAAATAAGTCGATAGAAGTTAAGTAATTTGTTTATGCTCACAGGGCCTTCTGCCTTCTGGGACTATAGCGTTCGTAATACATTGTATTATTTCTTAAGATGAAATTAAGATTCAACATATTCTAGGAAAAGATGAGAGCATAAGAAATTATTGAGAAATGGTCACTTGTGGTAAAGGATGGGGCATGACATGGTACCACATGGTGCAGTAGCGAGTATTGGACCAGAAGTCGGGAAGCTGAGATCCTGCCCCAGAGTCGCCACACACCAGCTGTGTGAGCCAGAGCAAGTCAGTCCATCTGTCCAGATCATTTCCTAATACAGGGCCTGGCTACAGAATTTTTACATACCTTTTGCCTAAAAATGAGAATAATGAACATGACATTATATCCAATGATCTTGTTGCCCCCACGTACATATATGAAATAATAAAATTAAAAAAGTATAAAGTTTCAGGCTCGGCGCCTGTGGCTCAACCGGCTAAGGCGCCAGCCATGTACACCTGAGGTGGCGGGTTCGAATCCCCAGCCCGGACCCGCCAAACAACAATGACGGCTGCAACCAAAAAATAGCCGGGCGTTGTGGCGGGCGCCTGTGGTCCCAGCTACTTGGGAGGCGGAGGCAGGAGACTCGCTTGAGCCCAGGAGTTGGAGGTTGCTGTGAGCGTGATGCCATGGCACTCTACCCAGGGGGATAGCTTGAGGCTCCGTCTCAAAAAAAAAAAAAAAGTATAAAGTTTCGAAAGTAACAGGAAAAGAGGTAGATAAGATCAAAAGGAAAAAAAATGCCAAGAAATTCAATTCCAAGTTAAATGTAAGTAATAAAATTCAATAATAAATTTGTCTCTCAACTTCCTGGCAGTCAAAATAAAATAATCAGCTATAAGAATCAGGATTGCATAGTGGTGTCAGACTCTCCAGATTCAAATCCCAAATCCTCCATTTACTGATCTGTGACTGATTCTAGATCGATTTTTTTAAATCAAGAAATGAAATGATAATAGCATATACTTCAGAGGATTGTTGGAAGAATTTAATCCAAGTAAACACTTGCTTAGGACAGTTCATTTGTATACAACATAGTGGCTAGTATCTAGAAATTGATCAGTGTTGCTTTTTTAAATTTTATATTTTACATAAAATATAGGCATCACGTTTTTTCAGTAATGGTAACTCACGCATCATGCACTAAGACAATTTTATATCCGTATATCACCTTTATTATGTTCATCATGACTTATAATTGCCTCACAGTGCATAGCAATGATGGGAAAGTTTTTTTACGAAGCTGAATATCCCAAGAATCCAGCCCAGAGCTCAGACCACAGTGAATGTTTCATAAATACTTACTGAATGAAAGGCATGGCACTGAGTGCCAGCAATATAAATAAAATTAATTAAGGCTAACACATCCATTTAACATCTTCCAAAGGGTATCTGTGATTCAGAAGACAGATAATGAGGTATGAACTGCACACCCAACACACCCAAATCCTACTGAGGCGGTAGGGTTTTCGTACCTGAAGTTTCAATAGTGCATGCATTCAATGCCAAATGTCATTCAACAAGCATTTATGATGCACCTACAGTGTTCTAGGTTCTTCACTAAGCACTGGGGATGCAAGAGTGGGTAAAATCTACAGACCTTGGGGAGAGAAAATCTCAACGTCAAAAACATTGAATGGGTTTGGCCCCGTAGCACAGTGGTTACACAGTTGGCCACATGCATGAGGCTGGCGGGTTTGAACCCAGCCCAGGTCTGCTAAACAACAATGATAACCTCAACAACAACAACAAAAAGAAATAGCCGGGTGTTGTGGTAGGTGCCTGTAATCCCAGCTACTTGGGAGGCTGAGGCAAGAGGATCGCTTAAGCCCAAGAGTTTGAGGTTGCTGTGAGCTGTGATGCCATGGTACTCTACCCAGGGTGATATAGTGAGACTCTGTCTCAAAAATAAGATAAAATAAATTTAAAAAACATTGAATGCCATAGCTTCAAAGAGAATATGACCCAGCAGAAAGTAGAAAAGAGAGGACATGTACCAAGAAATATATAAGCCCAGTAAGAACATAGAGGTAAAAATGTACAGGAATCCAGAGGAGGGAGAGAATGCATCCACTGAAATCTTTGCAACCAAATACTAAATGCAAAGTGTGCAGACGGGAAGCCCATTCCAATTCTGTCCTGACTGTGTTTCGTGTTTCCCACTCGGAGTCTATCGGGAAATAGATCAGCACAAACAAATTTTCAGTAGACCCTAATGAAAGTCTCAGACGATTGAAATCTTTCTTTGGTGTTTGACACTTGTCCCGGGGAAAGCTTGTGACATGTCAACTCTGATGGAACACAACAGCCAGTGTTAAACATTCCATCTCCTTAAGTTGTCTTTCCAGAATGCACCCAATTCATCTTGTGTGAGGTGAAAGACGTGGTCAGATTTCTGAGAGATGAAATCATTCAAAAGGAATGCAGCTGCCACATGTGAGATATTGCTGTATTAATATTTGATTCGAGGGAGTGTGGGACTAGTTATCAATAATTCAGTCATCATTTACTATCAGAGATGTGGAGTGTGCCCGACTGTTGTATTAGTTCACACGTTAGAGTGACTAAGATGTAGCGTGTTATTGCCACTGTCACATTTCTTGTGTTACATGATGACAGCATGGCATACGAGGACTCAGATGATCTACCTGTTCTGCCGCTCAGATCCATAAAACAATCGGGAGCAGCTAAACCAAACCTACCAGGGAGTTGTAAAGAGAAATGCAGACTAGGAGACTGTCTCAGTTCTGATTCTTCTTCTGAAAGAAGGAATCCCCGAGATGGGGATGCAAATGCCAAGTAGTTTATTAAGACGGTGAAGAAAAGTCTAGGAGAGGAGTGAGTGACACAAGGGAGAGAGGCAGCCAATTCCAAGTTCATCCTTAATCGGCCAATTATCAAGCCAGCTACCACTATGATCATCCACCAAGGTTAATCTCAAGGGCTCCTTTGGGGGTTATCACACCCGGGGGATGAGAAAGCTGGGTACACAGCAGTTCCCATTAGTTAATGGCTAAGAGAGGATTTTTTTTTAAGAGAGTTAATTCCCTGGCATGTCCAGCCCAGCACATGGACATGAGAAGAATGCCTCAGAGAGAAAATCCTCACGCGTAGGAAAATAACGGTCAGCGACTGGAGACAGGGGATGTGCCACTCTGTTATAACAGCTGGATCTTTGTCCTGTCTCCACTATGTGAATGGATGGAAAGGAAAAAACCAATGTTTACTAATTATCCACAATGTGTGAAACGTATTGTAGTATAACATCTAATCCCTCCAATAATGGCAGTCAGTGAACTAGATGGAATAGGGGACTTGCCCAAGCTAGCCAAGTTCCAGCAAGTAAGTGAGGACTCAGACTCAATTTTCCATAGCTCAAAGCTGGCACTTTTTAAATAAAAGGTATTTGAATTCTTCTGCGTAGCCACGGCAGGCTTTGCTGAATCATTGAGACACAATCTGCAGACCTAAACCCCAGGTCATTTCCAAATGTTCCCTGTGTGTCCCTCCCACCCCGATACCTAGACAGCCTTTCTCCTTTCATACCTGCTTATCTAAGCTGCTAAGGAACCTGAAGTCACCTCCAAAGAAGACCAGGACCTAAACCAGCAGAGCTAGACATCAAGAAACCATCCTGCGTGGAAGAATAGAAGGAAGGTGTTTGTATTTTTAACAAGCTTCTTAAGTAATTCTCACTCCTACCAGAGTTTGACAACCACGTACATAAGCAAAAAATAAGAAGTGAGGGGGCTCACGGGATGGCCAGGAAAGCAGGGCGCATCCTTTCACTGTAGCTGTGGAGGAGGAGTCTGGCCGGTGGGCAGAGGCCAGCATAAATGGCCACCAAGCTATTGAACTCTCATCTTCTGGGGACAATAAACTATTCTTGTGGGTTCCTGACTCTTGAGAAATTCCGAGTAGGAAAAGTATCCTATATGAGGGGGCATTTGGGAAGATTAATCTGGCAGCTATGAGCCAAATGGATTAGGAACGAGAGGATTAGAACCAGGAATGCAGTATCAAAATAGAGATAGCTTTTGGAAACTTCTCTTGAGTCCCTGAGGTTTCGATTTTTACTGAGTCACAATTTACCTTCTCTGTCCTAAATTGGGGGAAAGCCAATGTAGCTTTACTCAGATCTTGAGCTAGCAAAGAAAACTCAGAGAATTCCCTCTCCTGGCTTTGTGAAGTATAAACATCTAGTCCATATCATTTCTCTTACTTTCGACCCATAACTCTGCTTCATAAAAGATTTTTAAGAAGTCTTTCTTTCCTTACTATTAGAAAGTTGATTTTTTTTTCATTTCTAGAGGGATGAAGTCAAAGCCTAAAAGTCCTGATGCCTTTTAAGTCAAAGCCTAAAAGTCTAATGCCCGTCGAGCCAAGGTGCTAATTGTGGTGACACATTATCTCATCCTGCCAAGTGGGTCACCAATCCTTCTCAGGTGCGATGGCCCATAACACATGCTTCAGATCTTGCCGCACACACACATGCACCACCAAGGCCCGGCTTCCACCTCCGCTGAGGACCCAGATGTCATGGCACTCTTGTCCCTTATCTAAACCAGATTCTCAACCTGGTGACCCACAGGAACTGTATTAAAGGGCCATGGCATTAGGAAGGTTGAGAACCACTGATCTAAACAAAGGGTTTGGTTCTCAGCCCCAAGAGCCATTAAGAAGACACCTCAGCAAATGTTAAGGAACAGGACTGTGTTGTTACTCTGTGCCTTTCCTTACTGTTAATAAAATTCTTATTTTAAATCCCATGCCCAGTGAATGATTGGAAGGGTAGCAAACATTACCCTTCACTGCTAATGGAAGGATAAGCAGCACTTTACTAGCTAGTGATTGGAAGAAACATTTATTCCTTGAGGAAAATGACCATCACATAATAAATAAGAGTCATTTTGAGTTTATGGTCATTTCTAGTTTAGTCAAAACTATAAAAAAAAAATCTTAAACTGAGACCGGAAAAGTCACCAGCATCAGGAAATGAGAACAATCTTTTTGAGAATTTCAGGCAGCACCCAATAATTTTCTTCTGCACACAGTTCTGAACAAATTAAAAAGTCAAATAATGAGCAGCAGGCTGAGGATCAAAACATTAGCTCTCCCGTCTTAATGTCTACATGACTGTATCATCAAAGTCCTGGCCCCCACGTTCATTCTTTCCTATACTATGGTAATCAGCAACTGCACAGAAAAAAGAGAGGAACTTACAGAACTTTGCCTGCTAATCTAGGCCTCTATCATCACTGATGTGTTTAGTACTCCTTTTGGAACAGGGCACTTTTAGTTAAAAGCAAAAAGTAGTCTTTTATTTGAGTGGCATCTAATCGAAGTTATTTCCACTTTTGGCAAGTAGATGAACAGAACTGTGTATCCATGTGGTCTAGAAGAGCAAGAAATAAGTCAGGGTCTATGGCAAGACCCATTCCCTTCCTACAAGACAGAACACTCGGGGGCAATAGCTCCCATTGCAAAGTGACCCCTCCGGAGGGCAGGAACTCCAGCAGGCTGCTAAAGGATGCAGAGAATGCTCAAGCTAGGTGGACGGAAGAGGACTTAGATACACTTGCAACTTACTTACCACTTTCAGTCATTTAGAGGCTTCCGTAGCAACCCCAGACAAGTTAAACCACAAAAAGTGGCTCAGCACCTGTGGCTTAAGTGGCTAAGGCACCAACCACATACACCTAAGGTGGCAGGTTTGAATCCAGCCTGGGCCATCAAACAACAATGATGGCTGCAACCAAAAATAGCCGGGCATTGTGGCGGGCACCTGTGGTCCCAGCCACTTGGGAGGCTGAGGCAGGAGACTCGCTTGAGCCCAGGAGTTGGAGGTTGCTGTGAGCTGTGATGCCACAGCACTATGCCAGGGGGACAGCTTGAGGCTCTGTCTCAAAAAAAATAAAAATAAAAATAATAAAACACAAAAAGTATTTTCATCTATTTATGTCAAGAACAGACCCCTTTCCAGTCCGCTGTAACACCCAACAGATGTACAGCAAGGATGGATCCATTACCAGATTTCTCTTTGCAGTGCAACAAATGGACGTAGCTAATTATATAACCACCTGCAGTTGTACAGATGGAAACATCTCGGCCCCAGCTGGAGCCCACTCCAAGCCTGGAAGATGCTTGGCAGCTGCAGTCACAGCCAAAGGACCAGGGTGGCTTGGCCTGTTTTCCCTTTCATGTTCCAAACAACAGCTCTGGTGGACAGAGGTTACCCATCCTTTAAAATATTTCCGCAGAGAACTGGGCAGGCTGGCACAACCAGTATCTTTCAGTCCTGAAGACTCCATTTGCCTCCTAAGGATTCAGTACATCCTTAGTTTTGGCCAACTTGAATTTATTTTATTTATTTTATACAGAAGTTTATTGTTATATAAAAAATACAGTTATCATAAATACGAGTGCCGTGTGTTTTTCATGCTAATGATAATGACAAATAGGCTTGTGCCCTTATGAGACAGGAGGAAATGGAGTTACAGCAAACATTTCCCAGGAATTGCCTAGAGTTCGGTTCAGACACTGAATCTGCTGGGGCTTTTCTTCTGCATTCCAGTGCTTTCCGCCCCTCGGAAACTCGCTCTAGACTCCTGGAGAGTTTCACATTTCATCTGTGTCTGGGAATGTGTCCTAGATTATTTTATGAAGTTATGGCTGGGGCTGGCAACATGATGAAAACAACTTTCATTTGATGTAATTCAAATTCATTTGAAAATCCAAAATACAGACTGGCTTTCCCTGCTTCTAAAGGAGACCTTCTTAGTGCTTGGAGAACACGTATACAAAGCAAAACCCAATAACAACCTCCATCCGGTCTGGCTGGGAAAAACAATGAATGTGTTAATTTTGTGGGGAACCTGAGGTCTACTTGCTTCTTTTGAGATATTGAAAGCCAGCTTGTGGCTTATTGTTTCTCTTTGAAATAGTCATTTTAACACATAGCACACAGCTTTTTGAAAACCTTTTAAAATGTGATGAGGTCAGGTGACTGCTCATCCTAGAGATGAGAAGATGAAGAATAATCTGTACTCAACACCCTTTGTAAGCCATCCTTGCAGGGCTTATGGTATCCTTGGAGGGACTTAGGCTATCACTCAGAGTACATTTAAAGCTGGCCAATTATATTCACTTTGGGGTTTATCTATTATTCTTTATTCTTTATCACATTCTTCAGGTAAAATGAGTCATTATTCCTATGAATATTACTCTGTGATTGTAACTCCTGTTGACAAGATAAAAGAAGAAAGTCCAGAATAGTAGCTGATTTATATGAGACTACAAAGTAAGTTAGAAGCAAAATTAGAATTTTAAGACTCAGAATTATGCTGTTTAAATCAAGCTGATATATATGTATATTAAACTGCTACCACAAGTATAGCAGTAGGTTAGACATTGAAGAATACGTTAAAAAAAAGTAAAATAGGCCTTTCTCCTGTTACAAGTTCTGATTCAAAACTGCAAAGCAAACAACTAGAGAACAATTTAAGAGAGGATGAGTGTCATGTATGAAGCACAGTGACAGCCAGACAATGAGCAAACTTTGTGTCTGCTGACTCTGCCTCTGAGGTACCCCTTCTATCCCCCCCACCGCAGTACATCCTGTCACTGCGTGAGTCTAGCCTTCTTCGACCTCTACCATATCAACAAAACTTTCCTCCCTAAATAGTTCCTAATATTCATTCCGTTTTTTCTTCTTCAATCTCCTATAGCCAAAATATCCTTTCTAAAACATATTCTGACCATGTCACATTTTTTAATAATAATAATAATCCTTCTGGTCACTTCCCTGAAGAAGGCAGTAAATCTCCCAATCTGTATGTGTGTGACCAGCTTGGGGCACGAGTCCTCAACAGACCCTGAGAAAATGTGCCCAGGTAGCTGGGTTGCTGTTTGATCTTATACATACATGGACATTAGAATTGCACTTACGCATATATTGGTTTGTCTTAGGTGGGACATCTCAAACTAATGCGGGGCTGTGGGGAAGGGGAGTTAACAGGTTATAGATGGGTTTAAAGATCCTTTCGTTTATAATTGGTTAAAGAAATGAAGCTTTGTCTAAAAGCTTGGAATGTTTTAACTTAAGATAAGGATGTTTGTTAATCAGAGATAAGCTATGGAACATTTACCAAAACTTAAGTAATCTGTTAAGTAAATTGATTGCCTGCAGGTATGGTTTAAGCTTTGCCTTATATAGTGTAGGCAAGATGATTTACCATCATCTCATTGTTACTTAAGAAAAAAATACTCAAAACAGGGAAGGGGACATGACAAGGCATGTCTGACCTCCCTTCTCTGGGCCAGTAACTCAGCTTTAGGGATTTCTGGGGTCCCCTTGGCCAAGAGGGAGTCCATTCAGTCAGCAAAGGAGGCTTAGGATTTTATTTTGGTTCACAAATGCATGGCTTTATTAGCTAGGAGGGTTCCTATCTTTTCCAGATTGACAAGAATGGTAGTTTTGCCAGGGCGAGGCAAACCTTAGAAATCAGCAGCCTTTCTGCCAAAGAGAACAAGCTTGATTTGGAGCAGAAGCAAAAATCCAAACAAGTGATGTCATCAGTCAAGTAGCAAGCTCAACAGAAAATGAATGGGAAAAATCCAAAGCTCTATCAGCCTGAGCTGACCAGGGAGGGCAACATGTGCAAGAAACGAGAGAGCTATAAAAGGGGTAAGTACACTCCCAACACATCCCAGACGGATGAGGAAACTACAAACACCCTAGTGTAAAGCAACTTGAGAGCTGGCTGTGCTCTGAATATGTACCTATTACTGAAAGTGTGAAGTAGACAGTGAGGGACCTATGGCTCTCCTGGGGACAAAGACAGGAGCCCCAAGAAATTGTCCCCCCTGGGAGAGGAAGGAATCCCATGCCAACCCACCAATCACAGTTTAGAGCACCAACCACAAAAGAATTCAAAGGATTCCCCAGCCCACAGTCAAGCAGTTCAGACACAACAGGTCTGGAAGATGACCTAGAGCAAGCTAAGGTTATCATGTCATTAGCTTAAATCTGCATTGCAGTTTACCCCCTGAATGGGCTTTCAGAGAGGTTCCTTGGAGATCCCTCTGCACAGTAAGACTCTGGTTATATAACTCCCAACTGTCCATCAAAGTGGTTTGATGGTGATGTTGACCATGACAAGAGCTCCACCTAGGCAATATATAACAGGACCCCAGACCATAATCAGGGCACTCCTATTATGACAGGGGGCCTGTTTGCTGTCTGTAGGTAAGGTATCCTACTCTGCTTAATGAACTTTGACTCACGGTTGCCTTCCTTTTGGGGTGTCTGCGCATCTTTGGCCAAGAACCAAGAACAGAGTGCTGCTGACTTGACAAAAGTTGGGCACTTGTCCCAGAGGCCACATGGGAAGCATGAGGACAAATCATTTGAGGAAAAGGAAAGAGATATTAAGCAATTTGCTGACAAATGAGGAAGTCACCAGACTTCCATCTTAAAGTACCCAAGTCCTAACTCTGAGCAGGATACAGAGATTTAAGGGTGGGGAGGAAGGGTTAAGCTTTAGGCTACTGCTGTTGAACTATAGTTGATGATTCTGATTCATTCTATCTTCAGCTAAAATAATCCCAACCACTTGCCTAAGGCAGGGATGCAGGTTTTAATTCCCAAAAAGAGTGGGAGAGGTTTGTACAGAGACAGAAAACATTTTTAACCTTTTTCAGGCCATCCTCCCATTATAACCCATACCTAAAACACACCAATCAACACAGGGTGGGAGTTTCACAGGCTTGAGGTTTGGGGGCAAACTTCTGCCAAATCCGTGGTTTACTACTTAGCAGTACAAACACAGGGGTAACCTTAGGAAGCCAAATAAGTTTAAAAATAAATTATTGATTGGAGACATCAATAGCTATACACCACAAGGAAAAAAATTATCCAGTTTAAGTCTAGGTAAGTTATAAAAAATTCAGATTTCAGAGCTCCTACACTGCATTATCTCAAGTATAAATATGCAACAAAAAATTACAAGATATACAATGAATAAGAAAATGTGATCCATTCTCAGGAAAAGAGAGGTCAATAAAACATTCTGAGGAGTTCTAGTTTGGATTTAGTAGACAAAGACCACAATGCAGCTGTTATAAATAGTTCAAATAATGGAAGAAAATTATGTTTAAAGAATTAAAGTAAAATATTGTAACAATGGCTCAAAATAAAAAATCTCAGTAGAGACATAGAAACAGTTTTAAAAGGACCCAACAGAAATTCTAGAGTTGAAAAGTATAGAAACTGACATTAAAAATTAATGACATGGGTTCGAGAGAAGATTTAAAGTAGCATAGGAAATAATCAGTGAACTTAAATATAAATCAGTAGAAATTATCCAATCTGAAGAGAAAACGAGATTTTAAGACCCTCACTTTAGCCAAACATCCCTTTTTTGGGCCACATGAGGTAATATTCACATGGTGCAGGGATTAGAACATGAAAATCTTTTAGAGAACCATTTTTCAGGCTATCATACTACCCAATTTCAAAACTTAATATAAAGCTACAGTAATCAAGACAATGCAATATTGATACCAAAATAGACTTAGAGAGAGGAACAAAAAAGAGCCAAACATTAATCTTACACTCAAGGTCAATTTATTTTCAACAACATTTCCAAGGCATTTCAATGGTGAAGAGGAGTCTTTTCAACAAATGGTGCTTGAGATAATTGGATATTCATAATAAATGAGGGAATAAAAAAACCTTAGACCCTTATCTCACACCATAAGCTAACATTAACTTTGAAAAATAGATAACAGACTTAACTGTACATGCTAAAATTATGAAACTGGCTGGAGCAAAGTTCTTCCTGAGAAAGCTGTGCCAGAAAGTCCGTCCTTTCTTTCACCTGAATGAGAAGGGGGTTTTCTAAAGGAAACAAGCAGAAAGTCCAGGAACAAACTGCTAAGACGTAAAATGCAGAAGGCACGTGGACTTTAGTGAAGATTCCAGCAGCCTGAAAGAGACAAGCTCCCTGGCAGGGTGGGTAAAAAGGGAGATAAGTGAAGCAAAGAAAAAAAAAACAGCTTGTGGGGGGTTAAATACCTGCAGAACTTATTCAGCAGAACTTTAAAAAGAAAAAAAAAAGAATTCACATTTATTTTACTGACTTGCTCAGTAACCCTGTGAAGCAGTTACCATGATTGGCACATTACAGATAGGGGAAGGGAGGCCCATAACAGATTCCTGCATAATCACAGTCCTGCACCTCTATCCTCAGGGGATTGGTTCCAGGACTGCCCAGATACCCAGATCCAACAGAATCGAGTCCAGCGGTCATCCTCCCAATCCTCGGATACAAAGGTCAGTCCTCCACTAAGTGAGTTTCACATCCCACGAACACTGTATTTTCAAACATGTCTGTTTGCAGATGTGGGACCTACCAATGCAGAGACAGCTGACTTTATTAACTGAAAAAAAAATCATACATAAGCAAACCTATGTAGTTCAAACCCATGTTGTTCAAGGGTCAGCTATAAAGAGAACCAGAATTCAAAGTTTAGTGTGTCTGACTCCACCATTTCTTACCTTTCAGAATTTTGTGTAATTGAAGTGCTAATGCCCATAAAACAAGGAGCAAAGTGCCTAATAGATCATAAATGCTCTCCATAAGCATTAAATTACACTTATCCCATTTGTTCGGGACTGTCATGCGTAATAGTTAAGGAGGCAGTGCCACCAAGCAGCTGTGCCTGACTGCTGCAAATTCAGTCGGCCAATGCTGTTGCCCAAGGAGCACAGGGCAGAAAAGCCAGACAGGGAAAAGGAAGCATGTGGGCTTATGAGGATTTGCAGTTAGGAACACAAAGTCCTTTCAACAGAATACTTGGGCCCTCGGTACATTGCAGACAAGTCCTATGAGGTTGCCACAAGACCATCAAAAGGGCATGAGCATAGAGCAGATAAAAATATAAAGAACACAAGCAAAGAAATGAATTGCTGACCTAAAGACAGGTTAAGAGCCTCTGGCATCATTAAATTGTGAAATGCAGTTTCACTCTTTAGCAAATCTGTGTACATTTATCCAGTCATTTTTGTCCCAAATAAAGACCTAATGGGCACTAATTAAGATAGCAATATTAATTACTGTATGATCCGCTGGTAGCAAAACAGGGATGAATGGAGTGTTTCTGCTTGCTACCTACTGGGAGGGAGAGAGGTTGAGGAATTAGCTGGTGGCTGAACTATGGTGGTTACTTATTAACTTTGGTAACCGATCCTAAAGAATGTTTATATGACAATAACAACTAATACAGACTGAACACTTGCTGCGTGCCTTGCTGTTTATTTCTTATTTACGATCGCATAAGATCCCATGGTTATCCTCGTGAAGAAAATAAAACTGAGACTGCTAGTTACCTGTTACACAGCTAGTAGGCAGAAAACTACTCAAACTTAGAATTAGGTCTAGTCAACCTTAGAAATGAAGCCTTTAACTAGAACTCTGCATACATCCTTTATCCCCCCGAAGTGGCCTAATAGCACATCTTTTTATTCCTCTCTTCCCTCAGAAAAACCTGGCAGAATCATGGTTTATAAATAATCCAAATGTCTTTCTACTTTTCCTCCATTTCCTTAGGGGATCCGCTTTTAGAATATTCCAGTTTCAGTCTTGTAAAGTGCATTAGTCACCATGGAAACAGTTAATTCATTGATAAAAGTATATATCTTTTATTAATAAGGATACAACAGCATATGTGATCCATAATTAGTAATTGTGCGTGGAAAGGCACCCAAGAAAAAATAAATGTAGCATTATAGTATCGTGGCCTTCCCGTAACCGACTGCAGGGTGTAAATACAGGACAGCCCCTCACGGACAGTCCATTTGGCAAATCCCCTGAGGACTATTAAGTCCTAGTCTCCCCAGACTCATTTCCCAAACCTGCTCCTTGCACTGTGGCAGCAAACTGCCCGCTGAGCGCAAAGTGGTCTCTGTCCTTCCCACCACATCACCCCGGAGGGCTTTCAAGAGAAGATGAGGTAGCCAAACAGAGACTGGGCCTAATTAGCTCCCCACCAACTGCAGCGGTCCTTCCTTGAACCCTGTGGTCTCCCACACAAAAACTGCAAATTGCTTTCCGACCTTTGAAGCCATCCCAGGAAGCCCTAAGGAAGAGCTTCCTAGCTGTGCCTTTAGTGCCCAGAGCCCTCTGATCAAAAACCTGGGCAAAGGGCAAGAGAACCAGCCCCTGATGGGCGGTGGCTTTGGGGTAGGACTATGGCCTGAAGCTAATCAGGGCTGGCTGGAGGGGAGACAAAGGGCCTGTGTATAAAAAAATGAACTCAGCCTCTGACACCACTGTGCACATTTGTCTGTTCAGACACAGTCAAAGATAAAGCCAAGGCTCTGGGTCCTCCTCCCCCTCCTTCTCTCCCTTCTCCTTCTCTTTGTCTTTCTTTTCTAAGAGGTGTTGGCTTGGCTTTCATGCTCAAGGACAGCAAAGTCAGGGACACAGTGCTTTCCGCACCTGGATCACCCCTTCACTTCCTTCACCTGCCGCTCCCCCATCTTCAGAGAGCCTGCACTGGGATTCTGCCTTCACCACCCACCGGCAATGTGACTCTGGACTTTTTCCTTGACCTTCCAAGCATCACTTCCCTCCTCAGATTACCTGAGCTGTGTACTAGCTCCCCCGCTTACTAGCTGGGGATGTTGGGAAAGTGATTTTTCTCTGCACCTTGGTGTCTCCTATGCCAGATAAGGACAGTGACAGCAATTGTCATGTAGACTGGGGACTAAGCCATGAAGGAGACACAGCCACTGCTGGGGACAACCCCCTTCAGTCTATGCAGCAGCCAACAAACCACAGGCCCCAGAACCTTGACGGTGAGTGCTTTCTGGCCGTCAGTGGTCGTGGTCGTAATACGTGTAGCTGCAATGGTGACAGAAAGGCATCAGTAGGGATACAGCTAACTGTGCCCAGGCATGGGTCACTGACTGGCCTGGGCCACCTGTCTAGCCACTGGTAGTGCTGCTCTCCCAACTCTAGCCTGCCGGGCCCCTCCCTAGCTCCAACTGCACCTGCAGCACACAAACACACACATCCCTTTCTGCCTCTAGTCTGCTCCTGTTTCCAAAACCCAGAGACCGCTAAGAAGTATCACAGAAATATGATACAACCAGGTTCATACCAGGTGCTGCCCACCATTGCAACCTCTGTGTCCCTGGAACACTCTCCTCTATGACTCTTCCTGGAAGAGCATCCCCGCTTCTCTTCAATTAAATCAGGACCACAAAAAACTTTTCTCCCCCAATTCAGCTGTGAGGTGCAGGATAGAGGTTAGCACTACAGACATTGGAATCAGGACTTATTCTTGGCTCCATGTGGACTTTCTATGTGACCATGAACATGTCTCTCAACATCACTGGGCCTCAGTTTCCCCATCTGTGATGAAAAGAAGGAATCTATGGAGTGAAATTAGCACGGTACCTCTCATATATGAAGTTCCCAGTAAATGCGAGGTATGATTTCTTATTAGTTTATCTCTGGGCCATACCTATCTTGTCTGCTTTTATACTTCTAGAAACAACTGGATCCCTCTACTTCTACAACTATAAAACCACCTTCTGTTCTCCAGTTACTATTTGAATTACTGTTCATTAATTATCTCGCTTTCTTTAATATTGGTATTTACTCTTCTTCTTCCTTCAAAGTATCTCTATTCAGATTCATTAGTAATTGACACGTGGAAATGATGTATAGGAAACACAGGAAAATTCTTTCTTACTAACAATTATAAAATGTTCTGAGCATCTACTTTATATCTACTAAAATAATAAAATCGCAACCATTCATGTCTTCTTTTTTTCAAAAGGCAAAATACCATCAGGAAAGTTGAGAAAAAATAGGTTAAATGGTGAAGCAATGCAATGGCACAGCCTTTGCAGTAAAGAAGTTAGCAAGTGGTGATGAGAGTCATAAAAATATTTATATTCTTTGATCTAGGAATATCAATTTGGAGAATTTATCCCAATAAATCAATTCTAATGCAAAAAAAAGAGCTTTGCAAAGATGTGTATAGCTTCCCTGAATATTATCACTTGAAACTGAACACATCACTCCTATAATCCCAGCACTTGGGAGGTCGAGGTGGGTGGATTGCCTGAGCTCCTTGATTCGAGACCAGCCTGAGCCAGAGAAAGACCCAAAGACCTCAGGCTTTAAAAAAATATCTGGGCATTGTGGGGGATGTCCGTAGGAGGCTGAGGTAAGAAGATTGATTGATCCCAAAAGTTTGAGGTTGCTGTGAACTAAGAAGCCATGACACTCTACCAAGGGTGACCAAGTCAGACTCTGCCTCAAAAAACAAAACTGAAAACAGCTGGTCCTGGGAGGACCGCATACACTGGGATAAGATGGGATCCTTTGATGTAGCAACTATGATGGAAGAAAGAAGAAAGTATCGAGCATCATTGTTCCCATAACTGCCTCCAAGAACTCTGTGCAGATCTGAAATGGACCACACGGCAATGTGAGAAAAGCCATAAAAAGTGGAAACAGGCAGTAGAATTTCAAAGTAATTGGTGCTAGTAATGGCCAGGTGTTCTTTGCTCTTACTTCATTCAACTGATAGAAAATGCCTGCCATCCTATTAGATGGGACAGCAGGCTAAGGAACAGGGACACAGGGACAAAAGATAATGCTCTCTGCCATCAATAACTCAGCACCTATACAGCTACTGAACGGTGCATCACTGTGTGGTGACATGGTGTTGGGCAGAGGAAGATGCGGTTTGCCCTAGGAATGCTGCTGTCTTAGTCCATTTGTGCTGCTAACACAAAACACCTGAGACTGAGTATTTAATAAAGAGCCGGAATTTAATTGTTCATTCTAGAGGCTTGGGGGTCAAGATCAAGGCACTGACAATTGGCGAGGGCCTTCTTGCTGTATCATCTCTTGGTGGAAGGTGGCAAGGCAAGAAAGAAAGAGAAAAGGGTGCCAAAGTTGTCCTTTTATAATCATCCAACTCCCACAGAAAGGCACTGATACCTTTGTAAGGGCCAAGACCTCATGGCTCAATCCCCTCTTAAAGGTGCCGTCTCTTAATACTGTTACAATGGCAATTGAATTTCTACCTGAGTTTTGGAGGGGAGAGACAGTCAAACCATAGCCAACGCCACAATGGCTCGGATCAGGGAAGGGTTTCTGGAGGAGGCAGTATCTGTGCTTGCTAAAAGGAGAATTTTTCCAAGCAAGAAAGGATGTTTCAGGCAGAGAGAACAGTGCTGGAGGGCAGATAATTTCTGTAAAAGAAGATGATGCTTTCCAGAAACTGCAGGTGCTAAAATATAGGCTGGAGCAAAGTGAGGGTGGATGAAGAAAAGGCTGGAAAAGGAAGCAGGAGCCAGGTCAAGTGGGGTCTCCAAGGGGTCTCCATGCACTATAAACTGTACATGGAAGGTTCTGGAAAGTCCTGAAAGATTTGAAAAAGGAAAGTGATATGATGACAATTGTTGCAGATGAAGCAATAGGTTACTGAGTTTTAGGTGACTGTTTAACAAGAATTGTTTCTTTGCTTCAGTGCCCGTACCACAGTGGTTACAGTACCAGCCACATACACCAAGGGTGGTGGGTTTGAACCCGACCCAGGCCAGCTAAACAACAATGACAACTGCAACAAAAAAATAGCTGGGCATTGTGGTGTGCACCTGTAGTTCCAGCTACTTGGGAGGCTGAGGCAAGAGAATCACTTAAGCCCAGGAGTTGGAGGTTGCTGTGAGCTGTGACCCCAAGGCACTCTACCCAGGATGATATAGTGAGACTCTGTCTCAAAAAAAAAAAAAAAAAAAAAAAAGAATTGTTTCACCAAGGGAATCAGTAAGCAAGGAGAAAAAAAAAAAACTTATTCTAAAATGAGAATTCTTCCCTTTCCCACTGCCCCTAACATGTTAAGCCACGTTATCTTGAAACAATAATCCTGCATTTCTTCGGTCACGCTACCTATTTTAGCTACCTGTGCCCAACATCTCAGGTGTGGAGCCAATGTCTCCAACTTCCATGCTTCTATCTCAGACTGGCTCCTGGAGCTGTTTCAATCAGCGTCCTGTCCCCATGGCTCAGTGTTATCTATGTCAAACAAATCATTTGCCTGTTGTCGCTGTGAAGCAGGAGCCATGCCACGGTCTTGAGACAGAAGGGAATAAGATAGTCTTGGTCCTCACACCCCAGGCACATATGGAACAGGGCCAAGGGCAGATACAATGCCAAGATCAGCTGGGGCTCACCTGCCCCAGGAGAGCTGCATGAAGTGAGCTCAAAACTCTCAATTTCATTAGTTGCTGAAGTTCAAATCCTCCCCACAAAATTTCTACCAATGACTCCAGAGATCTCACTCCACATTTGTGCCCACCTCTAGCAAATACTGCCCCAGGATGCCTCTGTGCCGGGGTCAAAGGGGCCACTCGGGTGGGAAGCTGGGAAACTTAACTCCTTTTATGAGACCCTCCCTTCCCCGCCAAAAGAAAAACAATTAAATAGCTACTTAGCATTAAGAATGTGCGCATATAATAAAATTTACTGTGAATTTAGGGGGCTAGAAAGGGAGACTAAGCACTTACATGCAAGTGATGCCAGCAAATTTCAAATGCAGCAGAGACCACCACCCACACAGTGGGCACAGGGGGTGCAGGGAGGAAGGGAGGTCACTACCTTTGACACTGTCTACATGACATCTGCATCCCTCTTCTCACTCTTCCCTCAAAACTACTACTCCTCTTCCCCTGGTAACTCCAGATTCTTCTCTCCCCTTTAGACAGAGCCACTCAGCATTCCACAGAGCCCCTTGAAAAAGGCACATTCCCAGGATGTCACTGTTACATCTGCCATTTACTAACTCTGTGACTCAGGAAAGTCACTTAACTTCTCTGAACCTCAGATTACTCCTCCGTAAAAAAGGGATAAGGGATGATGATCAGGGTAGTATTTTAAAGCAATTAATGAGTTTTTCTCCTTTGAATTTCTGTGTACATAATCAGTTTAATCGATCTAAATCGCCCATCTACCTTGACTGGTATGAAGGTAAGAAAATCCCACCAGGTATTGCTGGGCAGATATGCAAAATAGGAACGTGCAACCAGGCAGTGATACTGAAATGCAGGCTTTGCTGAGAAAGATGTTTTTCTAAAGTCCTTTATCTCCTTCCTTTCGTATTATCGAAAGGTTGTCTTGGCATAATTGGTATTATACATTTGCATATTTGGAAGTCCTAGTTCAATAAAAGAATTGGAGAAACTTGTCCATTCCCATCCCAGTGAAAGATGGGGAAGAATAGAGGGTAGAGATAAAGCAGGCAGGTCATCAGGAAAGCCCCTATCGTGTCCCCAAGCCAGAGTTCTAACCTGGAGGATGGGCGTTCTCTAAGTCAGTGGGGGGGCTAGAAGACCAGTTAGATCCAGTTGTGGCAACTTAGAAACGTTAATAGAGACTTGGACTTTGGTAACTGCCTATAGAAATTTTAAAAAAGAAATGGAATCCATAGACATTAAGGAGATAAAATCGCCAAGGCTGGATAAATGATTTGATATCTCTTCAATTTGCAAATCCAGTCCGTATTTGTTATTTTGAGATCATCTTCCTAAAATTCTTCCTCCCCCCCCACCAGACTCTATAACCTTATTCCACTTGGTCATTCTCACCAGTCTGCCACGCTAGAGAGCTAGCTTATTTTTCATAGAGTAAGTGGCTGAAAACTTTGGAGAAGAAGATGACCTGCTCCATTTCAGTGCTATGTTGTGTTTGCAACCCACCGACCAAAAAATTAAACAAGACTTTTCTTCAAGGTGAAAATGGCTAACAACGCAATTCAACTCTGGTAAAAATAACTATTACTCAAGAGGATATCTTAATCTAAGAAAAACAGCTAATTTAGGGCTTAAAGTGGACAATTTCTCAATATTTGGTATAAAGTGATGCCCAACATGTTGTCATTAATAACCATTACCTGACTCTAGCTTGGTCGTGAGAGAGGCTATCCACTGCTTTCTGATTACCACTTTCATCAGCTTATTGATGATAGCAGTGCCTGACTTTTCTAAGGAAAGGAAAGGAAAGCACTTTCTAACACTGCATGACATCTCATAGCATACAACAAGGTGAGTGAGGTATGTTGTGTCCATGTTTTACAGGGAAAGGAACTAAGGATCAGAGAGAATATATGTATGGGGATGCAAAGAAGGAAGAAGATAAAAAACTTTAAGTGTCCTTTTAAGACATAAATTTCTACTTTGGAGGCATAGGCAAGAGAATTGCTTAAGCCCAAGAGTTTGAAGTTGCTGTGAGCTGTGATGCCACAGCACTCTACTGAGAGCCACAAAGTGAGACTCTGCCTCAAAAAAGAAAAGAAAGAAATTTCTATTTCCCATGACCTAACCCCTCCCACATTCCTGAAAGATTGCAGGCAGAGGGATCTTCTTCACACCACCAAGCACACTCAATGTCCTTGCAGGGAAGTGTTCTACAAGGACATTTGGGCGGAGACATTTGAACACTTTCAGTCCTCTTCTAGACTTTGCTCAATCTAGTCTGGCTTCTGTTTCCCTTATTCACATAGGAGTCTCCAACATTTCCAGGTGGTTGCCATTCATCTGGATGGACGAGTGTATTTATTAAAACCCTTCGGGTGGTAACAAAGAGTGAACTTAAACTTGCCTCCGCAAAAGAAACAAGGAAGTCAATTAACCACGTAAATTAGGCAGGGAAGTCACAGGGTCTGAGGAACATGGAGTCACAGACGGGAGCCACCTGGACCTCATGCTCCTTTCCACCTCTGCTCTGGGCTATCTTTGCTTCTCCCCCTAGACACTGGGTCTTTACACTACAGGACTCAGAGTCATCGAATGGTCTCACATTTTCTATGTGATGGATTTGGTCACCTAAAATTTGCAGATCTCTTCTGCCCCAATTCCAAAATCTCCTAGAATTCACTGGTCAGGCCTGGGCAAGGAATCTATCCCTAGACAAATCAGCTGGGCCAGGGAACCAGGCCAGGGTTACAGTTTTACGACAATTCCCATGTACGTCATTGAGTAAAAGATAGATAAAATTTCTAGAGAAGGAAATTGAACAGAAAAGCTCAGGAGTTGGCTACAAAAAAAGACAAACAAACAAGAACCGGCCTATCTATGTTCCTTTCCGCCACGTCTCTACCGTCTCCCTGGACCAGGGAATGGACTCTCCTTGTTTTCTTTCCTACCCTGCACTTGGAACTAAGGACACTAAACTCTTAATTTTCCTTAGCGCTTTTACAAAGCCTCAGCTCCCTCTCTCTGATTTTGACATAGTTGCTCTTATATTTGTTTTAGGATTATTTGTAACCATTCAGTCGAAAGCCATTTTCACAGCTCCTACAGATGGCACTATCTCCCTATCTGAAGCCATCAGTCAGGGGTCGGGGGCATAACTACATTTTCTCTGCAATTTTTATAACATTCCCTACCTTGGTGGTAAAAGTTGCTTTAATAAAACTCCATATGCGTTTATTTATTCTAAGTACATTGAAGTGCCAGTTATGGGCTATGTCTGGGAATGGGTAAGAAGCTGCAGGCAGGTGACAAGATACCCAGAGATGACCCAGCACGTAGCAGGAGAGTCTAGGGAGGGGCAGACACTGGCACAAATTAAACAGGTGGAGGAGTTACGTGCTGAAGGGGATCCAGCCACGGTGTTCTTTCTTTCTGAGAAAGAAGGGACTAGCTCGTGGAGGTGACCAAAAAGGTCAAATGTCTCTGTACTGGCATTAAAATATATGGCTCCCCTTCTTCCGTCATGTCTCAGCACAGAGATGCCAGAGTCACGAGATCGTAGAATCACCACCCTTAGGAGAAGCGACCCGAAAGGTCAGTCAGCTTAAACTTCTACCCAGGTCATAAATCTTGGCCCCAATCCGTCTCCAGCCGGCCTCCTGTGATGCAGACCTCACCGGGCCCAAAGGGGAGCGGGCTGGCGGAGTGGAGAAAGCAAAAAGTTTGCGGGCAGAGAGACCAGCTCTAAAATCCACCACTTACTAGTCTGTGACTGCAGACTGACAACTTAGCCTCTCAGGGACACAGATGTCTTGTCAGTTAAATGTCATTGTATTTCCTACCCATACAGAATTGTCACAGACAGTGACCTCCACTGCTTACCTGCTGATGCAGCCCATTCTACTGAGGGACAAATGGGACTCATAGGAAACTCATTGTTCGATGAAGAGGAAACCTGCTTCCTATGCGTTTTGTATACATCCATCCTGATTTTGCACGCTGCACAGGGTAGAGAAAAAAGAAGCCTTTCCATTCCCCTGTATAACAGCACCACGGACTGGACTATGATAAAATATCAATGCTCTTTCTCTGCAGCTATCCTCTCCCTGCTGTGGCCAGTTCTCCTGGCTTCTTTCTCAATCTTTGTATTTTTCCAAATTCAGCCATTTCAGCCTTCAGAGATTCGGACCAGTGGCCCTCACAGTGCCTGCTTATGACAATAAACAGGCTTTAAATTAAATCTCAGGTGCCACAATTCTCTTTCAATAGAACCACATAAAATGGAAATGTCAAAAGTTGGAGGAAGGCTAACTGTTGGACAATTGAAAATAGAACCATGAGAGAGAGGAATTCAAACTAGCTCATTGGGGCACACAATAGATGTTTCTCTTGCGAGGAAAACGGTATATGGGGTCTCTCCTCTTTCTAAAATCAAATTCATTGTGTTCTGATAAGACGCCAGAAGGGATCCCATTGACAGATATAAAATATTCAAACTGCAGACTCTGAGGCTGAATGCCAAGCTTTCAGCTCCTTGACACGCCATCTTTAGCAATGCAAAGCCAAATGAGGTCTCTTTCATAAGAAAATGACACGTTTCTTACTGACCCCTATAGAAGGCAAATTCTTCTGACCAATGACAGGCTACCCATTCAATTATTTCAATGTATTTGAAAATTGCACAGCAAACACGATATGCAATATGATACAGAAAGAGTCAAATTTTACTTTCCGATTATTTCTCCAAATATGTTTTGTGGGGGTGTGAAGGAGGAGAATCAATTAGCACACTTTAACGTCATTTTAAAAATTTAAGTGGAAATGTAGCAATATGGAAATAACTACAGACTTCAACACGTTCCCATTTTGCTCTTTATCTTCCATTGTTACATACCCCGGCAGGTAAGGGAGTGAGTGAATATCTTATTATGAGATCGAAAGTCATGAAAGAGGTTTACAATTGCCAATTATGTTGTACTTTAATTTAGAGATGCTTCTCTGGAAATAATATATTCATTTGGCATTTCCCTTGGGAAATGATGGGTGAGAGCTTTTTCAAAGCTCTTGGAGCAGCTATTTAAAAACTCAAGTCCTAAGCAGGCCTGCACACAGGAAGAGCAGTCCTTGACGGCTAAGTGTGACCCTGCTGTTCGTGCCATTTTCGGAGTCAGCCAACTGCCATGAAACATCTACAGCCAGAATTAAATGTTACTCAAAAAGGTGTTGTTGAAAATGAGAAGATGTTTGTTACGTGAAACACAGTCAAAGAAGGGGCTGGTATGGAGGTCATCAAGTTGAGGTAGCACTGGGTGCTGATGCCCAGTCAGACGCCTAATGGGAAGAAACAGATGTGAGAACCTCTGGAAGTAAAAGTGGGCAAAAGAGGCGAGTGAAAGGAGAAACTCTGGTGGGGGACAGAGAGTAGAGAGGGGCCTTCTCTTAGAAGCAGAGCTGATTAGAGCACAGGCTGTACACCAGACTACCTGAACAAGCCGGCCTGTTAGCATCTAAGGTTACGCCCATAAAATGGGCTAACATAATAGCCATACACGTATCTGGCTCACTGTAACACACATAGCATAGGGCCTGGTACATGGGGAAAGCACAGTTGTAATTAACTATTAGTGAAGTGATGAAAATTAGTACCCCTTAGACTCAGGCAGGGGAAGCCTATGATATAGGTGCTCTCCAGTGCCCAAAATGGATCTTGGGCAAGCAGTGCCGGGCAGGGCACACCAAACTGAACCAGAATAGACTTCAGCCTCTGCTCCTCCCTTGTGAGTTGCTCTCCAGCCCTCTGCCCCCACCCTTACTGTGTGGCTGACCCATGGATAAGGTGACCAGACGTCCTGCTTTTGGTGGTACAGTCCCAATTTTTAACAATTTGTCCCGCATCCCACAGAGTTTTAAAAAAATCCAGCGGGAGAATGGGAAGGGAATATACGGTTTTCGGCTGCCATGTGGCTATTTCACCAGGATATGAGTTTTATATTATTTTTGTTAATTTTATAATGTTAAACTGTAATAATAGCAAATAATTGTTGAGAAGTGATTACCAAGAACTGCTTATCAAAGTTTGCTTTGTTGTCAGGCCCCGCCCCGCCCCCACCCTACCCTAATGGTGTGCCGCTTTACCAATGTTAAAATCTGGTCACCTTACCCAGGGAGCCCCAGAACTTGTGCCTGTTAAATTTTCCAGGAGCTTCACAGCTAAACCTTAGTTCCAGGAGTGGAGTTTGGCAAGGAGATTGCTCCACTGGCCAATGTGGTATTTCTTTTGCAGGAATCATGCTAGATTTGGCCGTGAAAATGATGCTGAAATGTTGATTTGGAGTATTTCAAGTTGTTAAGCTAAACAGAAGCCCTGTAAAAAAATATTTTCTGGGCCATCACATACAGTAGGGCTGGCCCTAATAATAAGATGCCATCCATCACATCAGCTACCCTTTTTTCCCTTCACACCCAGGAAAAAGACTCCAAAAGTTCAGGAGAAGCTTAGGAAATTCTCTGGATCTAGATGACCCAGGATAATACAAAGGCAAATTATTTCAACTCCTTTAACCGCTTCAAACCAGCAAACCACAAAAATGATAGAACAGGGGAAGCTTCCCTCCCGCATTAGTAAGCCCTCCTGGGTTCAGCTGGCCACAGACGGTTTCAATGCTCAGATAAAAATTTTTAAGTCACTACTGGTCAAAGACATGAAATTAAAATGGTAATTTCACATTTTCCCTACCAGAAAAATTGTCCAAAATTATTCCAGAATTCTGACCAACACAAAGTAAAAAGGACGTGTGCCAATACTGCTAGTTGAAGTATAAAATGCTAAAACCCTTTGGGACAGCAATTTAGTAATATGTGTGAAGAGAATTCGAAATTCTGGTGCCCAGTTATATCACTTCTGGGAATGGAGCCCAAAGAAATTACCATAAATATAGAAAACGCTGTCAACATTTCCACCGTGGCCGCTCGCCTCCATGATTTTTATCCTCCTTTATTGTCTTCTCTTGTGAGAACTTCTGGAAAACCAAGTAAAACATGAATTACACTTCAGGCCATTCCCAGTGGTAGCTATTATGAATATAGCCATATTTCTATTAAAGCTAACATTTATTGATTCTTTGCTAAATGCCAAATGGCGTAAGAGGTGTTTCATATGGGCTGATTCATTTAATACTCACCATGACACACACGACAATAAGTATTACACACTATTTAGAATCCCTTCAGACCCCCCCAACAGCAAATCCCACATCTACTGGTTTAAACCATGAGGAAAATAATAATAAGATAAGAAATCCAAAGGCAGGTGACTTCATGGTTGATAAAGTCGCTGGTGCTGTGAAGAAAGGACCCAGGTGCCTCCGTTTATCCTCAGGCAGCCTGGTCCTTTGTGACCGACCATCAAGCTTCACATCAAGACATGATGATCTAATAGAAATATCTCCATGTCCCTTTTACCACAAATGCATTTTATCTTAATTCCCCAACCAATTCCTAGCAATTGGCTTACAGAAGCACATAGTGACGTAGCGGATGGATTGCATGAATAACTTTGGGGGCAGTTGGAAAGTGTCAAAGAGAATTTGGATGCTGGACCACAACCTACAGTCTCAGCTATGAGTAGGTATCCTATCCATTTAGCAGAAAAGACACCTAAAACCTTAACTGAGCTGTTCAGAAGGTTAAGTAACTTGTCTGAGGTCACACAGCTATTGAGTGGCAAGGCTAGGCTTTGAACTCAGTGCTGTCTCTATCTAGAGCCCACACATTAGGATTATGATGTGCTAGTTTTCCACATATGTGCCTACAAACATACCAAAAAGTTCTGTAATAGGATTCTCTGGAGAAACAGATTATAGATTACATAGATAACAGATAGATAGATGGCAGGTAGATGGGTAGATAGATGATAGGTAGGTAAATAGATAAATTAGATAGATAGGTAGATAGATAGATGATAGGTAGGTAGATAGATGATAGGTAGGTAGATAGATGATAGGTAGGTAAATAGATAAATTAGATAGACAGATAATAGGTAGGTAGATAGATTAGATAGATGATAGATAGATAGATAGATAGATAATAAGAAATTCTTCCATATAAGTGTAGAGGCTGAGAATTTCCATCATCTGCCATCTGCAAGCTGGAGACCCAGGAAAGCAGGTAATTCAGTTCCAGTTTAAGTCCACAGGCTTGAGACTAGGAAATCCAATGATGTAAGTTCCATTTTAAGCACAGGAGAAAACAGGTGTCTCAGCTCAAAAACACTAACGTGGAAAGAGCAATTCTCCCTTCCTCAACCTTTTGTTCTATCAGAGCCTCCAGTGGACCCCAAGGGGCCCACACACATTAGGGAGCCCAATTTGCTTTATTCAGTCTACTGATTCAAACGTGAGCCTAATTCAGAACCATTCTCACAGACCCCTTCATAATACCATTTAACCAAACATCTGGGCACCCCTGTGCTCCAGTCAAGTTGAAGTGAACCACTGTAGACCCTCAGTGGAAATCCTCTGCTTTCTTGCTGCCCTTGATGAACTTCTTTCAATGCCAGCAACAGTGAAAACATGCTATTAGTCAAAGGTTTGAAAATGCACGAGGAAGAAAATTGAATTACATCCTCTCCACTTTTGACCAGGAGATACTGCATCAATTAGGCACAGACACCCATTTCCTAATTTATTCCCTCATCCATTCAGCCAATGTGAAATGGAAAGAATGGAGGCTTGGCCTTTACAAGCCATGGTTCCAATTCCAGCTCTAGTTAAGGCTTAGCCATAAAAGCTTTTGGTGAAGGAAGAGATGGAACACAAGTGAAAGCAGTCCCAGTGGAAATAGAAATAATATTTTCCCTAACTGATGCTTTTGGAACCAAAAAGAAAAGAAAAGAAAGAGAAACGATAGCAGTTTGACAAAGACGCAAACTGATAACAAGGTACCGTGCCCAGCCCTTCTTCTCTCCTGACAGCCAAAGAGCACTTCTGCCTGACCTATTAGGCTCCTCCCGTCCTCTGCCTTGCTCTGTCTTTGCCTGCCTACTTCAGGGCTATTCTTTTTAGTAAAGAATAGGGACAATGCTCCCAAAGGAGCCAGAAGAAGAAGCAGGAGAGAGAAAGGGCAAAGCCACTTGACCTGAGAAAGAGACAGAAAAGGATTGGAGAAGGAGGGAGCTATCGGGCGCCATTGAAGAATAATAGCGTGAGGGTCTGGAAAGGAATGGAGGAGGTGACCCTGCATTTTGAGATAGCTCGTCATTCATGTTCTTCAAGAGAAATACAGAAAGTGTGTTAAGAGCTTTGTAAATACTCTTCCTTGTTGAAGTGTGTTTTTTGAATATGACAGTCACCAAAAAGGAATGATATAAGGCTCTAGGATTTGAGTACTGGTAATGGTTAGTAAAAGCAGTACTAGTAAGGGTGGCACCCAGGGGAGGGGGCACGGCTTCAGGAGAGGTATCAGTAGAGAAACCACAGGGGTATCAACAACTGAGCGGATCACATTCACTCTTCAGACCTCAGCCTCTTTATTTGCAAAATAAAGATCTTAGAAACCCCTTCTTAGCCCTCACATCCTCTGATTTTACTCACGTCCACCAAGTTCCCAGTCTTACGTTAGGTGATACAAAGAGGGACCCAAGGATATTTCACACTTGGTTCTATCCCCCAGGATTGGACAGAGAGGATAGGCCTTCTTGCTGTTTCCTTACACTCGTGGCTGATTTCTGCCCCAGGGCCTTTGCACTGGCTCTTTCTTCTGCTTGAAAAGCTTTTCCCCAAGTGTTCACAATAGTCTGTCCCTCTCCTCTTTCAGCTTTTAGCTGTGCTGTCGCTTGCTCAGTGAGTCTTCCCTGACTACCTTATCTAAAATCTCTGCTCCCTTTCATTCGGCACTCTCTGTCCGCCTTCCCTGCTTAATTTTCCACTACACTTGTCAGCATCTAATATATTACACGATACATTGACCTATCATCTGTTATAGCACCTCAGAATTGATGGCACAGTAGGACAGGAATGCTTTTCTGTTTTACTCATTTGTATATCCCCCAGCAACGTCAGTAGTGACTCAGAGAGACACCCAAGAGTCAGTTCAGTGACTGACATGTGGCTGGGGCTTGGTGAATACCTATTAGATGACTGAAGAGGAGCCATGACATTGCCTGGTCAAATAGCAGTACAGCAAGCTTCCATGTCAAACACATAAGAATTGAAAATAAATACACTCAAGGAAGTCAGAGAGGCACTCAGCTGGAGCAGTTAGGAAAAGGCTCTGTGGACCAGGGGATATTACACAGTGTAATACAGACCTCCTCTCTGATGATCTTTGAGGCAGTCAAACAAAGAGTGGATATGAGGTACTTTTTCATTATTTTTGCTTTGGAAATCTTTAGCTATTGGGATGGGCTATTTAACTGGGCCCCTTCTGAGACTGGACCATATGAGTCCCTAAAACGATGATTATAATTGAAAATATACTGTAGTCTCCACTGTCAACACCTACAATACAGAATTTCAGCTCTTAGAACAAATCATGGCTCTTTCATTTATTTTACCAGCGTTTCTTGAACACCTGCTGGGTGTCAGGAATCTACTGAATCACCCAGGATGGTGAAGTTTTTGGTGAAGCAAGAGAGAGCAGAAGAAAATGCTGCTGTCCTCACAGAGACACCCAAGAGTCAGTTCAGTGACTGTATTATTAAATGTCATTGACTTAATAAAATAAATTTTTAAAAAAAATAAATGCTAAAAAATAAATAAATAAAATAAAGACACAAAGGCTTTGGGAATCTGGAGAACATGTGTTATTTAATAAATATGTTATTTAATAGTTAATATGGCAAAACATCCAAAGTTTGATCTTTGTGACTCCAACTCTTTTCTTGAACTCTTCCCCTTTCCTCATAAAAACATCCTTGAACTGAGCCTACGGTGATGGTCTATCATGATGTCTAAACTAAAACCTTGTCAGACACCCAGAAGTCATTACCGCCCATTCACCCCCTGGCTGGGGCACTGCACGTGTCGGCCATCAGCGACAACCTCCCCTACGGTGTTTGTCCATTTGCAACCCACAAAGATCAGCCAAGGAACAAGAATATCACAGAAAAAAAAAAAAAAAGTGCCTTAAAGATATTGCATCAGGCTTCCCCCAGTTACAGGGCTGGTTTGCCCTCTGTAAAGACACCTGCTGTGATTGCCTAGTGACTCTGATAGGCTCAGTAAATATTAGATAAAGCTTTTCCCAAGCTCCCAAATGTTATTAGGCAGCATGGGGAGAGAAGTCAAAGTGGTACAGAGGCATGACCTTCAAGAGGCAGAATAAAATAGATACGATGGCCTAAGTGTGAAAGAATAAAACCGCTCTCGGGTTAGCTCATGCTCAGCCCCCACATTCTCCACAATTCTGACATGTTCCGGGCCCCAGTGCCTCCAAGATCTTTGCTATACTGTCAAAAACAAGCAAGACATCTGGTCTGGGAAAACCTTCACAATGCTAACTGTAAAATGGGGCTATTACCTGCACAGGATTCTTTAGAAAATTTTAAAAGATTTTGTATGTAAAGTGCCTACACTAGTGTGTGAACATAGGATCAGATAAACGAGGGCTCTTTTGCAATCTTTTCCATAACACTGTTCAATGTTATAGGGCCTGGCCTGGCAGGCATTGTTCTCCTAAGGGAAGCCGAGAGAGAAGTACAAGACTTTCAGGATTGAGCCCAATATTTCAAGAGTAAGTCATTCGAATTCAAGCGTAGCTCAATGCGATAGAAAGACCAGAAGTTAGGAGACCTGTACTCTAGTTCTCACTTAACCACTCACCAGCTCTTTTTACTTTTTACCCCAGCATGTTCCCTATAATCTATACCTATGTGTGACTTGATTTCTTCATACTGGATATGGCATAGCTCAACCTCACACATGATGGTGTGGTTTACACCAAATTCAAATAACAGGCAGAGGTGAAAGCTATTAGAAAATTGGAAGACGTTATTAAATGTAAAGCCATTGTTTTATTGTTGTAAAGTGCATCCCTCGGACTAGATAATCTCCAAGCTCACTTCAGGCTCTGACGCTGTGACGTCAGGGCCTTTCACTCACTCCAGATCCTGGTCCAGCCCCTTTGCTTCTTCCTTTCTGCGTCCCTGACCCTGCCTTTCACCTGGGGCAGACATAATTACAAGAGTATTTCAAAATGTGCACATTTTCCACAAAAACAGTGAAAGCCCTTTATTCTAGAGCCATCCAATTTCTCTTTACATCTACATTACACAACAGGACAAATCAGAATCCCAAGTATTGTTTTTTTAGGTCAGCCTAAGCTGTCTGCCATGACTAACTTAACACAAATTGGCATTTTAGGCCTGAGCAAATTCTTCCATGGGAAAATCCCAAATCAGACTAGAATTATTTCATCCCATTACTTGTAGACCCACGAGCGAATTCAGTAGCTGCAGCCAATTAAAGACCTCTGTAAAACGTAAGATAAGATGGAGCCTTTGTATCTTTTGTGTTTACCTAGATGGAGTTGAAACACATTCTTCCTAGTAAAGTATCTCAAGAATGGGGGGGAAGTAGCCAGTGTACTCAATACTAATATGAAACCAATATATAAACAACTGCAGGCCCACAGAAAAGAAAAAGCTCTAATCTAGCAAGGGGAGGGGGAGAGAAGAGCGGAAGGGAAGAAAGTGATTGGTGGGATCTCACCTAATGTGCACGGTGTGAGGCTGTGCAGCACTCTCCCGGGGTGAAGGGCTCAACTACAGCTTGAACTTTATCTTAGAAATGAGAACAATGTAGCCTAAACATTTGTACCCTCATATTAATCTGAAATTTTAAAAAAGATGTCTGCAATGTCATTCAACCTTAAAAAATACTAAAATTCTGACATATGCCACAATGTGAATGAATCTTGACGACACCAATGCTAAGTAAAATTAGCCACTCACCAAAGGCCAAGCACTGTCTGAATGCCTAATGTGAGCTGCCTAGAGCAGCCCGATTCATAAAGACGGTGAGCAGACCTGCAGGTGCCAACGAGAAGACGGGGAGTTACTATTTAATGTGTCAGAAGCTTCAGTTTCACGGTAAGAAGAGCTCTGGAGATGGGCTGGAGGTGGTTGGACAACAGTGTGACTGTACTTGCTGCCACTGAACTGCACACTTTAAAATGATAAATTTTATGTCATATGTATTTTAGCACTAGAAAAAGATAGCTGTGAAATCTTTGCTATTTCTCCCATTGGAAAGTGGGACTTAATTCTCTTCTCCTTGAAATTAGTCTGGTCATGGCGACTTTCCTGACTAACAGAAAGCAGAAGGGAAGCGCTGGGGTTTCCAAGCTGAGGCCTTAAGAAGCTTTGTAGCTTCTGCAGGAGCCTCTTGGAATACCTGCTCAGGGTTAGCAACAGGAGAAGGGCAAGGGATTTGGTTCCCAGGTGACATAGGGCAATGTCAGCGATATCTTTAATTGTCATAACTTGAGTGAGTAGAGTCCAGGGAGACTGCTAAACAGCAGTGTCACCCAAGACAAGAATTATCTACCTCAAAAAGTCAACAGTGCCAATGCTGAGAAGCTCAGCCCTGGGGGGAGCCAGCTGTCATGTAAGAATCCCTTCTACCCAGCAATTGTCCTGTTATGAAGAAACCCAAGCTAACTATATGCACAGAAAATGTGGAGAGAAGGAAAATGCCTGGCGGTGCCTGTGGCTCAAAGCAGTAGGGTGCCAGCCCCATATGCCGGAGGTGGCGGGTTCAAACCCAGCCCTGGCCAAAAACTGCAAAATAAATAAATAAATAAGAAGCAATCATTAAAAAAACAAACAAACAAACAAACAAAAGAAAGAAAATGCCTGGCTCAGTGCCTGTAGCTCAGTAGTTAGGGCACCAACCACATGTACCAGGGCCAGTGGGTTCGAACCGGGCCCAGACCTACTAAAACAACAATGACAACAACAGCAAAAAAAAAATATATATATATATATATATATATATATAGCCAGGCATTGTGGCGTATGCCTATAGTCCCAACTACTTGGGAGACAGGTAAGAGAATCGTTTAAGCTCAAGAGTTTGAGGTTGCTGTGAACTGTGACTCTACAGCACTCTACCAAGGGTGACATAGTGAGACTTTATCTCAAAAAAGAAAGAAAGAAAATGCCTGACTACCTCCAAAGTTGCCAGCCCCAGCAGAAGCAGGGTGAGGAAGAACCAAAGATTGTAGCAAACAGCCCTGGATACATGCGGTCAGACAATTAAGTTCACAGATTCATCTAGAAAAAGTGCTATGTACCCCATTCCTGAATATCACTACTTCAAAATAGTGATATTGGCCATCTGGTGACTGTAGTAATATTCAGGAATGAGGCATGCAGCACTTTTTCTATGATAAGTTCACGAATTTAATTGTCAGACCTCATATACCTCTTGCTGACCAGCTGGATGTCAACAGAAATCAATCCTAGTCTAGCTGAGCACTCCAACAAAAAGCTCTCTTTGCTGTGTGTTCCCTGAATTCATGACCAGCAGACACATGAACACAGTCTGCTGGTCAGACTATGATTGCTGTTTCATGCCACTAAATTGGAGAGTGATTTGTTCATAGCAGCAGATAACCCAGAACAGCAGCCTGTTAATGTCATAGAAGAGACTAACCCTTAGCAACTTTTGATCTGATTTCAGAAAGACCAGAAGAAAGTAGACAGTGCAGGCTAATTCAAACTTAACCTCAATTATTGTGCCTATAAAATGGTGATATTATTTATAATCTCTATCCTGAAAGATATTGAGAAAATTAAGTCAGATTGAGTATTTAAAAGCACTTAGAATAATATGTGGTTTAGTAAAGCTATTCAAAAAATGGGTTTAGATTGGATTTGATCTGGTTTGTCTTCATACAAAGCAAAGATGACCTTTCTCTCAGACTAGCTTTGCTTCAAGATGGAGTAATTTAAATGGATGTAAAGTGGTTTTGCCTCAGAAACCCTCTCCCTCCCGCCACAGCATTATGTAAATATTGCCTACAAATCTTCCTCAAACAGTCCTTGGAGTTCTGCTTCTAACCCTTACTAGCTGCATAACTATGAGTTACCAGTATCTGCCATGGTGTGAATAAATGTTTCCCCCACCAATTCATCTGTTGAAATCCTAACCCCAAAGGCAATGATAACTAGGAAACGTGTCCTTTGGGAGGTGATTAGGAGGTGAATACAGAGCCCTCATGAGTGGGATTAGTGTCTTTATAAAAAAAGGCCCCAGAAATCAACCTTGTCCCTTTACCGTGTGAGGACACGGCAAAAAGACACCATCTCTGTGAACAAGGAAAGGAGGCCTCACCAGACACCTGACCTGCCAGCTGCCAGAACTGTGAGAAATAACTTTCTGTTGTTTATAAACCACCAGGTTGGCGGCCAAAAACAGTATCTCTAAGCCTCCTTCTTTTGTGTAAAATAAAGATAATAAGAACACACCTATCTCACAGAGCGGCTGGACGGATTAAACGGGATAAATGCACATAAAGCCCTCAGCACAGTCCCGGTGCAAACCTCGCTCTCAGTCTCGCGCTGCTGTCTTGTGGATCGCTTGCCTGGCCCCTCAGCTTATCTGACATCTCTGAATCCCAGCTGTGAGAAAAACTTAAACTCTAATTGGTCCCTTCACAATGGTCATAAAACAAACCATCTCCAACTTCGAATTGGTGCCTAAGAAACTGTAACTATGAAAGAAAAGACAAATCCCTTTCTCCTTTTCAGTAACAATCAAAGTGCTCCTCACAGCCCAGGGACATTTTCAGAAAGTCCAAGAGGGAAATGTTATGGCTTCTTTGGAAGACAGGATGTGAGGAATCGTCTGCTGTGTAAACATCCAGAAAGAAAATCAGCCCCAGATGTACCAGGCTGGAGTATCTCACTGGGGAAACTGTGGGACCCAGGAGCCCCAGATGTACCAGGCTGGAGAACCTCACTGTGGAAACTGTGGGACCGAGGAGCCCCAGATGTACCAGGCGGGAGCACCTCGCTGGGGAAGCTGTGGGACCCAGGAGCCCCAGATGTACCAGGCTGGAG
>NW_003852399.1:5063769-5187231 GCF_000181295.1 Otolemur garnettii
CTGTGGGACCCATCAGCCCCAGATGTACCAGGCTGGAGCACCTCACTGGGGAAACTGTGGGATCTAAGAGCCCCAGGAGTATCTCACTGGGGAAGCTGTGGGACCCAGGAGCCCCAGATGTACCAGGCTGGAACACCTCACTGGGGAAGCTGTGGGACCCACGTTGGCAATTTCATTTTCAGGCTTCACCACCTACTGTTCTGCCCAACACAAAAGATCATTCTGCAAAATACAAAGAAGTACTGATCTGAGTACAGGTTATTTTCCAGGCTTGAGTAAAAAGCTTTGTACAAAAGCTATTACAACTCCAATCAGCAAGAAATTAGACTGGTCATTGAGATGCACGTCCTGTTCCCTCTCTCACAGCTGGTAGAGTTCATTACAACCAGTGACCATGGCCTTCTGTCCTGAACACTGTGCCCAAGTGCTCTTGCAAGACTCTCTCCTGTAAAGCCTGGAAGCACAAAAGCTGCACCCCAGGCAAATGATCCAAATGAACCCCCCGCCCCCAACAGCACGGCTCTCCAACTCGAGGCAAATACTTGGTGCTCAGGAAAATAAATGAGGACTACATGCCGATGAACTGGATTGAATTTCTTTAAGAGTTGTGAAATGAAGAGGAAAATTCTAAGAGCTCTTATTTGAAAAATGGACTCCCCTTCTGGGCTATGGTGTCTGTGGTTTAAAATGAGCCCCCAAACCCATTTTAAGGAGGATTGCTGGATTCAATGATTATGCTGCCAGTTTGGAGGAAACACTGTGCACACACATGCTCATTAGCCACCCAATTAGAACACGTGGTTCCTTTTCTTTTTTTTTTCCCCAGGTAATGATATCCATTTAGAGTTCTATTAATTCTATACACTCCCTGGTTTTAAAAATGCTCTAAAATTTTTAAGACTGCAATGCTATGAATGAAACAAACTAATTTCCAGTATATGGGGCAACAAAATATTTTCACATACATGATGATTAATATCAGAAAAACATTACAACTTAAATGGCCACCCACATCCCCCCATGTGCCCCCACCCCTCCCTGCTGACAGAGCACATTTTCCTTCTGTCTGTGTTCATTTTCTGTTTTGCCTGACAGAATATGAACTGCGTTGAGTTGGATCCCGTGTTTTGTTCACTGCCCTCTCCAGAGGGCCTAGAACAGTGCCTGGTCCATGGTCAGCACTTGTTAAAATCAGGGTCCAGTCAGGAGACAGACCCCACACACACACCAGCAATTTAAGCAAAGAAAATTAAAAATCATTAATGAGCCATAAAGTTATTCATATGTTAACAAAAAGATTAAAAAGAGAACTCAAAGTAACTACCTAAGGAAAAGGCTGAAATTATTAAAACATAGAGACTCAAATAAGGGGCCCCATGGAGCCCCTTTGAGGAGGGGACACTGCTGGGCTGAGGCTGGTGGCCCTGAGCTCAGAGGAAGACCTCAGAAGCCTGGGACCTGGATCTGAGGGAAGGACACCAACCACTGATGTCTTCAAGGTGGAATGCGATGAGTCTGGCTCCCTAAGTGTTAGAAAAACTGGAAATTTGATGCAGTGGCTGCTACAGAGGGGGCCACTGCTTCCAAGGTGATGCTCTCAGGAACCGCAAGCCCGAGGGAAGCCCCAGCGAGTCTCTGCCTGCTTCCTTCTCCAGCTTTCAAATGTGGTCTGGGAAGTCCTAGCCCCCAAATCAAAAGGCTAAGTGTGGAAGGTTGAGTGTTTACAAGTAACATTGTCAAGTGATCAGCAAAGATTTGTGGAAGAAACGAAATTAGAGAAAGAGGGAAAGAAGAGGAAAAGAGAAGAAAGAAAGTCAGAGAGACTGCCGGACATCGCAGAAGATAAGTCACGTCACGGCTTTTTCAGTAAGAACGGTAACGACACCCATGAATGAGCTATTTACACATCTACTCTCTCGTCCTCTCACAACTCTATGATACAGGATTTATTCTTCTCATTTTATAGATGAAAAAACTGAAAACCAGAGAGGTTTGGGTCTTTGCCCAAGGTAAGAGAGTTAATAATGCCAGAGCAGAGATTTGAACCCAGGTCTGTTTAGTCCTAAAGCCCATATTTTCTCACCCCATGGTCGTTGGCTAATGTGTAGTTAGAACGTTGGTTATTTCAGGTTAGGGTTAGAGTCAGAAAAGAATCATAGTCCAACGAACTCAAAGTTAAAACACACGGGTCTGAAGGTTGATTCTCCAACAAAGTCGCTCTACATGCCCTCGGCGATCTATCATCCTCCAGCTTCACATCTGTCTAGAATGGAAATAACAAAACCTACTCCGTGGTGGGTGACAGATGAGTGACTTACGTGAAACCGTGTTGATGACAGCAAAGAGTCATTTACATGCGGTTTCCCCCAACAATGACCCACGCTTTCTTCCTTGCTGAAGGAGGCTCAGTTTAGCTTCAGAAATTAGGGGCCATAGGATTTGTGGTTCCTTCCCAGTCCCAAGGATGAAGTCGATTGCTCTAAGTCAATCATATTAGTTCTGCCGAACACTGCCGTAGAAATGGCCACGTGACACAGCCCCAGTCAAGCAGGCAGGATTCTGGACACCTCATTTTTCTCACTCTTAATAATAAGCAAGACCAGGACTGCTTGTTTTCTGCCTCTGAACATAAGTAGGTGAAAAGGTGAAGACTGGAGCTGCTGCTGTTATGTTATAACCATGAGGAGAAGCCATTCACAAAGCCTTGCCGTTGCTGGAACCATCCTGCCTATCGCCATCAGAAATAACAACTACTTTATTGTTTAAGCCTATTGACGTGTTTGAGTATTCTGATATTTTAAATAAAAGTATTTGAACTGATCAGAAGTATTCTCAGCGGTATATCTTCTCAAACTGCTATCCCCCCCTCTCTTGTAGGCGACCTGGCCTGCAGCAGTGAGGGATGGAAAGTTTTAAACTTGATGAGAATATACAGTATCAATGACTTCAGACTCTACCAGTTATAGTATTACACTAGTCTGTACTGGAGTTATGCAATTTTTATTGACCTAAATTTTTTAATGTCAAAACGAAGGGAGTATTCATTTATTTTCTAATAGTGATTTAGAAAAAGAAACTTGGGAGACTGTTCACAATTTTACTTAGGAAGAGAGGAGTAATTCACAAGGGATGGTTGACAGGTTATTGGGGTGTCTGTGCAATCAGCTAGTTAGAGGTGCACCAGTCATGCAGGGGCCTGGCCCGTGCCACCCTCGCTCTGTCAATGCTCTGTGCTGAGCCATGTTCTCTCTGTCCTCCATCTTCACTTGGGGTCTGTGACCCAGTCCACCATTGCCTAGTGTCACTTGAGATTCCGGAATCTCAAGTCAGTCTTCGGGGTGTGAAATAGTTTGCTCCTCCACCTCTTCCTTTGTCAAATGGGAATTAAAAGCCTCCAAGGGCAGCTTTACGCATCACGTCTCTCTGTAAGCTGTGAAGAAGTGTTGGCTGCCTTGTTACCTCATTCCCCATTCCTGTGTGTCCTTCTCATCAACACGGCCATTCCCCATCTTGTCTTGGATCAAGTCTCTGACAGTGACCCTTGGAGCCCCTCCCACCAGCTTGCCAGAGTTCCCCATGCCCTCCCTGTTCCCAGCCTCTGGACGTGACAGAATTTGAACTAGACCCCAAGGAAAGCTAGTGAGTACAGTCCCACGAAGAGGAGGAAGACTATCTCCATTGAGCTCTTCCCCTGGTACATGCCCAAGACGTTACATTCATCACCTCATTCAGTCCTCACTGCAGAAAAAGAAGGCTCAGAGAGTCTGAGTGACCCACACAAGTTCACATGGCTACTGAACAGTAGGGCTGAATTACATCCTAGGTGTCTTTGGCCCAAATCCCAAGCCTTTTCCAACTCAACATGCTGAAAAAAATAAAAGGAGCTGGGGCAGGAAGGTAGGAGAGGTCAAGGCAAGTATGAGAAGCCCACAGAGATCACAGACCCGGGTGAGCAGGCAGTGGACATTCCGAAGCATCCATTTTTTAGGGATGGTAAAAAATATATATATATTCTCTGTGATTTGCCACGAAATATTCTACTGGATTAGCTCATTTGACCTTACTAAGTTTAGAGATGAAGAAATTAAGGGAAAAATGATTAAGTCACAGCCCTAAGTCACACGATGTAAAGTGACAAGGAATCAAAATTCCAGTCTGTCACTTCACCAAGTCCAAGGCCCTTTCCAGGGACCAGACAGGTGTCCATTTGGGGACATGGCATTGCACAGCAGTGGCCCTGGCTGGAAGTAGAGTATGTGGGGTCTTGTTCACTTATTCATTTGCTTTTTGTTTTGTTTGTTTATTTGGCTGCATGCTGGACATGGCAGGGAAGGGGGCAGAGTTGTGATGGGGCATCCAGGGGAGAGAAGAGAGGAGAGTAGAAGATAAGTGGGGGCCTCTGTGTTTCAGTGTTATGCCCTAACTCCATCTTGCTAAAGACTTTGCTAAGGGCATTTAACACTCCCCCATTAAACAGGAAGCTCGGCTGGAAGAGTTTAGTAATAACTGTAAAATCCTGTCACAAGCCAGCTCCCCCTTGTAAGCACTCCCCTTACCAGGTATTGCCTCTTGTGAAATTCAGCTTGCGTTAAGGACTCCCTCTGCCCTACTGAAAGCCCCTTATGAAAGGTTTCCACCCCTGCTTCTAGGAGTCAAGAGAGTTTGAGGCATAAGCTCACTATCAGCCGGGCCAATCAACAAAGGACCCTTGCTTAATTTGGACCTAGTGTGCTGGCATTTCTCTATTCCACTTGCTTCAGGTATAACACCAGAAGCAAGGTCCTGAGAGGCTATGACATCCTTGGGGGCCCTAGGTGACCTCACCCCAAGAAGCCAGGCTAAACAGGAGCAGTAGACACTGTGCCCCCAGGTGCCACCCTCCCACCAAGGAATACCAGCAGCACTGGCCACCACAGGGCTCCCTGGTTAGCCTAACAGAAAGAGGACATCAGGAAAGAATGCTTCGGGGGAGGAAAGACATGAGCACCTGGGGAGAAGGAGGTACTCTGGGGAAGAAGACGGCTTTGGCCTTCACAGGGGTCCAAGCGTCTACACAAGCATGGGGGGGGGTTGTATGCTGTACCCAGTGGGGACACTTTTCTCACATTGGTGAAATCTGAATAATGCAATTGCCCTCCCCTCACCCAATAAGTTGAAGGCCTGGCTAGAAAGAAGAAAGGCTTTAACAAAGGATGGAAAGAAAAGAAGAATGGAAGAAAGAAAAAAAAGAGGAGAGGAAAGGAGAGGGAGGAGAAGAGTGCGGGGGGGGCGGGAGGGGAGAAAGAGAAGGGAGGGAGAAAGACCATCCTGCTTGTTACCCTCCCCATGCAGATAACTGCAGGAGAGATTCAACTTCTCTCCCTTTCTTTCAACCAGAGAAAAAGAAGCTGTAATGAGGTTATTTATTCCCCCCAAGAAGCACTGTGGTAATAAGTCCCTTAGCTGACTGCTCTGGGGCTGCGCTTCCTCACAAACGTATGGAGTGCCCAAACCCAGCGATCAGTACCGCTAATTGAAATGCCAACTGGAAGTTCACTACATGACTGCCGCTGGGGTCACAGTCATTACCAGCGATTAAATGTTATGTGAAAAGATCCACGAAGAGACACAGTTTTAGTGATATGCTTTAACCCTACACCCCACTGTGGGAAAAGACAAAGAAAGATGAAGGTTGGATGGGAAAGCTGGGTTGGAACCAAGACAGGGTCTGGCTATGGGGCTTCACAAGGAATCTCAGACAGACGGCAGCAGGGAGGACTGGGGCTGACTCTCAGGAAGCAGACGACAAGAACCGGCATGCACTTGATTTTCTTTACTGAACCTCTTGATCAGGATGGCATAGCAGGCCCAGGAATTGGAGCTGGATGCCAATCATGACTTCAGTTCTTTTTTCTCACTTATAAAAGAAAGATAATCGCATTTGTATCTTTGAATTGCCAGAAGAATTAAATATGTGAGTAATATAAATGCCCGGATGAATGCTGCCATACCGCAGTTACTCAATAGTTAGATATTTCTACCATCAGCTGGCCAACAACAAATCAATAAATCTTTACTGGGTATTGATCATATCTAGGAGCTCTTGAAGGGGTACAAAGATGAAACAGGACCCCATTTCTCACCTTAACAGGCTCTCAAATGGAGATCAGTGAAGCAGCATTTGTGTAGCACATAATCAGGTCCTACGGTTTGTGTAAATAGTCTATGTAAATTAGAATCTTCGGTCCCAAGGCTCCAGGATCACACGACAGCACCCAAAAGCTGTGTTTCAAAGTCTGGCATGTCTGTCTCCCAAGGCTGTGTCACTCCCCTGCAAGGCTCAGCCTCCTATGATAGACACATGTAAAATGTTCAGAACCAAGGGGCACAGAACCAGAGCCCACAGTAAACAGGGTGTTCCAAGGCGGCATACGTTTCCCAGCCCAGTGAGCGCCCCACACGTTTAGGAGGAAGGGGGGTCATGTTGGGTTGCTCATGCCTGAATCTGTGTCCTTGGGCTGCAGTAACAAGTCACCACAACCCTGAAGCTCAGAAACCACAGAGATGTATTCTGTCAGAGTGCTGAAGGCAAGAAGTCCTGAGTCATGTTGGTGGCAGGTCTGCCCTCCCTCCGGCAGTCTGGCTCCCAGCAACCCTCAGTGTCCTTAGCAGCATCGCTCCAATGTCTCCTCCATGGTCAAGTCACTGTTTGTGTATCTCTGTGTCTTCTTTTCTGACTCTTACACCTTGTAAGAATCTTGCCTTTGGATTTAGGCCGCGGTCAGGTAACCCAAGATGATCTCATCCCAACGTTCTCAATGTAATTTTATCTGCAAAGACCCTTTTCCCACATAAGGCAACATTCACAGGGTCTCAATATTGGGATGTGGATATATTTGGGGCAGGGACTATAGGATAGAGCATAGGGTTAAAAGTGATAGGCACTAGGGGCAAAGTAATCTGGGAAAAAAACAAGTATTGGCTCTATTAAAAACAACATTCACCTGACACGGCATACTGTCTCAGCCCTAAGCCTTATTCAGCAGTGATAAGAAAAAGGCAAGACAGAAATGCAGTGAACAGAATGTATTAAGAGTTAAATCATGCAGCTAAAGAAAAACTGCCTGTTTTTTAACCTAGACTCCCTCTTTGAAGCTTGCCACTGTGCTGTATTTTGTCATGCCTGAGATTTCAATAAAGGCCCGTGAGGATCATGAGAAGGGGCTGCATCCTTGTCTCTCCCTGCTCGTTTGGAGAAGGCCTTCTGGGGTCCCTCAGTTCAATGCAAATAGACTTAGTAGTATTTTGCATCCAGTAGCACGACAGGAGACCCCATTTATCCCACTGCAACACCCCAACCTTCCACCTGCCCATGCCTGGGCCTTCCCCTCACCAGCTGTTGCCTCTCTCTCTTGCCTTGTCAGTCTCTCTCTCTCATTAGTCTGCCCATATGCAGGAGCAAGGTACACTTTCTTTGAAACTCGCTTCTGCATGTTCTCTTCATTCTGTAAACACTAAACCTCCTGAAAAAGTTGTTTTGAGAGCAGCTCCAGCTTCCTCACCCCTATTTGTATCTGATAAGATCCGATGGCACCTGGCTTCCCCCTCACTGCTAGCCTAGCAGTCCTCTCCTGTGTCCAGTGGTCTGTTCCCGCAGCTTGTTTACAGAAGTCCTCACTTTTCCCTCTGTCCCCTCCTCCACCCAGGCCCAGCCATACCACCCTTCCTACCAACCCCAAGGCTCTCTCCTAGTCTCAGAGACTGTTGTTCTCTCTGCCCAGAATATCTCTCACACTCAATTAGTCAGGGTTCTCCAGAGAAATGGACCAAATCAGGTATTCACATATACAGAAAAAGATGTACTTAGGGCACTGGTTCATGTAATCATGGAGGCTGACAAGTTCAGAATCTGGTGGACTAGAGAACCAGGAAAGCCAGCATCTTACCCTCTCTTCCTTGAGGGGGGTCAGTCTTTTTTGTTCCTTCTAGCTAGGTCTCCAACTTACTAGGAGAGGTTCACTCACACCATGGAGGGCAATCTTCTTTACTCAAAGTTCCCCAATTTAAATGTGAATCTCATCTACAGAAACAACCAGAATGTTTCCCACGTGTCTTGGCACTGTGGCCATAAATTGGCAGATGCCATTAACCATCACATACTCAGCTATACTGCTTGCATAGTGGAGCTCTGCTTCCTGGCATCATGTCAAATATCACCATTTCAAAGGCCCTCATTTACCCTCCCATCGAATGCAGCCTCTCTGTTCTAGTTTTTATTTGGGGTTTTTTTTCCCCCTTTGGTAGCAAGTTTCACTGTTTAAAATTAGCATTTTTTCATTTACCTACTTATTCCTCATCATCCTTCCACCTTTACCACCAGCTATGTGACATTAAGAGTATTCTTCTTGGCTCGGCGCCTATAGCTCAACTGGCTAAGGTGCCAGCCACGTACACCTAAGGTGGCGGGTTCGAATCCCCAGCCTGGACCCGCCAAACAACAATGACGGCTGCAACCAAAAAATAGCCGGACGTTGTGGCGGGCGCCTGTGGTCCCAGCTACTTGGGAGGCGGAGGCAGGAGATTCGCTTGAGCCCAGGAGTTGGAGGTTGCTGTGAGCTGTAATGCCATGGCACTCTACCCAGGGGGACAGCTTGAGGCTCTGTCTCAAAAAAAAAAAAAAAAAGAGTATTCTTCTTGGCTGCCACCACACCGCCCGTGCATAAAGGAGCACAGGACACTCATTGGGCACCACGTTAGTCTCTGTTAGTTTGGATCATCCAGACAGCCAATGCAAGGTGGAGGTGGAAGACCAAGAGATGGGCTGGGTACCACCTGTGAAAGGCAATGGGGGCAGGGGAAGGGGCCCAGGACCCTGATGCAGCTTTGAGAGTGAGCAAGGGCAAGGGGGCTTAGCCTGCTGCACAGTTCTAAGAATGCTTCAGCCAGCCCATGGGGGAGTCCAGCAGGGGAGTCCAGCAGAGGAGTCCTGCCTCTCACAGGGAGAGATGGCAATTTTCAACTGTTGGCTGGGACGCACCTGGGAGAAACATCCCCCAGCACATGAGGATAGAGGCCATGCTGCTATGATGTCTCCTCAGGTAGAGAGTCGGACAAGGCATTTTCATGGCCTTCTCTGGCACTGAGTAACTACTGAATGGGTGAATAACCTTGGTCAACATTCTGGTGTATCTCTCCTTAGCACAGGACACAGCTGATGGCCACGCTCCTCCCACATTACTCCTGAAACTCTCCCTTGGCCTCTGGGCACTTGCAATGAATCCCACTGGCTTACCCTTCACCCCTGTAACCTTCTGTTTCCTTCTCTCCCCTTCCCTCTTCCTCATCTCCACCCTGAAACACAGGTGTCCCTGAACTTCTCACCTCTGCAGGCCATCTTTCTTCTGATGCTGTATTGTAGGTCTGTGCCAGGTTTGGAAAGAAAGGTGCAGGAAGGGCAGGCATTGTCTGGGTGACATCAGTCAGGCCTGTCATTTATGGATTTGTTCACTGTGTGCCAGGCTTTTGACTGAAACTGTCATTTGTCAGTGAGGCTTAGGGGCTACTTAGCCCTGGGTCGCATAGCTTATAAACTTCCAGAATTCACACCCAGATCTACACAGCTGCAAAGTCTGCGTTCTCACTAGACTGAAAGTCTTCAAGGTTAGAAATCACGTTTTATGACTAGAGCTCATGGTCCCCAGCACAGCTGAGCACACAGTAGGTGCTTGGTGACTGGTGAGCACCTAAGGATTCCCACCCTGCCTGTGAGCCCCTGTCAGTGGGGAAAGGGTTAACAGCACTGGTGGAGAAAGCTGGGCTTTGGGCAACCTCTTTTAAATAATGAGCCTCTGGTATTCTTGCTAATGACATTCTCCTCTCCCTGCTTCAGGTTTTACTCACAGGAGTAATGAATTAATTAGTGAATATGGGTGAGATGCTCTTTGAAGTTGTAAAAAGCCCAGAGTACAAATGCTAAGAAAAGGGACCAAACAGACGGAAACAGATACCCTGTGAGTGCTGAACAGCTGGGTGGGGCTAAACCACCAGCTCTCTGGGGACAAGTGCAGACAGAACAAAGAAAAGGAAGAAGAGGCACCTGGTGGCACCATGAACACAGCCAGACACCCAGGCCAGCCCTCAGGGGCTCCCTGTCCCCTCCCGGAGGCCTGGCAGACAGTTTATTTGGACTGAGAGTGGCTACCTGGGTAGCTGTGGCCACAAGAAAGGGCTCCATGTTATCAGAATCTGTGGGAGTGTTGCGTTGGTTTCACGAATGCTACAAAATCACTACATAACCAGCCACCCCGGGACCCAGGGGTTAACAACCACCATCACGCATTCCCAGTCTGCAGGTCCTGTGAGAATGGTGGAGGATAGTGCAGCTTGGCTGGTGCAGTGTGGCTCTGCTACACGTCTCTCCTTCCCCCATGGGGTCAGCCACTAGCTCACGTGTGTTCTGCCTGTGGTCGTGGCAAGGGGACAAACCCACACACGCAAGTGCACCCCATCTGTGCTCATCTGCTAACATACTGTTGCCCAAACTGAGTTATACAAATGAGAAGAGCCCAGAGACAAAAAGTGAGGAAGTGGGCCAACCACAATGGAGGGGGCACTGCAAAATTATGTTTAAAAGGGCTGGATACAGTGGGGAGGTGTCGGTTTAAGACTTGGGGGCAGTAATGCAATCAAACGCAGGGAGGAGCAGGTAGAGGAGCAGCTCCTTGCCCTGCTGCTTCTGCAAGGCAACCGCTGGAGCTGGACAGTGACCCCTGAGTGAGACCCGAGCTCTCTGATTCATCAGTCCCAACCAGGCCTGCCTCCCTCACATCCATCTATCTGTCTAGCTTGGGAGAATGAGAGGCTGAAACCACCATCATAAAATGCACTTAACATCGCAGGTAGCATACATACATGACACCTCCTACACTGAGGAGCCTGCCACCTAGAAAAAGAAGTATTGCTAATTCAGTTGCCCTGAGAGATAAACAGCTAAATAATCATGTGGCCCTTGCTTAAACAGTCTAAGCCTGGGGAAGTACAAGCATGAAACTGTTACTCCTTCTAATTGCTGCCTTCAATGTTGCCATGATGAACGATCACCTTTTCCAGCCCTTAGTGACACCCTGTAGTTTTTCTGTCACTTTTAAATATTAAAATGCAGCACAGTTCCGCTGAAGACACAGTGCCCTGTTTACTTTGGGCTTCACATTGCCCCTCCTCTCACTTCTTGCTATATCTTGGCCCGAAGACTATGGGTGGAAGGGGAAAGGCTATGTCCTTCTTCCTCTACTTCTGGCTTCTCCAGGGCAGAGATGGAGAGAAGAAGGAATTAGGGGAAAAGGCTTTTTATTTACAGGTGTTCTTCAGAAAATCTGTGAGCTCTGAGTGATGGGCGCCCCATCACTGTCTGTCTCCTGGGCACCTGCAGGAGGCCCTGAGGGGGGCTCTCCACTTCTCCATTCCTGACATGAAAGGCTCCCTGGAATAACTTTCAGCTCCTCCATACCCACGCTCAGATCTCTCCCTGGCAGCTCCCCCACCAACAGCCCTCTGGTCTGAGCACCAGCGACACAACTTGGCAGGTGTCTTTGATCCCATCTCTCACCCACTAAGCTCCAGCATCTTACTTCTGCTGCACCAGGCATCTCTTGCTTTCTGCCTGGGCCTCTCACTTTGTGAGTTGTGTGTTGGAGTCTGCCAGACTGGAAGTGCGAGAGCATTTACACCTCCAGGACACTACATGACCAATGACGACCCAAACACAGTTTTCCATGTCCCTGGTGAACAATCCCAACACAGCATACCGCAGGATCAAGACCCAGTTGCCCACAATTGTAACACAGTTGGCACAGTGGTCAGCGGCTCAAGAATGCACCCAGGAGACTGGCTTTCCCTCCTCCCACCTCACTCTTCCTAGCCCCGCCAGCCTTGGACTCTGGAACATTCAACAAGTTAATATAAATGAATATTTAGTGTGGTCCTTGGGACATACTGGTTGGTAAGTTTTAAATACTATTCTAATATTCTAGTATAAAAGTGTTTCTCATTCTACCACAGAATTTTCAAAACATTGCCAGAAAATTTTAAATATATATAGTGTGTGTATGAATGTTATTTATTATACACATAAGATAGTTATAAAATCTATATAGGTGGCGTGTATGTTGTCCACAAACTGGTGTACAGATACTGCTTGTGTGGTCGCCACTAGCCATAGGTCTCTTTTGGGCATTTGTTGGTGCCATACGGTAAAATGATAATGTTCTGGGTATACTGGGATAAATAAAATATGTCATCAAAATTAATTTCTTCTTTTACTTTTTTAATAAAGTAACATAATTTCTTCTTTTACTGTATTAATGTAAAATTTTTACGCTAATATTAACGGACATGTTACATTGTACGTGTAAGTTTTTTTAATTATATATGTAGCTCACATTATTATTGGTCAACATTGCTTAACACAGGACCTGAAATAGAGTAAATCTTCAATAAAATCACTCTTTTTTGCTCAGAGTTATCTAATCCTGTAAAGTAGGCACTATTATCCATTTTACATATAAAGAAACTCATGCTTAACACAGAAATTAAATAACCTGAGGGCAGCTGCTGTGCCAAGCAGCGGGGACAAGGCTGAGAGTCCCATCCCATCCCTGCATTTCCAGAGCTTGTGCCCACTTCACTGTGACTTACTTGCTTTTTTGAAGACATCAGCTGTCTGGTTCTCCTAAGTGACCCACAGCAAAATCCTGGAGCCCAAAAGCCCCAACATCTGTCCAAGTGGAGAGTGAGGACACTCAGGGTGTTTAACCATGGAAGGCTCCCCAGCTGGGATTGAGCGCTAAGTACACTCACAGGCCAGGGGACCTGGAAGGTGGGGATAGCGCCTGAAGGGGTGCAAGGTCAATGAGTCTCAAGGACCAGTGTCAGGAAAGACAGGCACACTGGGACCTGATCACTGAGTGAAACGTGTGATGGTCACAGTTGTTCACCTGCCTTTTGTCTCTCCTGGTAGCTCCATTCTAATCAATCCCATGTGTCTAAGAGACAGTGATCTGCCCTTTTTATAAAATGAGGGGCTTGACCCAGGAAATGATTTCTGAATGTCCCTCTGATTTGAATTACTCAATGCTTTTGGCAGAGACAGACTGCCATCGACGGGCAACAGTGGGGACTGCCCCAGCAAGAGCCCTGCCTTCTGCCTCCTGAGGAGAGACAGCAGAGAGAGCTGGGTGACACCTGAACCCTTAACCCACCAAAACCCAGGATGATGTGAGGACACCTGGCCAAAGTTTGAAGTCTGATCTGTCCAACCGGTGGTGGGGAATCAGACCTGAGAGTTCAAACAGTGAGAAGTAGCTCCACAGGCAGAGGGTAGAAGGGACTTGGGGACATGGAGGTCTGGCGTAAGGAGAAGGAAATGGTCTTAGAAGACCTGGTCATGCCCAAATGCTGTCTCTGCCAAGGCCTTCAGCCAGCTCAACTTTAGGCGTCTCCCGCTCCAGCCATAGTTGAAGACTAACCCTCACCCCCCCCCCCCGCCATCCCCGTGCCCTGGCATGGACCAGGGGCTCCCAGCCTCCCTTCTGTGGCCCTGAACTGAGGCTCTTGGTGCTGGGACAATATGGACCAGTGCTTTGAGACTTGAAAAGCCCTAGAGCAGACTGCAGTGTGAGCTTCAGAGCTGGGAAGATACAGTGCCAAGGAATAGTCAGGACCCACAAGAAGACCCCTTCAACTAAAAGTTGACTTTCAAAGCATCTAAGGGAGGGCCCCTGGGACCTCCCAGAACTTCAAGCACAGAGCTCTTTGTAATAAAGGGCTCAATAGCACCACCTTCTGGCAAAAAGAAAAACTACAAGCCGCAGAATTTGAAATTAATAAAAGCATTGAGCAATTCAAATCAGAGGGACATTCAGAAATCATTTCCTGGGTCAAGCCCCTCATTTTATAAAAAGGGAAATGGGAGTGAGGCCCGGAGAGGAGTGGAGACTTGCAAAAGATCAGCACAGAAGCTTGAATCTGAGGGTCCCAACTTGCCATGGAAGGTGTTCTGTGTGAGGAAACGGAAATGGAGCTTAATGCCCTGTGACCACTTAGCTGCCGTGCCAGGTAGCACACAACCCAGATCAGCATTGTCCCCACTTCCCGGAGGTGGCTGTTTGATCAGGGCCAGCTCTCAGCACTCCATCCGGGCATGCTGGCTCAACAGCCAGTGTTCTCTGACGCCAACATCGCTCTGCCTCCTGGACAACTGAGGGAACCAAGATCTGGAAGCTTTCTTTTGTGACCACCTTCCCCTCCCAGTCCCCCCATCAAGAGGGGAAGGAGGCCTGGGGTGCTCCATGAAAGACAAAGATTGGCAGCAGCACAGTCCACACACATTTACCAGTTACAGAGAAAACTCTAACGACATCTCCAGCTTGTGTATGTTTCGTGATTTTTCCGAAGACAACACAGAGCTGGACTTTCGGACTGTATGTGGCCAAACAGCATCTAATCTTTCTGGAGCTCTGCCCAGTACAGAATTCCTCAAGGACCACCTGCACATGCCCCCACCTGGTACTTCACTGAGAAATGAGGCAGGTCCTCTCCCCAACACAGGGGAAATGCCAGGTGGGCTCCTCCCAGGACGGTGGCTCCCTAAACTGCTGCTGGTACTCAAGCAAAGGACTGTCCCTCAGGAAGCACGTGTCAATGAAGGGATGACATGATGCCCAGAGAAAGAGCACCCTGGCATCCACTGTGTTACCTACAATAGACCCCCAGTTGACCTCCCTCATTCATGTCCCAGATTCCTGACTCCCAAAGTCAGTCACCCCTGCATTCTTCATCTGTCGCTCTGTACTCATCCCTCCCATGACTTCCACTTCCATCTGAACCAGAGCCCCAGACTCTACTCTCTAGCCTCAATCTCTCTGGAGGGCTAGATTTAATGATGTCAGGACCCTCCTGCATTAGTCAGGGGTGCAGCCACTCAACTACTGGACAGCCTCGTGTACACCCCAGCAGCAAACAAGCTGGGCTTTGTCTTGTTCACGTATCAGCTGGTCTGGAGTTAAGTGCTTGTTGGCATCCAATCAACAGCTCAGTAAGGTCCAGGTCGGCCTCAAGGCTATTTTCTTGAGTTTCTCACCTGCTGATTGGTGCAAAGTCTCATGAATCTACCATGTAGGAGGCAGTAAGGAAGAGTGAAGAGACATTGCTTTTTGTTTATTTCCATTCCATGAGGAAAAACAATTTGTCCTGGAGCAGCTGGTGGGTTCAGGACTCTGTGATGGAGCGTCCCCCCTCCCCCCGCAGGACACATCCCGCAGTCTAGGTGCTGTTCGCCAGGAGGACGTAGAGCCCTGGTACTGTCTCAGAGGTCAGCAATGTCTACCCTGAAATCTGCAACTCTCCAGACCACACTGTCACCCTCAGCCCGTCATCCAATTTGTTACCCCGTCTGCACTGCCGATGCAGAAGTTCCTCTCAAATCAATTCTCTCTTTCCTGTCGCCTCTGTCAGGATCTTAGTTCAAGTCTTTATCATTCCTCATGTAAGAACCTTCACAATGTTGGAAAGGCCTTTGGTTATCCGGCGTCCACCTACCTCTCTCTTGCCGCCCGTCTTCCCTGAACTGCTCCTCGCAGGCACGCCCAGAGACAAGCGCACACGTGTTCATCATCGGCTTCCGAGCTTCACACACGGCTCCGCCCTGCTCCCTCATCACAGCCTTCCCCAATCTGCCAATCCCCAACCCATCCTGCCCTCAGCAAACCCCCACTCTCTCACTCCAGTATATTTGTTTCCATCTCCATCTTCCCCGTGGCCAAGACAGCCATTCCTCCAGAAAGACTTCCCTGACTCCTCTTGTACGCGAGGGGTCCTTTTCCTGTGCGCTTGCAATGCCCAGTATTATGCAATTTCCACTCCCACCTAAACACTGATGGCCCCCAGCCCCACTCCTCCACCCTGTCCTCTCTGGAGGGCTGGACTTAATGGTCTCATGAGAAACCCATATCAATTAGGAATTTGTTCACTCACTTGATCACAAGGCCTAATGTGCATCCCTGAACTAAGCGAGCAAGGATTTAGCGTGCTCAAGTATCAGGTAATCTAGACGGAGGTGGGTGGATGCTGACATTAGTCAATGGTGCGATAATTAAGGCTGTTCTCTTGACTCCCTGAGAAAGTCCAATACCAATGTTGTCTTCCCTGCCCACTTCTGAATTAAGTGAGAAATCAGACACAAGAGTCAACTTATAGAGAACCAGTGCATCATCTTTTCAGTGATAAAAAACAGACTGGGGAATGTGTAGCATAAACTAGAGCAAGTGGAGTTCCTAGTCCTGAGGCCCGAATTAGACTTATCTGCTCAGCTTCACCGAGCTGTGGCAGGCCCCAGGCTACCCCACCTCTGCAGGGACAGAACAGGACACATGCCAGGGTGTTTCTTGAAGATTCTCAGAACTGTCACGTGGGAGGAAATACCCGGTGTGAGAAGAAGCACTCACCTCCACACCCTGTTCATAACTTTACCTGGCACTACATTGTCCTCACGTTGTTGCTAGGTCTGTCCCCATCCCACTGTGTGTTTTGTGTGACTTGCTCTCTGTCATTTCTGGAAGGATTACACAGACTTGGCCCTCTGCTCATCTCATCCTCAACATGGCAATCAGAGTGGTCTTGCTAAAGTTCCATAGCTAATCATGCCCCTCCCTGCTCCCAGCTGTCAGGAGAAAAGGTCTTGCAACCTAGTCTGGCCCAAGCCTCCTCCCCTGCAGCCTCTCCCGCCCTCACCTGCTGTGTTCCAGCCACACCAGACGCCCTACCCTAAGGACACCAGGCTTTGCCTGCCTCTTCCTCCAGGCACCTGCTGCTCTCCGGGCCTGAACTCGGCATCCTTTTTATTCTGCCTTCCACGTACAACTGTATTTGTCCTTTGAGACTAACCACAGTTTTTCTTCTCTGGGAACCCTTCTTCTAACACCTGTCCAGGGTCAGGAGTGTATATGTGGGTCTTCCATAATTATCTGGAAATTAATAGGAGCACAATAGAAGCCTGTAGAATGAAGGGATTATAGAATGGATACGTGAGTGAAGGAATGAATGAATGAACTTCTCGTCCCACCTAGATTGTATATTTTCTTTCAGGCAGTAACTATGCCTTATAACTTTTGGGGTATTCATTTGAATCACCAATAATTGTCTCTAAAATATAACGAGTTTTAATAAAAAAGCTTTCATAATGAAGGCATTGTTGGATGAATTAATGGACGAATGAATGAATGAATGAACTTGTCTACCCACGTAGACTGTGGATTTCTTATAGGCAGGAGTCATGCCTTATGCTCTTCCATACCTCACCACAAACAAAAACGATGATAATGAGTGCTCCTAAATCAGTAGCCTTCTTGTCTCCGTCTCTTCCTCCCAGATGTACAGCACATCCGAGAAAGCTCTCCGGTCTCACAAAGCTGGTGAGAGAAATAAAGGATAACATGTCAGAGCAACATTTTGCAAATATAAAACGTTCTCCAAATGGTTTCACCCCTGGGGCAGTCCCCGGCTTTGAAGGAAGTAGCTGTCTAACCACTTTAGCAAAGACTCGTGTTCTGGAACACACCCAGGGCAGTACCTTGTCATCTGCTAAAAGGTTTCAGAGCAAGAAAACATCCTGCCTGAGCAGAAATATGGGCAGCTTCAAATTTGCTGGCAGTGGTAGAGCTCTGACTGACACTGTCTCTGGACAGAGGGGCTAAGGACATGGTTTCTGGGAGACAATGAGACCTTTTGTCTCTGGGACCAGGGTGCTGATCCCCTGTGGACCTGTGCGTATCAGCAGGGGGCTGACAACGGGTTCTGTGACAGAAGTTGAGGTCTTCCCCCAGGTATAGAGATCACATCCCAAAGAGCTGTATGAGCCTCTCTGAGCCTCAGTTTCCCTTTCACTAAGTCTGCAGAGGTCAGGGACTATGCTCTTTCCACCTTTCAAATCAATCCAATAAAAGCTGTTTCTTTTCTGTGCTTCCTGAGCTCTGGCTACACTGCCCTTCAGGCGTCTCCAGGGCACTCCAGACATATGGGAGCTTTAGGGCTTTTACACTACCTTTTCCTCCCCCCTTATAGTAGCACGGCTCCCCCTTGCCACCCTCCAGCCTATGCCTCCCTTCCTATTTATAATTTCAATCCCATTCCCACTCCCCAGAGCTCCTCTCCCCAATTGACTTTTCTCTATAACCCTTACCACCGTCTCACATACTATGTCACATGATCACTTGTTTAATTATCTCTCTCTCACCTCCTACCTGATTACAATGGACGGAAACACTCAGGGATGGCAGAGATTTTTGTCTGTTTTGTTCACTGTTTAGAACAGTGCCTCATGCATAGCAGGAGCTCAAACGTATCTTTGGAAGGAGTAAATACATTCAACACACCTACTGAGCATGGGTCAGGCCTCAGGACACAGGAATGAGTGAGACGGGCCTCAGAGTGCTAAGGCGGCCAGCAGGAAAGACAAATAGGAACCAAAACATTCATCGATCAATAAAATGGGGGTATAAATGGAACATTGATAGGTTCAGGGGCGACTCATCAGAAGAACAAAGGAATTCTCTTGGGAGGAGAGAGGAGACAGAGGTTTCCTGAGGGACTAACTCCTGCTCTGAGCTTAGAGTGATAAACAGCATTTTCTAGGGTTTAGGGACCTGGGAAGACTATTCCAAGGCAGAAGCCATGTTCTAGAAAACACGAAAGCTAAGACCTTGTTATTTGTTGAAAACTTTCTGTTAAGAGCAGAGATGCGTAGCACCAAGATTGTTTAGTAAGTATATCTTGAATGGATGGATAAATAAATAAACAAAAAGAAGTCATCTCAGGCATCTTCTACTCCTTCTCCTCTGTGCGTGTTGGTTCACATCACAGGTTGAACATCCCAAATCCAAAAATTTGAAATCCCAAATGCTCCAAAATCATAAACTTTTTGGTACTCAAAGGATACACTGAGACATTTCAGGGTTTGGATTTTCAGATTTGGGAGGCTTCATGGTACATATAATGCAAATATTCCAGAATCTGAAAAGAAAAAAGTTCTATTTCTGGAATATTTCTAGTCCCAAACATTTTGGATAAGAAATATTCAACCTGTACTAAAACTTCTTCCCAAAAAGTTGTTGGGGAGAGAAACACTTTCCCTCTACCCTCTGAGATTCAAAAACTAGGTCTGAAGAATAAACTGACAAGAGATAGATCAACAGGAGAAAAGGTGGATGAATTTATTACATGCACAGAGGCAGCACAGGAAAAAGTGCATACCCACAAAAGCAGTGAGATTAGGTACCATCCTCCTGAGGGACAGGAGGATGGAGGCAACTGGGAGAATAAATGATTTTCAGAAAAGATGCATGGGCCCTTCAGAGAATAGATGGGAGAGATGAGAATTTGTGACAAGGTAGGTCTGGGCGGGGTGTCCACGTCTAATCCCCTCTCCAAGTCAATCTTCCCTGGTTGATGAAATTCCCAGGGAGGGGATTGATGGCAATTGAGTGTCCTTAGGACCATCAGTCTTCAGGCAGAAAAGGAGCGCCCTGAGATCGCTTCTTCCTGCGTTTGCTATTTTTCAAGTGTCATCAGCTCAAACCAATATCCCAAAGTGCCGTATTTTGGGGGGCATATCCTAAACTCTTTCAACTGCCCCAAATGTTATAATTTGGTCATTATAACATTTTTGAGGAGGGCATTCTCACCAGAAGCCTCAGTGAAAATGCACATTTTCAGAGAGAACAGATATCAGATTTGTGTTACCAGAACAGATTGTTTTATTAATTACTTTAATTGACCCCTGGAAATAAAGTAGGACGCTGACAGAACAAGAGGCAGGACAGAGAAATTTCAACAGAGATAGCAACAGTATGGAGCAGGGCTCAGCAAAGTACAGCCCGTGCCTATACTGAGCTAAGAATGGTAGTTTGTATATTTTTAAATCATGAGGGGGGATGAAAATAAGAATGCTATTCTGTGACATAGCAATACGATACACATATCCATCTCTGTCAATAAGGTTCTAGCACAACACAGCTCGCTGGCTTGCACATAATTAATGGATACTTTCTTTTCCAATGGTACAGTTGAGCTATCTCAACACACCACAAAGCCTTCAAGGCCAAAGCATTTCCCTCTAGCCTTTTACAGAAAAAGTTTGCAGGAAGAGAGTAGCAGTTCTCAACCCCATGTGCACATGGGAATCACCCAGGTAGATTTTCAAATATATCAGTGCCTGAGCTCACCTCCCAGAGATTCTGATTTAACAGGTTTGGAGCCAGCTCAGATAGTAGAGTTTTTTAAAAGCTACCCTAAGAAGGAAGCATTCTTGGTCTCAGGGAGGCCATGGCCAGCATTAGCAGAGCCCAAGGCACATGGGAAGAGCCAGCAAGGGGCACGCTAGGCAATTCCAAGTTGCTTTCTTGCCAGAGCCCTTGTCTGTATCTCCTCAGTAAGTTTGGAACGGAGTGTGAAACCCAGCTGGGGGGAGCACCCTCACATCACAGGAAAGGGTGCACACTTGGCCAATTCAGAGTTCTATAACCTTGGGAGAGTCACAGGCACCAAAGCCTCAGGTTTTGCAACTGAAAACCAAAACGATACTAAGAGTTATAGCAGAGACTCAGTAAGATCATAATTGCATTTTACTCCATCACTTGGATGCTATAAGCCAATTTAGAAATTTGGAAATGTACAACTATTGGGTTCTTTTTGGTAAATAATAGTAGCACAAAAGTTACTAAAATTTAGAGATTAAGCTGCTCCCGTACACATTCGCTACCAGGGTGTGCAGAAGCAGAACTCAGACCAAATGATTGGTCGAGATGATTGATTTTATATGTCAACTTGGCTAGGCTCAGATACCCAGACATTTGGTCAAACACTAGTCTGGATAATGGTGTGGAGATATATTTTAGATGAGGTTAACATTTAAATCAGCAGACTCTGAGTAGCGCACAGTATCCTTCATAATGTGGGTGGGCTTTACCCAAACAGGTGAAGGCCTTAAGAGAAAACAGACTGAGGTGCCCTGGGGGACAATGCCTTGGGGATACAGCTGCCTGGGACTCTAGCCTGGCATCCTGACCTGCAGATTTTAGACTCGCCAGCTTCCACAATGGTGTTAACCCATTTCTTAAAATAAATCCCTTGGTGGAGTGAGTGAATGAGCTATAGTCAGAATGTTTTTTGTTCTCTCCATAATTCATGTTGAAACTTAACCCAATGCAATAGCATGGGGAACTGTGACCTTTGGGAGGTGAGTCATCCAGGGGAATGAAATTAGGGGTGCTTTAAAAGGACTTGAGGAAGGGAATTTACTCCTTTATGCCCTTCTGCATGAAGACACAGAAAGGTCCTTACCAAACATCAGATGCTGGCACCTTGTACTTCCACGCCCCCAGAACTATGAGAAATAAAATTCTATTCTGTATAAGTAAGGACATTTTGTTGTAGCAGCACAAACAAAGGGAGATAGATATGTTATACACACACACCCACACATACACACACACACATAGGCTATTGGCTCTGTTTCCCTGGAGAGCCCTGATTAACACAAGGCTATACACGCAGTGACTTATTAAGCAAGCATCTATTAGTAAGACAGTAAAAAACAGTTGACACAACTTGTTCCATCAGCTCAATGAAAAGCCAGCTCTCTGTCCATTATGTGAACTGTTTTATGTGCCAGAATACTATTCTACAAGATATAGAATTATGTTTCCCTTCTAATTAGCAACAGGCAACCAGAATTATCAACCTACCAGTGGATGGACCCTCTAGAGAACAGGCATTGGGCACCAGTCCTAAAGACACAGACTCCAGGGCTTGCTAGATTCCCAGACCTGGTCCTGGCAAGGGTGGGGACTCTCTCTAAAATATTTAAATCAGTCTACATGCTGTAAGTAGCACTAATTTTGACAGTAAGAGTCTTTTTCTAACATCTATTATGCTAACTAATAACACACATCTATCACCAGTGAAACTAATTAGCAAAGTCAGAAGTATTAATAAAGGAAAAAGGTAACAAAAGAGATTGTCGTGGCCATTTCCAGAATATGAGCTTTCTGATTCGATTCCTCACTGGCCACTCTGGGGAGGTGAATCTCTGATTTATGGTAACTGACTGCACCTAGGGTGTGGTTTGAACTAATTGGCACATGTATGAAATCACACTGTGACACTGAAGTATTTAAAGTTAAATTACAGACCTCATAACAATGAGGAATAAGAAATGTCATGTTTCTAAATTAAATTTTAATCTGTTTTAAGACTCTATGCCGCTGGGTGGCAGAGAAGTAAATCCCAGTCCCCAGTGGGGTCCTCTTCCCATACCCCTCCTTCTAGGTCACCTGAGGGGCCCTGGATTCTTTTGTCCACAGGATCTAAGAAAGCCCCCCTAGTCTCTCCTCCACATGATCTTCCAATGTGCTCACCAACCAAGATTACCTCCAGCCTGGTGAAGGGACCTTTTCCAGGCCCTTGGGTCAGTCTCCAGGTGGACCAAACAGCCCCACCCATCATGAAACCTCCAAATATCCCCCATCCCTTTTCCTTCTCCTGTTTACTGGGAAACTCGCTACCTTAAACCTCCCTCCATCTTTAGAATGAGAAGAACCCAAAGGACCACTAGAGTGTGGCAGCTGCAGAGCAAGAGGAAAGCAGATCAGATGCTTGAGTCTCACAGCAGGAAAGAAAGAAAAAGAGGCAGGTTGGGTGTGAGCCAAGAAAGAGCCACCTGAGGTTTCAGAAGGTGTAGAATCAAGGAAGCCTTCTCAGAGGAGGTGACTCTGAGCAGGGCTCGAGTGGGGATGTGCAAAGATGGAGGAGGCCATCGTAGGCTGATAAGAGCTGGAGGTGAGCCCTGGCTGGAGTCTCCATTCTACAGGTTACCGGCCCCTGCCCTTTGCCTCTTGTGGGGCAGCCTGACTGAGAAGACAAAAGCCCCTCTGGGATCCTCACTGCACACTCGGCTCTCCAGATGCCATGAGCTGCCCATCTGCTGGAGGGACCAGCTGATGCTTCTCATCCAAGGACTGTCACAGCCTAGCTGCCCCCATCCTGGACTCCAGAAGGGCCCTGACAGTCTTCCCAGCTGTCTCCATGCCCCACAGCAGCTGGGTTGGACCAATGAGTCTGTGAGGAAATCTCAGGTTATTGGCCCTGAATGAAAGTGTCTGGGCCTTCACTGGCTTCCCCTGGCCTTGGAAATCACCTCCTTCCTCCCTGCCAACCCACCTGCATCCAACCACATGCCAGCCCTGGGTTCCCTGGTCCCGAGCCCCGTTTTAGCCGTTCCTCTAATGTGGCAGTAGAAAGGTCTGTTGGTGCCTGAAACTCCGGTTTGGCCTCTCCCCAGACCAGCCATGGAGCTGCTCTCTCCATAGCCACAGAGAGAGGTGACACTGGCTGCACAGTGACTCTGACTCAGGGAAAACTCAAGTCAGATGAGATTGGAGAGAACATCCCACTCTCTCCACATCCCAGTGCTCAGCAGAGGTGCCGGTTAGTGTCTCCCCTCTCTGTATCCAGACTGCCCTCTGGACTGTGACCCTGCTCCATCCAAGCCTGGTAGGGCTGCCAGCCCGGGGTGGCCTCCCTCACACTGTGCCCTCCAAGCTTCAGTGATGATTAATTCTAGGTGCCAACTTGCTGAGACGCAGTACCCAGACACTTGATCAAACTCCAATCTGAATGCTGCTGTGAAAGTTAACTTTTAGGTGAGGTTAACATTTAAATCAGTGGACTTTGAGTAAAGCACATTAACCTCCTCGTGTGGGTGAGCCTCACACAATCAGCAGAAGGCCTTAAGAGAAAACAGACTGAGTTTCCCCCAGGAAAGAGAGAGTTCTGCCTCCAGACTACCTTTGGACACAAGCTGCAACATCCCTGGGTCTCTAGCCTGCTGGCCTCACCCACACATTGTGAACTTGCAGCCCTCAAAGCCAAGTGGGCCAACTTCTTGAACTATATCACTCTGTCTTGCTTTCTCTCTCTATTTACACACACATGTGCACACACACAGCCTATCGGCGCTATTTCTCTGGAGAACACTGAATAATACCACTTCGAAGAGGAGGTTTTCCAGTCTAAGTTGAGCCACCCCTATTTCCTCTCATGAAATCAGTTATTGCATTTCACATAGTTCGAAGGTAGAAGATAAAGAAAAGAGGGTAAGAAAATAGGAGAAAGGCAAAGATTTTTTAAAGGGCCAAGAGAGAAAAAGGAAAAAGAAGTAGCTGGCTGCCAAGAAAGGCCCCGCATCCTCCAGGAAGCAGACAGAAAGTCTGCCATGGAAGTGTGTATCGGAGGGGAGAGTTGTGTGGGTCAGAGGTTGGAGGGAATAGGGGCAGGCAGAGGGACTTCAGCCCATGACACAGGGCTGACCTCTGGGAAGAGCGAGAGAGAGGAAAGAAGGAAAATTGGGTAGAAAGAGCCTCAAACTGCAGTGCAGTCTAAGGAGGTCTCAGGCAGAACAGGGGGCTCCAGCACTAAGCTGGTAGAAATGTCCAGCCCTGGAAGCCCTGCTGTGCTCGGCCCTGGCTGCTGCTCCAACTCAGCAGCGGGTTTTGAGAGCCTGCAACTGTCAGCCTACAGCATCTTCACAGAAGGTTCTCTCCTGCAGGGACATTCACGCAGGAGAGCCACCAGACCCCCACGCACCCCCTCAAGGTTCCTCCCCTGGATGGATGATGGGGGAGGGACACCCAATCCACCCTTTGGTGTTTTTTATTAGGAATGTGAAGACTTGCATGATTAAATGCTATTAATTTACTTTTAGAGAAGGCACCTGTGACAAGATGATCGCCCTATAAGGTTAGCTGTATCTGATGTTATCATCGTAGTGGGCGGATGCTGCAGTCACCCCAGGACCTCCTTGGAGAGCTTCCCCTCCATCTTTCTCAGCCATGGTGTTCAATGCCACTATTCTCACCCCTGAGTTTCAGGAGGGCAGGTCACCTAGGTATGGCCAACCAAGGTGCTTCAGTCTCAGGTTAAATGATGGGCTGAGAGATGAGCTTGAGACCTCAGCCAGGTAAATCAAAGCCCTGTCGGCAAAGCATCCAGGAAATGGCCGTTTGCTGGTCTTGGTGATCACAGGCTGTGAAGACAATGCACATCTGCACCACACGCTCAGAGGGTCCACCTGGGCACGAGGCCAGCAGAAGGGAGCAGAGCAGGGAGACACAGACACCTAAGCCTGGGCTAAAGACCTTTTTAAAAGGAAGGACATCCAAAAGCATTTATCATTAATACATTATTTACTGAAAAAATTGTTAACATATGTGTTTCCTCAAGAAGAAAATGGAAAAGAAAGAAAGTTCTAGAAAGAATGGTAAACAAGAAAAATTGATCTTTTCAAAAAGTGGGCAAATCTAAACCAGCATTTACATGTCAATAATAAATCAATCAATTAAATACTATTGAATTGATTAACTTGGGATAAAAAATAAGGTCAGAAGTAAATAATAAGCATAATAACATGTAAGACCACAGGAGGGAGGCCCAGGATTAAACTATTCCAAGGGCCTTGCATTTTTCAGGAAGAGCCGACATATAATTGAACTTTATCCCTTGTTTAGTTAAGGTGTGTGTTAAAATTAAGGGTAAGCACCAAATGACTACAAATATAAAATAACTTCCAAATGGTTGTGGGGGAAAGAGAAGATTAAAGAAACTGCAGTCAAACTAAAACTTGGGAAAAGGGATGTTGGAAAGAAAAAAAAAATGTGAATAGGAAGTACAAAGTAAGGTAACAGGACTGAATCACCACAGCAAACAGACGGTTTCATTTCCATTTTTTTTAAGTTAAAGAAAAGAGCTAATTATGCTTTCCAGCTCCAAAGCTGTCCACAACTCCCTCCTGCCTATTACATGAAAACCAAGCTTGGTGTTGACCATTTGAGCCTTCAGCTTCCCACCTGCCATTACCCCACCGCACTCCCATTCCACCAGGACACTGCCCTACTAGGGGCACAGTCACTGCAATTCTCCACCTCTGTGTATCAAGGACTCCCTCCTGGGGTCCTTCTGCGTCTCCTACCCCTCCCCCAAATTCTCACAAACTTCACTCTAACAAAGGATTTGGGGCCTCATTTATAAAATATTTTGAGTGATTTTTTTTTCTTTTTTCTTTTTTTTTTTTTTTTTTGCAGTTTTTGGCCAGGGCTGGGTTTGAACCTGCCACGTCTGGTATCTGGAGCCGACTCCCTACTCCTTTGAACCACAGGCACTGCCCATATTTTGAGTGATTTCTTCAAGTAGCAAGTTATTATTCTTTCATCAAATATGGATCGAGCATTCCCACCTAAGACCTTCATTAGAATATGTATATTCTAATAGATACTCAGCTCTATAATATACAGTTCACCATTGAACAACCTGAGTTTGAACTGCACTGCTTCACTGATAGGAGATTGTCGTCTTCTGCCTCTGCCAGCCCTGAGACAAGACCAACCCCTTCTCCTCCTCCTCAGCCTACTCAGCATGAAGACAAGGAGGACAAAAAACTTTGTGGTGATCCACTTACACTTAAAGAATAGAAAATATATTTTCTCTTCCTTATGATTTTCTTAATGATATATTCATTTCTCTAGCTCACTTTATTCTAAGAATACAGTATATAATACATAATAGCATACAAATATACATACAAGCATAGCAACTGTTTATGTTATTGGTGAGGTTTTCAGTCAAACAGCTACTAGTAGCTAAGTTTGGGGGGAGTCAAAATTTATACATGGATTTATGACTGCTTACAGGGTTGGCCCCCCAACCCCCATGTTGTTCAAAAGTCACCTGTATGGATAGAGAGAGAGAGAGAGAGAGAGACTTATCAGTCCTATACATAATAACTAAAAACTTGAAACAATCCAAATAAGAATGAACAAATAAATTATAATATGTGTATAGAATGAAATGTTCTACACTACTGAGAATAAACAAACAAACATAATATAGGGCATATGTGCAATTCTATCCATACAAAGTTTGGAGCCTGCAACACTAATCTCAGGGGTTAGAGATCAAGTTACTAGCTACCTTAACTGGCAGGATGAAAGAAGGAGCAGAGGCTGGAGCAGGGTACTATGGAGGCTTCTGGGAGAATAGGAGGTCTGCGCCCTGGTTACAGGATGTTTCCCTTTGTATTATAAAACTTCATCAAGCAATATATTTATGATTTGTGTACTTTTTGTGTATGTTAAACTACAACAAGATGTCAACTTTAAAAATGCAGTGAATGGAATAAAAAGTATCCAATGTACTCAGCCCTACTATGAAACTAATTTATAAGCACCCACACTTCCATATGAAAGCTATAACCCAACTATAGCCCAAGATGAAGGGGAAAGAGGAGGGGGAGGAGAGGGGAGTGGGGACAATGGATGGAGGAAGGATAATTGGTGGGACCACACCTACAGTGCATTTTACAAGGATACATGTTAAATCTACTAAGGGTGGGATATAAATATCTTAACACAATAACTAAGAAAATGTGGTGAAGGCTATGTTAACCAGTTTGATGAAAGCATTCCAAATTGTATATAAAACCAGCACATTGTACCCCATGATTGCATCAATGTACACAGCTATGATTTAACAAAAAAATAAAAATAAATAAAAATGCAGTGAGTATGCATCATGTGCCAGGCATAGAATTAGAGACACTGGGAACACAAGGAGAATATAAGTCCTTCAAGGGTGAGAAGCCCAGTGCAAAAGACAGGTGAACACCATGATGGGTGTCACCCCACAGTGAGACAGCACGGTAGGGATGAGCATGGAGGTCACCCACTCCAGCTCCTGGAACCTTAGTTTCCTCATCTATAAAATAGGAATGATATTTTTCTCCTTCACTCAGATACATAACAATTATTTTCATTCATGTTGTGTTGCTATAAAGGCATACCTGAGACTCAGTAATTTATAAAGAAAGAAATTATTTGGCTCATGGTTCTGATGGATAGAAAGTTGAAGATGGAGCACTTGCACCTGGTGGGGGCCCAGGCTGCTCTCACTTGTGGCAGAAAGGGACTGGGAGCCTGCTTGTGCTGAGATCACATGGCCAGAGAGGAAGCTGGAGGGAGGGGAAGGCAATGTCAGGCCTTTTAACAAACAGCTCCTGTAGGAACTCACTCACCCCCAGGGAGGGTGTCAACCTATTCATGAGGGATCCACCCCCGTGACCCAAACACCTCTCACCATCCCCACCTCCAACATTGAGCATCAAATTTCAGTGTGAGCTTTGGAGGGGACAAATGTCCAAAACATAGCAAGGATTGAGAAACAATCCAATTTGTAATATAAATGAGAATGCCCCTCAATTACAATGAGCATGGAATACAAATGAGAGGGCCTGGGGCATAACCTGTGCTCAACAAAGGCCCTTGTCTCTGGATCCAATTCTCAGCATGGATATTCCAGAAATGCTTCAAAGACAGCAGCTTCTTACCGTCTGCCTCATCCCCCTCCCTCACACACACTCAGACACACAGACACATGTACAGACACACGCACTGCTAGTCACAGCCTCTATACCAGTAGAAAATAATATTAACATTAAACTTCAAAGTTGTACTTGGTCATGCCTAAAATCTTCTGGGTTTCTGTAACCATCCACCTGCCAAGCTGTGAGCTGTTCCCAGTTGGAAAGCACATTGATTCCTTCTGCTGCTTGGTTCCGACAGCAGCCCAAAGAAAGAGCCACCAAAAAGTCCCATTGAGACAAGTGGCCCAAGTCCCAATGTCCCTGGCTAAGAAACGAATGGCTTCCTCTTCAGATACTTTCTCTTTCCTCTCTCCCCAATCTGATGGAAACAGTTATCTGAAATCTGTGTGTGTTTACAAATGAATGGGGAACATGGGTGGGCAGTGTGGTTTGGAGGCTGCAGCCCCACCTGGCTTCATCTGACACAGTCCCATGATATCCCACAGCTGAAACAGTGTAGCCTCAGTTGGCAGACCTTGGAATGACCACATGATCGTGAACAGGTCCCCACATCTATGGTCAGGATACAGGATACTCCTTGCTGGTGCCGCCTGGACCATGTGAGCGTGAGCAGTGAGCCATAGGAGGGAAGGAAATGCACTGCAGCAGGTCTGAGATCCACATATCCCTGCAAAGAGCCAGGATGGCATCTTCACCCATTTGGTTCCCTCTCCAAAATCTCTCTCAAACTGTACCCCTTCCTCCCTTCTTCTTGCCAGAATCTAAGCACCCTCGTTTCTCAGCTGCACTTCTAAAATCACCTCCTCCTGTCTTCCTGATTTCCTTCCCACCCTGCCAGCCCCACCAGTGTGGGGCTCAAACCACAGAGCTCCAGCCACACGTGGCAGGGTAGATGAAAGGATTAGGGTGATGCACCCACAAGCCCAGGAACTCCAAGGATCACCTGCCTCATCCCAGGCCCCCTCCTCACTTCAATCCTACTCATCCTTCAGATCTCTGCTCCCATGTCACCTTCCTGGAGTCCTCACTGACCCTCTCCCTCATCTACACTCTATCCTGTCATTCTCCCCTAAGAACCAACACCATCTCCAAGTACACAGATCTGTCATGTGTGTATCTGTTTGGATATCTGTCTCCTTCCCTGCCAGATTACAGACTCCATGAGGTCAGCCACAGTCTTTCTCACTTACCACTCCATCCTCCGGGCTTGGCGCTGCCTCAAACACAGTAAGTACTCTGTTATTCCAAGGATCGGATGATGGATTGATCCACAGGTCACTGGGAAAGGAACATTGCCCGACAACATCAAGTTGCAAAACAAAAAGGCTTTTTTCTTCCATTAGTGAAAGAAGTTTGGGAGGCAATGGGAATCAATAAAAATCACTTTGTATTATTCAAAGTTACACTAAAGAATGATCACAGCACCAGCAGACCCGTTCCTGCCACACAAGCTATCTGGCCTCTGCAAAGGTACTTCACCTCTTGGAGACTTAATGTCTTTCAGTCAGTGGGGGAAATAATACAATTTTGAATTATTACTTTTTTGAAACAGAGTCTCACTCTGGTGCCCTGGGTAGAGTGCCCTGGCGTCACAGCTCACAGCCACCTCACACTCTTGGGTTTGAGCAATCCCCTTGCCTTGCCTCCCAAATAACTGAGACTACAGGTGCCCACCAGAACACCAGGTTAGTTTTCTAATTTTTTTTATTTTAAATTAATATGAAGGTACAAATGTTTAGGTTACATTGCATTCAATTCTGAGGTAAAGTTCAAGTTGCAGTTGAGCCCTTCACCCAGGGGTGTGCTGAACACCCTCACGTCGTGCACGTTAGGTGAGAATCTGCCAGTTGCCCTCCGTCCTCCCTCCTCCTCTTCCCCACCTCTCCCTCCCTCTTGCTAGACTATATTTGTGTTTTATCTTTCATGTGGGCAGGTGGTTGTTTGTATATTGGTTTCATATTGGTATTGACTAGACTGGATACTTGTTTTCATTCTTGAGATATTTTACTATTTTTAGTAGAGATGGGGTCTCACTCTTATTCAGGCTGGTCTCAAACTCCTGACCCTAAGTGATCCACATGCCTCAACATCCCAGAGTGCTAGGATTACAGACGTGAGTCACCACACTTGACCCAATTTGAATTATTGATCGCCTCAGATAAAATAAAAGATATGAAAGTATTTATAGACTCTGAAAGCCCTGGGTAGTTCAGGGGATCTAAGTCCAGGTAGGTACAAAGCAGGCAGACAGAACTGGGAATGCACAATATCCGCCTCTAACATGTTCCACACAGATGTATGTGTGCCTGTGTGGTTCAGGATTGAACAGCATCCCCTTAAATTCATGTGCACCCAAAATTGGTGTGGAATGTATGAATGTGATCTTACTTGCAAATAGGGTCTTTCCAGATGCAATCAAGTAAAAATGAAGCCACGCTGGAGTGGGATGGGCCCCAATCCAAGGAATGATGTCTATATAAGGACAGAAAAGACTGACCGTGGAGACACAGAGGAGAAGGCCATGCAAAGATGAAGGCCCAGGGTGTAGTGATTCGTGAGCAAGACAGGAACCCCTAGGATTGCCAGCAACCACAGGAAGCTAAGAAGAGGCAAGTGAGGATTCTCCACTCTGCCTTCAGACAGATCGTGGCCGTGACAACACCTTGATTTGGGGGCTTGATTTAGCCTCGAAAGCTATGAAATAATAAATTTCTGCTGTTTTAAACCAACCACTTTGTTGGCAGCCCTAAGATACCACATAGATGCACACGCTTGCAATCTGCCATTGTGAATCCCTACAGGTGGCACATGCACCCCACCTTTGCCCTAGTGAGTGAGACTTTGTAACCAAGGAAACAGCTCTAGTTCTTAGCACTAAAAAAAAAAAAAAAAGCTACCAAGAAGATCTCTCAGCAAAAGATAAAGAACAAAAATGAATTGTTTCTCTGGAACTGCCTGTTCCTTGGGTGAAGCTTGTCAATCTTCATGCCCCAGTTCCCTGCTTGCACATGACAGCAACCAGGGTTGGAGTGGCAGCAGCCGAGGCCAGTTTTCCCTGTCTCCTGTGGTTTCATTAATAGCTAGTGTCCCCTTTTCCTTACCTCAAACCATTGGGGCACAATTCCATCACAGATCCAACCTGGCTCAGGAACAAGTGACCAGGAGTGGTTTTTATTTGCAGCACTAGGTGTGTGCTTCTGTAAATGACCTATACGGAAAAACTAGCCAGAGTGTCTTGGGTCACCTCCCTAGCAGGACTCTCGGGGATTTCCTTTTCTCAACTACATTTTGGAGATCAGAGACCAGAAGCACAGTCATCACTCAGCAGTGAGAGAAGGGAAGCCCCGGCTCATTCCCAAAGCCCACAGCTGGGTCCATACCGTCCTCTGATGTGTTAGGTGTGGACACCCCTTCCCTACATCTGCTATCCACAGGTCCCCTGGCCTATTGCTGCTCTCCATAGAGGTGGAATGAGTTTCCTGATCCTTACACAACGGCCATTCTTCCAAATTCCTCAACAGGGAGGAGTTAATTCATCAAAGGCATTGAGGGAGGCCATTGTTCCCTTTGTCTTTCCCTCTCCACCCACTCCTGGGGGCAGCAGAGCCTCCAGAAAGTAAGGTCTGCTCTGCAGAACCCAATTCACCTTGAGTAGACAAGACAGGATAAGGAACAAGCAAGCCCGTCGTGCTCTGTGCTACAGCCCCCACATCTTCATCTATCATGAAGGCGGCATTTGGTCCCCACATCTTAGTCATTTGTGTGGTTTCTCACATGATTGAGAACCTGGGTGATAAAGAGACTTGCTCCTTCCTGGACCCCCAAATGATGCTGAGTTGATTCTTATTATTCACAGTAGTTATATTCTTTAAAGTTGTTACAAATACTGAACCATCACTCCTCCAGTAAATGTGTGTCTGTGTGTGTCTCTAACACAATACACACATCTATATCTACATAGACATATACACACATATCTCACATAAATTATAACTTTAAGTCTTAAAGAAGAACTCATCCTGTTAGGTTCCATTTTTCTTTAGTTTACAAAAGAGAAACAAGATCCAGAAGGGCTAAGCCACTTGCCTACAGCTACCTCACTAATGGGGCCAGAGTCAGGATTCAGCTTCAGTCCAACTGGCCCAGTATTAGAGCTTCTTGAGCTGCACTGCACAGCCAGCTCCCAGCTCCACCCTCTGCTCCTCTCTATGTAGGAGCTGAAACAAGGTGACAAGGTCACCTAGTCCTCGGCTGGGGAGGTGCACATTGGAAAACTCGAAGTTTTCACCATTCTGTGTGTGTCTGCACAAGACCACAAAAGTGCATGAGTGTTAATTTGGGGATTACAAATAAATTTTGGCAAGTAGGCAAATTCGCAAATACAGAATCATGAATAGAGAGGATGAACTGTGCATTGCCTTACTGCTCCTGGTTATTCCCTGACTAACTTTAAGACTAAAGTTTTTATTTGTAGCACTAGGTGTGTGCTTCAGAGTGTCTTGGGTCAACTCCCCAGTAGGACTCTCGGGGATTTCCTTTTCTGTCACAGTAAGAGGATTATCCATCCACCCATTGCTAGGTGACCTGCTTGTCTCCCTGTGGGCAGAAGTATACCTCTGTCCACTGTCATCAGACCTACCTTGTGACATGCTTTGGCCAGAGAAATACAAGTGCCAGTGACATACACCCACGTTGGAGAGAACTTCTGAGAATCGTGGTTTTATCCACTTTCTTATTCCTTTTCCTCCTTCCAAATAGGGCTGCTCCTTCGGCATGGATCCTGGAATGAGGAAAACACACAAGTAATTCCTGACATGTAACGGAAGTAAAAAACATACCTTTGGGCTTCTAAGCCACTGAGATTTTATGGTTTGAACTGTAGAATAACCAAGCAAAAGCTGACTAATATCAATCCCAGTAGAGATAAATAAATAATTGCTGTGACCCATATCTTGTGGGTTAGATAATACATCTCCTTCTGTTTAAATAGCAGTTGTTGGAACTTTTGCTTTCTGCAAACCAATAAAAAGGTAAAGTCAACCTATGTGGTCTAGAATACATCGAGTCAACAGAGACAGGACTTCATCCCACAGTAGCCTGGGGTGCTACCCAGGTCTTCCAGGAGGCAATGCCAAGACAGAACTAGATGTATGCATAAGAGTTTCACTAGCAGTGGGGGGCAGGGGGGAAGAGCAGAGAAGACCTTGAGAGCCTTCAGACAATGAGGTAGGTCTGCCATCTGTGAAAGGAGAGAGCAAAGAAGAGATTGGGGAGTGGGAGGGGCCGCTCCGACTGCAGTACCAGGTGAATTTCAACCAAGAGAGTGGGGAGTCCCAGAGCCAAAGCTGCTCAACAAGGTCATCTTGGGTTGAGCAGATAACCCCTGCCATGCTCAGTCATTGGCTGGGAACACCCCAAGTGAAAGTATAGCCTTGGCTCATGGGGCAGCTGCTGGGGGTTGCTGACCCACTAGGCTCACTTTAGCCCATTCTTTTGAAGGAGATCCAAGTGGTATATTCCAATGGCTGCCATACCTGGCAAGAGTTAGAAGAGGACCTTAGGCTTTAAAATAAAGATCCCTTTGTGGGGCCCAAATTGATGCAAAGTGAGTCATATAAGGGATACATTAAAGATAAAATCCGAACAACATTGCCCCCACCATGGCCTTTATAACACATGTAAACATACTTGACACCTAGAATCTATCTCTATTTTTACAAAGTACTTGAGGACCATGTCATCCGTTACCCATCAGGACTGCTGCTCCTTCAAAGCGGAGAACCAAGAAGGTTCAGCCACTCTTTCAAAGTTGTGCAGCAAGTCCAGGCAGAACCAGCATTCAGGTGATGAGCATGTAGCCCCTAGATAGCCTCTGCTTTCTCCCAGGAGATTTGTGTAGATTCTCCAACACAAGTAAGCTGAACTTGCTGGCCCTGCCACACTTACCCTGCTCCTCTGACTTGGAGGAAGTGTCCATGCAGGAGCCACACAGAGTCACAATATCCATCCCAGCTCCTCATTTCACATGGAAGTCAAACGGCACCCAGGCAAGGGGAAGGTGATTCCCAGGGCCAGGTAGTCAAACAAAGACAAGAACCCAGACTCTCCAAGTCTATCCAGGGATTACAGTGAGGAAACTGAGGCCTGGATTTGAAGCCTCTGCATGTGCTGTGGGGTCTGTTCATTCACCTGCCGTGTGTCCACTGAGCATCTACCATGACCATTGCCCTAGGCCCTGGGAACCTGGATGAAAGGCGCCCGACACCCTGCCCTCCTAGAACTTGCCTTTTCAATGTCTTCCCAGCTGTGCTTCAAAGTCATAGCTCCAGAATCCCCCCGTGTTGTTCTAAATCCACCAGGGCAAGACCACAGCCTTTCCCTGCGGTGTGTGAGCTTGTGATTTTTTCCTGTCTATGAGGTCAATTACTCTCCTCAGTGTTGCAGCAAAGCTTTTCAGAGTCTCCAGCCACTGCTCTTATTAATTACTTTATCAGCTGTTTTACATACCCTAATTATCTCTCTACGGCACAATAGTCTTTTTTAAGATTTTTTTCCTTACTTCTTCTGGTAAAAATAGAAAATATGAATATGTATGTATTTTTTAAGCTTTTTCAAAGTTTAAACACAACATGAGTGCCACCTGCTGGTGACCATGAGAAATATCTGCATTAATTATAGTCTCAACTTTGAACATCCTCATAATAAAATTAATGGTAATAAAAAAGTGATGTATTTTTAAATAATATTTGTAAACACTATTTAAGTACCTATTGAATTCCTCTCTTATAATTGCCTTAAATTCTAATAGTATAATTAATTATTCTAAAATGTGCATCATAAATATCATAGCTGACACTTGGTAAAACATTTTACATATAATATATATAATTATTACATACAATAGTACATATTTTATTAAGTATATAATATATATTATTACATATTGTACAATATTCATATATTAAATATATAATGGTATATAATATATTAAATATATCATATTTATTTACTAAATATAATATAAATATGTATATCTTAAGTATTTATTATATATTTAATATTAAATACTATAAAATATAAAACAGTAAATATTTTATATAATACATATTTAATATAAAATAAACATAATATGTTCACTACAGCTTTATATATTCTACAAAATATATAATATATTCAATACAATATTATATATTAGCATATATAATCTCAATAAATATTCATAATAATCCTATGAGAAAAAGGTTCTGTTGCTATTGGAATTTCAACAATTTGGAAATAAACACAGATAGGGAAAAGTGACTTGCCCAGGAAGTATGTGGCACAGCCCGGATTTGAACTCCCATGGGTCTGACTTCCATTCTGCACAAGTGTTGTATAATAACCTTTAAAAAGGAGGCAGAAGGTACTAAAGTACATAGGGCCCTTTCTCTATTCTTCCTGCACTCTCTTTTGCACTTTCCACACCTCCCAGCTCCCTGGGGTAAGGAGCCACCCAAGCTCTGGCCACCCTCTTCTGAATCACACACACACACACACTTTCTGATCCTGACTGGTTCTGCAGTTATCTTTTCCTAGGACTCCAACAGCAGGTATAATGTAATACCTGGTAATCCTTGCTGTCTCCCAAATGGTGCTTTGCACACATTGTTGGTGATTCATCAAGGTCTAAGGAGTGGCCAAGAATGGACAAATCCTAAGACCACAGCCATTCAGAGCCAGGTAGGTAGGGTTTGGGCAAAGCGCCACCCTTTACAGAAAGTTATTCAGCCTCTTCAAACTTTAGCTTCCTCATCTTAAAATGAGGATAATAATTCCAGGCTTTGTGCTATAGTTTGGATGTCTGTACCCCCAAACCTCATGCTGAAATTTGATCTGCAATGTTACAAGTAGGGCTAATGGGAGTTGTTTGGGTGAGAGAGTGGATCCCTCATGAATAGGTTAACTACCTCCCTCGGGGATGAGTGAGTTCTCACTCTTATTAGTTTTCATGACAGCTTGCTGTTAAAAAGAACCTGGCACCTCTCTCTCTCTCTCTCTCTGTCTTTCTGCCTCTCTCTCTCTCCCTCTCTCAACATGTGATCTCTGCATACGCTGGTGAGAAGCAGCCTGAGGTCCTCAGCAGATGCCCAATCTTGGAACACCCAGCCATGAGCTAAATAAACCTCTGCTTCCAGCCTCAGGTATTCACTAAATGGACTAGACACCCTGAAAAGTTCAATGATGACTAGAAGTTCATCACACTGGAAAAAGCCTCATAACTCCTTCATGTGTGCCAGAGAAAGGCCTTCCTCCACAATACAGCTTTGTGAAGTGCAAATTCCTCCCAAACTCAAAGCTGATTGGAAACCACATAAATGTAAAAACTAAGTGTAACATGCTACAGGAACATACGTTGTTATCATTACTGAATAAGAAGAATTAGGGCTCCACAGTGATTTTTGAGTTCTACCATCTATTGAGTATTTTCACACTGAGGCCCACTGGGGGCATTGAAGAGCAGAGTATTCAGAATAAACCATGACCCTGAGCCTGGGGACTTCTTACCAAGCAAGAAGACTGTGTTCCTTCCATTCTCTCAAGCTGACACAATTAAGACTGATGAGTAGTTGTAAAAAAGCCAATGTCAGGCCAGCGTGCAGAGCAGCACAGTACGGCAGCGAGGGCATAGCATCAAAACATCTTTCAGCAATTCTCACTCTGCTGCTTACCTGTGTATCCTTCAACAATCCAGTATCAGCCCAGATAATGGACATAAAAATAATATGTAACGTGCTAAGTAAATATCATGGCCAAGACTGCTAATATTCTTCAATTCCATTTCCTCCTCCTTCCATAGCTGGGAACAAGGCTGCTGAGAATATAAACTACCTTCCCCAGACTTCCTTGCAGTAGGAGTGGTCATATGACTAAGTTCTCCCAATGGAATGTAAACAAAGTGTCCTGTGGTGGTTCTTGTTGAATCTGGGAAATTTATAGATAGCCCGCCCAACTCTGCACACTTCTTCCCACCTTCCTCCATCTGCCTTTAGAATGGTCATGCAACTACCAAAACTTCCTCTCAGGCCAGGAAGGCAGCAGCTAAGCCCCAGAGAGATGGAGTGGAGGGTTATAATGGCCCAGGTCCCTGTTGGACCTGTCTAGAGCAGAACCATCATAGCAATCTTGGATTGCCTATGGATATTTATGTGAGAGAGAATAAATATCTATTTAAGCCACTTTCACTTTGACTCTCTATTACTGACAACTGAATCTAATTCTAACTCACGTAAATAGTTTATTATCATTACTAATGGTATGCCAAAAGGGCTTTATCACAATGGTTATTAAACAGTGGAATGGGATGGACAAATAACCATGTCAGCTCGTACCACACACAACACTCCAGTAGAGACTGTGGAAGCTTCTGTTAAGGTTATTCTAGAACAGAATGTCCCAGTAGCTGGAGTCCACAGATCAGCAACTCAGTAGGCATGAGGCCCAAGTGCATAGAAAGATCCATGACAGAAATCAAGCCATACTATGAAAAATTCATGCAAAATATGGTCCCAAAGCATCTCCCATGTGCCAGATGCTCAGGTCACATGGGAGCTAAGACATAATCCCTGCCCTCAAGAAGCTCACAGTCTTGTGGGAGACAGAGGGGGATAATGACAACAGCATGAGGTCTGTATCTGAAAGGTTTGAGGGGCTGCAGGACACAAAAGTGATGAACATGAGCACTCTGGTAAGGAACCAAAGGGATAAGTGGGAAAGATTTCTCAGAGGACACATTTAAGATTGGTCTTAAAGTATAAAATGGGAGAAAGAGAAGAGTGGAAAAGCATTCCAGGCAGAGCACAAAATAATAGACGTCCAAGAAGATGTTAGTTGGAAACTCAGAGCAGAGGCCACCCTACCACAGAACACGCAGCAGCACCCGACAGGAGTGGCCAGTCCAGGTGAACACCACCAGCCTTCCCAGGCTTCTCAGTGTGCAGGTGATGTGGGCATGCTGTGGGCTCCCCGGTGGGTTTTAACAGGGGCAGCTTCTGCATTTCAGGTCATTGCAAGGACCAACAAAACAGCCAAGCTTCACAGATAGAAAGTGAGAAAATATCAAACTGCTCAGAGCAGGAAGACAGAGACATGGGTTAAGTGAAAGAGAAGCAAATCTTATTGATCCCATTTTTGGAGACAACACAGGACCCGGCTGCTACCTTTGTGCTGGCCCCCACCATAAACAGAAGCTCTCAAACCCCTAGCTACCTGAACCCAAGGGGCCAAGTGGAATTGTCCCAGAGCCTCCTTGGCCATCCTTGCTCTTTCTTCCACATAAGAACTGAATTTTTCCCTTCTACAGAGAATTTAAATAAGGTTTTGCAGCCTCCAAAAGCCGTTTCCTGCCCACCCCAGGGGTCTACCTTCTGGAAATTCAGGACCCAGTTCGTGTCTTCTGAGACCTGAAGACATGTGCCTGACTTCTGTGCCTGTCTGAAACCAAGCTGAGCCCCCATGTGGAAATGGTCTCAGTAAGAAGGATGATGCTTGGAAGAGCAAAACATCATTCCTGTCTCACACATGAGTTTACTCAAATGTCCTCCCTGTGACCGTCTGTGAAAGGCACAGGTACCCACTCTGCTCAGATGAGAAATGCAGGGGTGAAGTCATTGGACCAAGGCTTATGCCAAGTCAGTGACACTCTTATCACTGTACTGCTGTTGCTCTGAGGTCCGTTCCTAGACCATTTTCACATGGCATGTAGGAGTAAAGACACTCTGTCAGCCTCTCAGCTTATGCCCAGTGCATGTAAAAGATGCCTGTGTGTACCAGGCAGTAACCAAAGTCATCTCATTTCAACCTTACGGTGTCTACTTTGAGGTTGGGATCATTAAACCTATAGTACAGACTCAGGGAAGCTAAAAGTGATTTATGAAAGACCCAACAACCAATAACCAGAAGGCTGAGCCCCAAACCAGTGCTCTTCCACCATACCAGAGACCACCACTGAGAGCAATGCAGATTCCTGGGCCCCACCCCAGACCAGCCTGATCAGAATCTCTGAGAGCAGAACCCAGCAATGTACTTTTAATAAAGCCATTTCTCTCTAAGATTTTTATGACTGGTAAGGTGTGAGGCTAGTGCCCTACACCCCAAGAGCCCAGTGATATTAGGCAACACAATATTAGTTGTCCAGATTAGTAACCAGAGCACATGGCCCAGGAGGGTGATGTGCACAGATTAAGAACATGGGATCTGAAGCCAAGTTGCTTGATCTGAAACTGGCTCTGCCCCATGCCAGCTACGTCACCTCAGCCAAGTTAGATATGCTCACTGGGACCTCAATTTCCTCACCTGAAAAACTGGTGTCAAAATAGTACATCGTCTGTCAGGTGGCATGGGGGATCACGTGAGTTAACATGCAGGGAGCTCAGAACAGTGTCCATTGTTATTGTCACTGTTCTGTGATTAATTGCCCAAAACCACACAGGAAAGAGGAGATGCCTGGCTAATGCCCCTGAGGGAGGACCCCAAAGAGCAGAGTTCCGAAGGATTTGGATGGATAAAGAGAGAAGAGACAAGTAACTAGCTCTTTCTTTAGTTTCTGGGCTAGTTCTTATGGCACTGTTTGTTCGGGAAATGTCACCAAGAGCAAGTCACTGCAGTGGAGACAGGTCGTGAATCGTTCTGCAGGGCTGAGTCACAGCCGGAGCACACCTCCCGGATCCTCAGGGGAGCGACGTCATCTTGCTCAACCTGCGGACGCCTCTCCTGAAGGAGCCAGCTGAGTTTGCTTCTGATGGCCACCAGGAGGCAACAACTAGACCTAACTAACCTTATAAAAAATGAAAAGTATTCTGAATTCTTTGATTTGAACTATGCTATGTTGCACACCTGCTTTTACTGGTGCTATTCCCCTTCTTAGAATGTCCCTGCTTTCGCCTGTTAACTTGTTCTCATCCTCCCAGGTGACTTCATGCTCAAACTACCTTGAGCCAGGCTCTGCGCTAAGAGCTATGGGAGATTAAAAATAAAAATAAAAATCCGAGGCATTACCCTTCCCCTAGAGAGAAGGGCTATCTAGGGAACCCCCACTTTGGGCCAGGCACCATGCCATACACCTGAGGTTCACGGTCTCATTTAATCCCATCCCAACTGCAAAGAGGTGGGTTTTACATATTCCTTGTCCAAGGCTCAGTTTCATCATCATAACATCCACTATTGCCAAGTGCAAGGCACTGTGCTAGCATTTTCTACAGATCTGCTCATTTAACTTTCAGCAGGATCCAATGAGTAGGTAGCATTGTTTCCCCATTTTAAGCACAAAAGACTAAAGCTTAATGACATTCAATAACATATCCTTGCCCAAGAACACAGCGCCCGTAAGGGAGGTGAAATTCGGGTATGAACCCATGGAGTTGGGTTATAGAACCAAAGTCCCACACACACCCCGGAGTGTTTGACTCCTCCCCACGCAGCATTCTCTCTTCTTTGAATTCTGGGAGCCTGGATAGCCCAGCTCACAGGGATTGTACTAATTCCTTCTCTCACACACAGAGTCTCCCAGACCCCGTCCTACACTTCACTCCCTCCAGGTAAAGAACAAGTTCCTTAAGGGTGGTGCCTCTGTCTCAGGCTTCTTTCTCCAAAGCTAGCATTTATCGGGTACCTACTGTGTCCAGCTTTATATAGGGCACTTTTGTACTTCAGATTTATTGTCTATCAGTTTCCACTGGGAACTACATATAGTCACCCACATTTTATATATGGAAGATTAAAGCTCAGAAGTTAGATAACGCTGGGCCAATGTCAGCTAGCTTGCAAGTAGAAAGCGCAGGACCCCAGGGCCAGGATCTCCCCATGGCACTAAGCTACTGTGCCCCCCTCTGCTTTGCCCAGAATTGCTATGAGGAAGGGAGACTTCTGAATGTGAATGTGAAGAGGTCAATGATTAACTAGTTGTGAGACGTGAGCAGGTCACCTCCCTGAGATTCAGGTCAGACACATAATCTGTCAATTCCTGCCCTGGTGCAGTTCCCAGACTCAGCTGTCTGCTGTTCTCAGCCTGCTCCTGCCTCTTGGATCCCACATTTGAATTTCACTAGTTCTAGGTGTCCTTTGGGATGAGAACTGTGTCACTTTCACCAATGCGTCCCTGGAGCTGAGCACACAGACCAGCACACAGTGAACACGAAATATGCTCCAACCGACAAACAAACAAGGAAATTGATATGTGAAGTCCCTCAGGCACTCTGTGGACCTTGGGCACTCTGTGGACCGGCTGGACCACTTCCCACCGATTTACTGCCCTGAATTTCATCATGTAAATGTGGACAAGAAAAAAGCACTTTGAATTTTTAACAGGCTATGAAACAGCAGATCTCTCTCCTGTGGTCTCTCTCTCTCACGCTCTCTTCTGTCTTCTCAATCAACTCTGACTATTTGAAGAGAATTCCACTAGTATTATGATGTCTCAATCACCTTCCACTTTGGGAAAGAGATAATACTTGATCTGTACCCTCAATCTAAGACACTGGGAAGGGCCCAGTGACGGCCTACCCGGAGCTCTGATGCCGGTAGTAACATGCAGGAAGGGGTTACACTTATTTCATGGTAGCAGTGGTTTCAAGAGTCCAGCAATAGCTGGAGTCAGAGGTGTTGTCCACAGAGCTGATGGAATATTCTAGTGGCCCTTCTGAGGCTGATCTGGATTTTTAAGCAGCTTCTAGGGAATGCTGACCCAGTGGTCACCAGACCCCCCTCTAAGGCACACTGCCCTTCAATCATGTGATGCCCACCACCATGTCCATCATATCCTCAGACCAGCTCAATGTTTTTAATTTAATTTTTTTGTTGTTGTTCTTGAGACAGAGTCTCACTCTGTCTCCCTAGGTAGAGTGCTGGGGCATCATTGCTCACAACACCCTCAAATTCTCCAGCTTAAGAGATCCTCTGGTTCAGCCCCCCCAGTAGCTAGGAATACAGATGCCTGCCACAACACCCTGCTAGTTTTTCTATTTTTGGTACAGGTGAGGTTTCGCTCTTGCTCAGACTGGGCTCAAACTCCTGAGCTCAGGAGATCCACCCACCCTGTCCTCCTAGACTGTGAGGATTATAGGCATGAGCCACCACACCTGACCTTTGACTTAATTGTTTATGCATCATTTTTATTTCAATCAATATGCTTTTGCAACTTTAAATAAATCCATTTTAATATCTTTACATCAGAACCATAAATGAAAATATATTGAAAGGAAATATTACAAGGTGATTAACAGGAACATGGGCTCCTGGGCCAAATTTCCTGACAGAAACTCCATCTCTGCTGTTTACCAACTGTCTATGTTTGGGCATTTTAAACGGCTTCTCAAGTCTGCATCTCTATATCTTTGTGTGTACAAAGGAAGAAATGAGAGTGTCTAATCTCTTATTACTCTGTTGCAATGATCAAATGCTTTCCTGAACAGCACTTAAAACGGTACTTAGTAAGCACTCAGTAGAAGGGGTTATTCTTATTATGACAAATGAAAAAAAAAAAAAGCAGTGTCACTTGCTACAGATCGAAAATAACCACCGAAAAATGTGTAACTATGAAAAGTTATTAGAAGTGCATCATGGACCATCTAAAACAAACTGCGCGTCCTGGGTAGTATTCACCCCACACTTTGGGGTTTGTTCTAGAAAGTTCTAACCTTATCAAGTGGTGTTGTCATCGAGCTCGCTGGGGAGTTATTTTGGTGTTACTTTAGACCTAATTTTGAGTTTCTCTTTAACCTGAGAGCTACACGTGTCTAAAGAAAATTCCCTTCGGAATCTGCTGTTCTGGTTCATCCAGACTCAGCCAGGAAACATCCATCTGCCTGGGGATTAGGAACCGATTGCTCCTGTGTGGGAAACAAAGCAGCCTCTCAAGGCAAGTTGCTCAACAGCAGCCTCATTAGCACTTTGTACTTCTGGAGGTTTGTTTATCTGCAGATCTCAACTGCTCAAAACATTCATTAATGCTCCCAACAACACCCCGTCAGCCCAGGAATCACAGTCCCCGCTCCGCAGGTGGGAAAATTGATAGAAAGGGGTATTCAGCAACTGCTCTTAGGTGACAGATCTGTTAAGTGACTGTTGAGCAAATAGGGACTTGTGACTAAAGAAAAGCAATGGCACTTGAAGATCCAGGCCTGCAGTGCCATCCCACAAATCAGGTATTGGCCCTGGGACAGAGACACACAGATGGCAGAAGGGCCCGTGGTTCCCTGCATTGTTCCCATGACAAGGTAGGAACAAGACAGGGTCTTCAGAAGTCTTCCAGGCAGTGGTCATGTCATACAGTTTTGCAGGATGTAAGACCAGAAGGATATTTCTCAGAGGAGTCCAATTTCTCATCTTGTTCCCCTCCAGAGGAGGGAAGATGAATCTAGAGCATAGGCCAGATTTGGTCGGTAGATTTATGGCCCAGAATAACAAAGAGGTATGCAGACAGTAGTAGGAAAGGAGATCAGCAACACAGAGGCGTCAGATCCAGGGAGCAAGACGAAAGATTGAGCCAGGAAATAGGACCTTGGTTCAGGAGCTGTATAGACAAGGTTCAAAACTCCGTCTGGGATAACAAGAGGTACAAAGAGTCTTCAAAATGTTCATTTCTTTTAGCCAAGCAAACAAACATTCAGAGTCTATCCAAAGCAAATGCTAGGTAAATTATGTGATGCTTTTGATAAAACTATATAAAGATACATGTAAATACTTTAAGAAGTGCAATCTATACGGCAGCACCTGTGACTCAAAGGAGTAGGGCGCCCGCCCTATATACTGGAGGTGGTGGGTTCAAACCCGGTCCCGGCCAAAAACTGCTGCAATTTATATTAACAAAAAATGTAAATATTCAAAATCATGGGTTGGTATAAAGAGTTGATATTACTCTCACACTAGGTAAACATTAAAATATTTTTAAGAATCTTAATTATATGAAGAAAAGATAGAGGTACATAAATGAAACTCCAGGGCACAAATAATTAACATAATTATAAAGATATCAAAGGAAACAGACTATCATACTTAAATAAAGGAAGGAAATAGAGTGAAAGTGTGGGGATAATTTTGGGTGGCGGAATTGAGTGTGATTTAAATGCTGTATGTGTGTGTATTCACTAAAATTTTGACAATAAGCACAAATTCGTGTAATTTTAAAATGTTTAATTTTTTAAACTTTTTTATTGAAATAAACATATAATTTACTACCTTTACCATTTTTAAGAGGATAGGGCAATGGTAATCAATATATTTATGATTTCTTTCCCGTGATCACCCCTCCTTTTCTGACCTCTGGTAACTAGCGATCTACTCCCTATCTTCAAGGAGATCCTATGTTTTAGCTCCCACGGACGCCTCACAACCCGTGACTTACGTCCTTCTGTGCTGGGCCTATTTCACTTAACATAATGACCCTCAGTTCCATCCATGTTGCTGCAAATGATGGGATTTCATTCTTTTTATGACTGAATAATATTTTATTGTGTATATACACCACATTTGCTTTATCCATTCATCTGTTGACGGGCACTTAGGCTGATTCTACATCTTAGCGGTGGTGAATAATGTTGCAATGAACATGGGAGTGCAGGTATCTCCCTGATAGGCTGATTTCCTTTCTTTTCACTATATACCCAGTGCTGGAATGGCTGGATCACATGGTAGTTCTAGTTTTAGTTTTTTGAGAAACCTCTGTATTATTCTCTCTACTGTAATAATTTACATTCCCACCAACAGTGTATGAGGCTTCTCCTTTCTCCACATCCCTGCCGACATCTGTTACTGCCTCTCTTTGGGGGGGCATTTTAAAAAGCCATTTTAGGGTGGTGCCTGTGGCTCAAAGGAGTAGGGCGCTGGGCCCATAAGCTGGAGGTGGCGAGTTCAAACCCAGCCCCAGCCAAAAACTGCAAAAAAAAAGGAAAAAAAAAAGCCATTTTAACTGGGGTGAGAGGATATCTCTTTGGGTTTTGTATGTACATTTCTCTGATGATTAGCGAGGTTGAGCATTACCTCCATATGCCTGATGGCCACTTGTATGTCTTCTTTTGAGCAATGTCTGTTCAAATCTTTTGCCTATTTTTAATCAGATCATTTAGTTTTTTGCTATCGAGTTTTTTGAGTTCCTTATATATTCTGATTACCAATCCCTTGTCACATGGGTAGTTTGAAAATATTTTCTCCCATTCTGTGAGTAGTCTCTTCACTTGGTTGATTGTTTCCTTTGCTGTGGGGGAGATTTTTAGCTTGAGATAATCCTAATTATCTATTTTTACTTTGGTTGCCTATGCTTTTGAAGTCTTACAAAAAAAAAAAAAAAATCTTTGCTCAAACCAACATTCTAGAGCAGGCGTCCTCAAACTATGGCCTGCAGGCCACATGCGAACTGCCTAGGACATCTATCCGGCCTGCTGGATGTTTTTGCTGCTGCTGCCTGTCCTGCTTAGCAGCCGACTGGTCACATTGCAGGGCCTGCAGTCCAGCCTTCCAACAGTCTGAGGGACAGTGAACTGGCCCCCTGTTTAAAAAGTTTGAGGACCTCTGTGAGTGTTTCCCCAATGTTTTCTTCTAGTAGTTTCACAGTTTGGGTCTTAGGTTTACATCTTTAATCTATATGGATCTGATAGTTCGTGTGTAGTGGGAGACGGGGTCTGGTTCATTCTTCTGCATATTGCTATTCAGTTTTCCCAGTCCCATTTCTTGAAAAGGCTGTCCTTTCCCCAGTGTGTGTCCTTGACACCTTTGTCAAAGAAGAGCTAGCTGTACATGCTTGGATTGGCCTGGGTTCTCTACACCATCCCTGTGCTTTATGTGCCTGTTTATAAGCCAGTAGTATGCTGTTTGGGTTTCTGTATTTTTATTTGACATTAAAATTTTTTTATGTTTCATTGTTACGGGCACATAATTGTTATACATCTTTTTTAACTTAATTTGTATTAAATCATAACTGTATGCATTTGTGGGGTACAATATGATGATTAATATGCAATGTGGAATGCTTAAATAAAACTAATTACCATAACCATCACCCCACTTACTTATTTTTGTGGCAAGACATTTATAATGTACTCTTAGTTGTTTTGAAATGTACCCTTGCATTGTGTCCATTAGGTGAGATCCCACCAATACCCTCCCCCCACTTGCCCTTCCCCCTCCCCTCCCCTCTCCTTCCTCTCCCCTCTTTCTTTCTGGACTATCTTTGTGTTTTATCATTCTTATGAATGTGTAAGTGTTTACATATTGGTTTCATAATAGTATTGAGTACATTGGATACTTTTTTTTCCATTCTTGAGAAACTTTACTAAGAAGAATATGTTCCAGCTCCATCCAGGTAAACATAAATACCGCAGGACATTTTGAAATAGGTAATGTGATGCGTCCAGCTTTGTTCATTTTGCTCAGGATTGCTTTGGCTGTTTGGAGTCTTCTGTGGTTTCATATAAATTTTAGAATTTATTTCTGTCTTTCTGTGAAGAATATCATTAGCATTTTGGTAGGGATTACATTGAATTGTAAATTGCTTCATGTAGTAATTGTCATTTAACATCAATTCTTCCAATCTTCCCATTGAACGTTAATTCTTCCAATCGATGAGTATGAATATCTTTCCATTTTTTATGTTCTCTTCCATGTCTCTCATCAGAGTTTTCTAATTTTCCCTGTGTACACATCTTCCACTTATTTGACTATAGTGATTTCTAGGTATCGTATGTTTGTAGCTGTCATTAATGGAATTTGCCTTCTATTTCTTTCTCAGGTTGTTTGTGCATATACGTGCTGTTGGCATATATAAATACTAATGATTTTTATGCACTGATTTTGAATCCTGCAACTTTGCTGAATTTATTTATTAGTTCTAAGAGATTTTTCATGGAGTCTTTCCGTTTTTCCAGGCACATGATCATGTCGTCGGCAAACATGGATAATTCAACTTCCTATTTCCGATTTGGATGTCCTTTATTTTTTCCTCTTGTCTAATTGTTCTGGCCAGTATTTTTAACTTTTCCTGTGAAAACCATGGGGTCTTTACTTAGACTTAAGTTTTCATGCATCATTTTTATTCTTAGCAACATGCTTTGATAACTGTAAATAAATCTATTTTTAATATTTTACTTTTATTGTCAATTTTCATTGTCAATTGTACACTTATTGTGCTCAGTGAAGCCAACATAGCAGCTTGCACAAGCTCAACAGAAGCCTCAAATCATGAAATAATCACTGGATAAAAAGTCAGGATCTCAGGGGCATGACATCGGGAAAATGGCTTAACTTCCCTGGCCTCAGATTCCTCATTAGCATATCAAAGGAGAAGTTTGAATTCTATTAACTTCTTTAAATTTAGATTCTATCCATTTTTACTGAACAAGATAAAACAAATCCTCAGAGCTCGGAACATAGAAATGGTTGTCAGCCATGCACAGGGTTCTGTCATGTGCTTCACACACATGACTGCAGGTGATGTTCTCAGCGCCTTCCTGATATCATTCCCATTTTACAGGAAGGGAAATTGAGGATAAAAGCAATAATTTGTCCAAAGTTACCTGGGGAAGCAACAGAACTAAAACAGAAACTCAGGTGTGCCAACAACATTATGCTGACCTCACTAGAGACCTGAGGAGAAGGGCATGGCCACAGGCCCTCTCTGTATGTTCCAGAGTGTAGCTACCACTCTGCCTACAGGCACAGTATTCAGCCTGCTCTGTTTAAGGATCTTTGGAAGGTCCCCTACACTTGGGGATACTTCATGTTATTGAGATTTAAGTATTAGACCATCAAGAGAAAGACACAAGTCAGATGTTCCTCCTGCCCTTTGCTCCCTCTGGAAAGCTTAACATTCCCCACACAGACTCCAGCCCCCTTGCTAAATCTTCAATGTCTTTGATGCCTGATTCTCAGCTTACCCTAAGGGTGGGGCAGGGTTAGCCTGCAGCCCACAGAGGAAGACATGTGGGGATTACTGGACATGCTCCAGGGAAGACTCATGGTGAGGTCAGGAGATGGAGGGAACAGCTGTCACTTTCCTAGATTACATATCGTGGACCTGTGGAAAATCTAAACACAGTTTTCTTTATTTCTTACTTGTAAAACTGAGGACACTTTTCCTTCCATCTGATAGAAACATACACATTGAAATGAACAACAAGCCAGCAAATTCCTAAACAGGAGCACTCACGTAGAGGACAATCTATCTGGTGTTCTTCGGGCCTGGTGCAGCTGTGCAACCCATCTTCAGGAAATGGGGCTACATATTTGACACACCTGGCTTAAGAACACCTGGCCATGATCTTTTCTCTCATCTGGGATCCCACAAGAAGAGAAGGGGGGGAAGCTCATGCCAACGTATTGCCAGAGATCTCAGAGTCTCAGAGATCTCAGGCTCCATCTGTTGGAGCATTTTTTTCAAGGATTTCCGTTAATAGGATAAACACTTTTTCTCCATCCATGCCCATTATTTGGCCAAGAAGGGGAACCAATGGCCCATCAAAGTGCCCTAAACCAATGTATTGCTTTTATACTGGGGTCTGATAAGTGATCGCAAATTTCATTGGATACTTAGGACAATTACTTGTCATTATACCTCTGACTTAGAGGCTTATTTTCCTGTTCTGCAAACTCATGATTTTTGTGAGGGCTGTCTGGTTGTGTCATGAGTTGTTCTATTTGTGCTGTACAATTGCTCACTCCACCTCTGAGCTCACTGCTTACACCCGTGTTTACGTTTAGTCAGTCTTTGGCCCCAGTTCTGGAACTCAAGGAGACAGAGACACACCCGAGCTATGGCTGGGAGACTATCCTTTGGTTCTGATTCTCACCTCTGCTTCTAAAAGCAGAATTTCTTCTGAGTGAGACATCAAACACAGAAAGAAGATCAAGAAAGAAAATGTGACCTTTCAAATTCTATAAAAGCATGGGCCCCTAGTTGTTCCATTATCATATGACAATCACTATTATTCATATGGTTGTTATTGTTGATGGTGGCATTGCCTTTATTATTTTGTAAAACAGAGTTTCACAAAGTAAAGTGTCTGTCTCTAAGGAAAGCCACCAGAAACTTCAGCCAGGACCTTGAGCATCGACAAACTCACCTCCACTGAATGTCTGCAACATTGCTGAGTTGGTATAACCTCTGTGCACAGTAGTGATCCCCCTAACACTGCAAAGTAACTTTGGACTTGGGGTTTCCAATTGCACCACCCATGGAAAGACAGCCCCAGCCTTCTGCGTAAATCAAACTCATGTCCTCAAAGGTTGGTCATAGAAGGAAGTCAGTGTCTGAGAGCTGAAGTTACGGCTTTAAAGAATTAGCACCTTCATCTTCAGGAAGATTCTCCTCTCGTTGCCAACACCAAAGGACCCAGCTTCATCTTGATGTGGAGACATTTCACCTGAATCCCAGACTGCCTACTAATCCCCTTTTCTCTCCTCATCCCATATTTTCCCCAAGCTCCTGTACAGATCTTTGGGTTTGGAGGCAGAGATTGTGGAGAATAAGAGATTATGAGAGGTCTGGAGGACTTTTGAGACAAGTTGACCAAAAAAGAAGGAGTCTTGGGCCAGGCATATCTGGGTGTAAGTCTGGCTCTAAAGCTCTCTGGCTACATGATAAGAGTGAACAGCCTCCTTTCTGTCATTAGTAACTTGAGAGTAAAAATAAAACCTGCATGTAAAACACTAGCATCTTGATGGTAACATCTTTCAAGCATTCAGCAAGTAATAGGAGCTAACAATTGTTCTGTGTTGGCTATGAGCTTTGTGTACATTAAATCATTTCATTCTCACAAAATTCATGGTTCAATTGCTCTATTGTCCATATTACTACAGATAAAGAAACTGACACACAGAAAAGTTAAAAATTTGTCTGAGTCATGAGCATGGTAAATATTAGACCTAATATTTGTACTTAGGATTTGAACTTAGGCAGGTTGGCTCTAGCATACACTTGTAAGCATCATACTTTATTAATTCTGCACATATTTTATTAAGTACTCTCCATGTGTTAGGCACAGGAGTTACAAAGACCAAGACTTGGTACCTTCTCTCAGAGAACTAATAGTTTAGTAGAAAAGATAGGCATGTAATCAATTAACAGTAACAGAACACAGAGTACTATGGAAGCCCATTAGAGATGCCTAGTCCAAAAAAGAATGGGTCGGGAGATGCTTGCCCAAGGAGGAGGCATGTAAACTAGAGGAATAGAAAGAGCAGTGTTTGCAAAGGGAGATGATGTGGTACCTCCAGGAGCTATATGGCCAAAGGTGAAAAGGGTCATTTGAACAGACGAATGAGGCCTTGTGTGCACGGCAGTGCTAAGCAGCCTGGATTTCCTCTGCAGTAGTGAAGTCCTGGGGAAATATAAAGCAAGGGAGGGATGTGATATAATTTAGGGCTTGGACACAGTAAGGAGAAAGAATATAAATGGTTGAGACTAGAAGCAAAAGATAGAGAGGAGGATGTCAGGGCAATCCAGAAACTAGTGAGGGGACCTGGACCATCAAGTACCCATGGACAGGGGGAAAAAAGAGAAGTCAAAGTATGAATAAGAAGGAGATGGCATCAGGGGACGCAAAGCAGATGCGATAGGAGAAGCACAGGCAGGCTCCAACATGGGGTGTCTCTAAGATATCAGCACTGCTCACAGAGTGGGCATAAATTCAGGCTGCAGTGAGTTGTATTTGAGGAAGAGAAACTCAGCTCACAATGACAGGTGCAGGCTTGGCACTCAGTGGAGGACTCTGAGCTGGACCTACACATTTAGAAACTATGGGAAGTCAGTAGTCCTAAAGCCATCAGAGCATACAGGCTGCTCAGGAAAACTGATCAATGTAATGTGTGGAATTAGCAGTGAAAGAGCCAAAGCCATAACCTTGAGGGACAGCTGAGTCTGAGACGGTAAGCAGAGAGGCAGGATCCAGCAAAGGAAACTGAGAAAACGAAGAGGGGAGGAGTTACGTGGTGTCGTGAAAGTCAAAAAAGAAGAGAGTTGCTAGGAAAGAAAATGATTAATTGCATCTGCTATGGGCTGAATTGTGCCCCCCTTAAAATTCATAGTTTGAAGCCTTAACCTGTAAGTGTGATGATATTTGAAGAGGGCTTGTAGGAGGTGGTTAAGGTCAAAGAGGTGCTGGGAGAATGGGGACTGAAGACCCTGTTCTTGGCCAGGGAAAGCACCCTGGAAAAAGAGGAAAATTTAAAAGTTGGGAAAAAGAAAAGTCAGCTAGTTTACATTGAAGCTAGCCATTGCTAGCAAGCTTCTCGCTTTTTCTGAAATTCTAGCCTGTTGGGGATACAGCTTACAAACACCCTGCTGGGGCTGTGAGCACTCTGAGGAGACTAATGACCATAGAAGATATTATGGTAAATCCTAGAAAAGATACATCTTCTAGGGCATTTCCTGCCCCTTAAACTGGCAAAGCAAACACCCATTGTGGAGATTTACATTTGCCTGGGGCAGAGACTAGGGAGTAGCTCGAGCCCTGAGATATGGGCAGAAGAGCTTATATCCCTTATCGCAGAGGAAAATCCTCTGTGGTGGTGAAGAGAAGAAAATGCCTCCCTCCCACTGATTCCTCAGGGGAGATTAACACCAGTGGCTTTTTACTCCACAGAGAACTAGTAGAGTTTAACACCTCCCTAGAATCTGTGTGTGTGATCTCAAGGAGGAAGCTCTCCCAATATAAGGCTCAGATTTCAGATTTCGGAAGGCCACCCTTAAGGTTAATAATAATAGCAATAGGAGCTGGTATGTTCAATCAGAGAAACTGCTGGTGTCTTTGTTCCCTCCCTCATCTTACCCTCTGGACAAACAGACTTCAGTACAATCAGAGTGGAGCAAACACTCTGGGCCATCGCTGGAATCCCACAAATGGGTAATGGATCCCTGAGCTCCCACTTTTAATTCTACTCTAGGTCTCATGTCTCTTTCTTTACTGTTATTTCTAACTCTATATTTCTTCAGTCAGTCACAGCCAGTTTCCACAGGTCTTAGCAGACCCTTCTCCAGGGTGAGACCTGGACAAAGAGGTCATAAGGCAGAGTCATAATCCAATGGGATTGAGGATTTAAAAAGAAAATCCCCCCCCTTTCTCTGTCTCTCCCTCTTTCCCCCTCGCCCTCTCTCTCTTTTTTCCTGAGTTCAGGGTCTCACTCTCTCTTGGGCTCACTGTCTCTCTCTCTCTCTCTCTCTCACACACACAGAGAGAGAGAGAGAGAGAGAGAGAAAAGGTCATGTGAGGACATGGTGAGAACAAGAGTCCTCACCAGAAACCAAATCAGTCAGCATCTTGATCTTGGACTTCTCAGCCTCCCAAACTATGTGAAATAAATGCCTGTTGTGTGAGCCACCTGGTTGGTGGTATTTTGTCATGGAAGCCCAAGCAGACTCTAAGACAGCACCAATAATGCAGAATGTCACATATCAGTTACTGTGCTTGCCTGGAAATCCCAACTCAAGCTGGATCACTGTCACACACAACTAAAGACCAGCAGTAGGTGACCTTCATGTAAGGCTTGATCAGGGCTCTAGTTTTCCTTCCCCATAATTGTCCCAGATTTATTCTCTTTCAGATGACTTCCTTCCTGGTGGTACAACGGTCATACAGGGTGAGTATCCCTAATTCGAAAATTCAAAATCTGAAATGCTTCAAAGCTAAAATATTTTAAATATCAATATGATGATGCCACAGGTGGAAAATTCCACACCTGGCCTTAGGATTCATCAAAATGCAGGCACATAGCACACAGTTTATTTAGTAATACCAAAGGGAAAAGAAAAAGAAAGAGAAAGCCTTTCCACCACCTTCATTTGTAATTGATTTTTTCTTCACACAACTCCAGGCTATGTATATAAGATATATATGAAACATAAATAAATTTTGTGTTTAGACTTGGGCCTCATCTTCAACAAATCTTATTTTGTATAGGTAAGTATTCCAAAATCCACAGTCAGAAATCTGGCCCCAAGAATTGCAGATAAGTTATATTCAACCAGTAGTACTTTTGAGGCTTCCTAGTCATATATGATGTTATTCAGAAAGAGAAGGCCTGAGTGTCTCTGGATAAATCTTGTAACTTCCCTGAGCTTCGGTTTCTCCACCTGTAAAATGAGCACAGTTAAACCTATCTCTCAGCATTATGAGGACTGAGTGAGTCAACTCCTACATATGTGAAACTTAACAAGTAACCGTGCCCCTCACAGGAATTTTACAATGAGCTGGAAATAGGGAAGATACTGAGCATTGACAAGGGAAAGAAGAGCTTAAAAAATAAACTAAATCAAATTGTGTCACTCCCTCTCTCAAATGTTATCCATGGCCCATATTGCCTGAAGTCTAAGCTTGAAATTCAGGGCCTTCCATTTTCAAGGACCAAACCACCACCATCTGCTAATCCTTTAATTCTGCTCTCTAATAATACTAGCCTACTTATAGCTACTTTCAAAATGATCTTGAACCTCATCCCTCCTCTCCTGTGATTCGGAAGTTCCGATATACACACACATATTCTCACACGTGCGGTTTTACTCTCCTCTTGCCGTTTTAGGCCCTGTTCTGGCCTGCCAGACTTTATTGTGTTCTGAATCTGTGAGCAAGATATCCAGTCTCTCATATCTCTCTGGCATACACGCATACCTCTGTGTTCTCTTAAGCCATTGTTTAAAGTCTTGACTGACACAGAACAGGGATTGTGTACTTAATGTCCTCTCCTACAGCACACGTTGATTTGCTATTCAGCCCTTTGAGGATAAATGTTTATTTTAGTAGCTTATGATCTACAAAACTGTTTCATCAATAGCATCCATGGCCCATGCCTCCAACTTGTCCAGGGAAGACCTCAATTTCTCCATGAAAGATCTTATTGAAGGCTATGCTGGAATCCAGACACTCTGCTCATGAGACAACTGATCTAATCACCATATTCAAAAGAAATAGTTGGTGTACTCATCGGGATGGAGTAGCCTGCTGCAGCAACAGATTGGTGAGGAAATCTCTGTGGTCTAACATAATATAGCTTTATTTTTCATGCTCACAAAGTCCAAGATGCATCAGAAATCTCATAATTTCATCACCTGGAACATAGTTCTTCCAGGAGGCCATGACAAGAAAACAGAGGCCCAGGGAGGCAAACCAGCAAGGAGTCACATGGCTCCAGTCACACTCCAAGGGCACCTGTGAAATGTCGGAGAGAAAATGAATATTTGGTGGCGCTAGCCATCTCTGTCACAGCTGGGCGTGGTTCTCCGTGTGACCTCCTGATGACTTTTTTCCCTCGACTGTGTTGAGAAACCTTGATCATGTACCTTAGTGTAGTTAGCATTTACAGAATCCCCCACGCTGCAGACTTTGGACAAATTCCCTCAGCAGCAACCATTAAAATCATAAATGCCAGTACAATCACCTAGATGTTCCCAAATATTGCTCAAGAAATCCCTTTCATGTTTCTGGAAACACACACACACCATCTAATCCTCTGAGCACTGCGGGATAAGAACTCTTAGTTCCGAACAGTGTGCTTGACTAAGTCTGATTAATGAATTTCTGAAGTTATTTTTGTTGATCCTCCCACCCTTGACGCCATAATTTGCCTGTGGCAACATGTGTGTAGATTAATGAGGCTTTTGGCAGCTAGTGGAAAAGTGTTCATTACTTTAATTATCCACACCTTCAGGTTGAGGACAACGCAGGGCTGTCAGGACACAGCAGGGTGTCTGTGCTGGGGAGAGCACCTGCTCCATGTGGCTGAGCCAGGCTGTCCTCCCTGGAGTAGCAAGGGGAGAAATGGGGGAAAGAAGTGGGTGCACAGAGACAGAATGGTAAGAGGTTTAGTGTGACCGCCCTGCCGCATGCTGAGAGTGGGCGTGTTTTCTAAGCCTGAGCACCACCAAACCCACCGAAGCAGGTGCCTCCTGAGCTCCCAGAATGCTTGATCCCCACACAGCCCCAGGACCAGCCTCTGCTAAGTCAGTGGCAATGGAACAGATGGATCCTCGCCAGGGCCAAACAACAAAGCACACGTCTGCCCCGCTCCCGGATCTGTCTGATTTTATGTCTCAGTTCTGGCTGTCTCCCACCTTGGACCTCGGTGTCAATGACTCAGGGCCTGCCCAGTGTCTCTGGATGCCAGGCTTTGCTCCCAACGTCAGCCACCCCTCTCCTGGATGGACCTGGTCCTGCTTCTGAGCCTCAGGCCCAAGGAGGAAGTCTCTCCTGCTTCATGTGCCCTTCTCTGGCCAAGACCTTGGCCTGGTGCCTCTCTCTGTCTCCCTGTCACTGTGCTCTACCCCCTGGGACCTGTCCTCCACTTCCCATCCCAGTCACAGAGCTTCTGCTCTGACCCTCACCACCCATCACCCTTCAGCAGCTCACAGAGCTCCCTGGAGACCCTTCAGGGGGCAGGAATGGTCCTGTGAGAATTCATGGCACTTAGGAGATAAGACTCACCTCAGAGAACAATAGAAGAAAGAGGACTCCAGCACCTTCAAAATCAGCCTTTCTCTAACTCCCTTGATCATTAAGATCCCTTGGAACCTTCTAATGATACTAAGTTCCAAGGTCCCACCCAAGACATTCTGAGATGAGACCCGAATATTTTCCACAAGCACCCAGGAGATCCTTGTTATGCAGCAGGTGTGAAAATCACTAGGAAATGACCCCATGACAGAGTAGTGACCATCATTTAAACTGCCACAAGCCAGTCAGGGTACTAAGTCATTTACATATATTGACTAACTGAATTCTCTCAAGTCCTTTTCAGACAAGTGCTAAATTCCCATTCGACTACTGAAAAAAACGAGACTCAGGTCCACTAAGTGTTCAACGTCATACTTTCAGTAAGTAGGAGAGCCAGGATTCAGAGCTTCATCTCCCTGGCCCCCAACCCACATCAACTAAAATACCTGTTATTAAAGGCTAAACACCAAGTAAGGAGCGTAGCCAGCACTCTCCGAGCTTTTCGCAGTCTGGTCTGGGTCAATAACAAAATCTCAAGTTTGTCCTTCCAACGTCTTCCTATGTGTTTTTAGTCCGTATGCACATACTGTTATTCTAACATACCTATATTATAAAATAGACATAAAAATAGCCATTTGTTAAAGCCAAAACCAAGATGAATTAAGCAACTTAAAATTTGTATTTAGTAACACCTAACCAACATTTTTGTTTTCCTAAAACAATTTATAGTAATAAAAATTATTTTAGTAAGCACAATGTGATTTTAAACATGCTTTCCTAATTTTTTTCCGTCCTGGTTTAATCTCTATAGCACAGCTGTATTAGATGATTTGAACCTAGATTCAGTTTATTCTGATCCTTGCTTTTAACGGCTGTCATAGCTGGAAAAGATGTCTCAAGAAGACACATAGACCCAAAGGAAAGAAATGCAGTCTGGTTGGCTTATTCAGTCATAAAACTCACTTCTCAGTTCTATCTACCGATTATGCAAAGGCTTTAGTGACATTTAGCTAGTAAATTTCCAACTTCCTTGATGACCGTCCATTTTCCCCACAATTTATTGAAAGTTGTTTTTCTAAAAACACACACAGAGAGAGAATAATTTAATAGGCACTGAAACATTTCATTTGGAAGCTTAAAACAGGCTAAAATATTTTATTTTAATCTTCTCAGAAAAAGAGATAGAGGTTGTACACGTTAGGTTTAACAATGTTAACAGAAAATTTTTCAAATCCCTGATGCTCAAACACTGTCTTCACAGAACAAAGTGCCTTTTCCTTTTATTCAAGAATCATATGCACACACAAAGTGTACATATTTTAAGTGCACAGATCAAAGTATTTTCAAAAAGTGAGCACATCTTGCTCAAGAAAGATTAAGAAACAGAACATAGGGCAGCACCTGTGGCTCAGTAGGTAGGGCGCCGGCCCCATATACTGAGGGTGGTGGATTCCAACCCGGCCCCAGCCAGCTAAAACAGCAGCGGCAACTGCAACAAAAAATAGCTGGGTGTTGTGGTGGGTGCCTGTAGTCCCAGCTACTTGGGAGGCTGAGGCAAGAGAATCTCTTAAGCCCAAAAGTTGGAGGTTGCTGTGAGCTGTGACAGCACAGCACTCTACCAAGGGTCACAAAATAAAACTCTGTCGAAAGGAAGGAAGGAAGGAAGGAAGGAGGACATAATGGGCACCCAGGAGCTTCTTCATGTTCTCAGCAGTCATTTTGCCTGCAAGGGGAGCCTCCATCCTAACTTTCAGATTAATTTCACCTGTGTTTTCTTCTTCCTATAAGTGGAATTCTACAGAAGGCAACTTTTTTGTGTTTCTGGCTCCTTTTGCTTAAAAATTTGTGAGATCTCTCCCTGTTACAGAGTATTGATCAGTCATTCTTGCAACACTCTCTTGTTGAACACAGCAATCAGTTTATCCATGTTACTTTTGGTGGCCCCTTACGTAGTGTCCAGTGTTAGAGTGTGGGAATAGCGCTGCCGCAAGCATCTCAGTGTCCGTCTCGGGGAACACAGGCACGCTCTCTGTTACGTACACACCTCACATGGAATTGGTGGATTGTGGTTTTACTCATGTTCTGCTTTCCCAGATACTGCTAACCAGCTGGCTGAACTGGTTCCATGAACTGACACTTCCACCACTGTGGAATTTCTAGTTGCTCCACGTTCTTGCCAACTCTTGGTCTTACCTGCCTTTTTCACGTTAGCCACTTTGGTACGTGCATGATGATATCTCACTGTGGCTTACAAGTTTCTATTAAAAATCAGTTACACATACCCTGAAGGGACAACTTAAGTGTATGTCCGTGTTTTCTTCAGATGTACCTGTGCAATACCTTACTCTCAACAGTCACTTGTCATCCTTGAGAAGATCACATAATTCGAAATCTTTGTTTTTATGTCCACTCATGGTTCCAAATATTTTGCTAAAATTTAATGAGGAACTCTTTTCTTACCCAAAATATTTTCTGGTTCATTCCCTATCTGATTACAAAGTGTTGCAAAGCGCCTTTTGCCTCTGCATAATGTCCCATCAGTGTCCTTCTGTGGTTTTCTGTTCTGTGACTTTAACTTCTCTGCTTTAATATCTAAATTTAGACAATGTAGCAAATAAATTTCACATGAGATGCTAGCTCAGGAAATTTACCTAGGTTTCTTTTTCCCTTGTTCCAATCAATGCAAATACCAAAAACATTGCATTTGTTAGGAAACACATTGACCATTGAGAATATTTGGGGGTACATTTTTCTTTTAAGGGCTCACAAGAAAGGACCTTCCAATGTATTTTATTTATTATTTATTTGTTTATTTGTTTGTTTATTATTTTATAGAGACAGAGTCTCACTTTATCACCCTCAGTAGAGTGCCGTGGCATCACAGCTCACAGCAACCTCCAAGTCCTGGGCTTAGGCAATTCTCTTGCCTCAGCCTCCACAGTAGCTAGGACTATAGGTGCCCACCACAATGCCCAGCTATTTGTTGCAGTTTGGCCAGGGCCGAGTTTAAACCTGCCACCAGGTATATGGGGCCGTTGCCCTACCCACTGAGCCACAGGCGCTCCCCAATGTATTTTATTATTGAAATGAAGAATCCAGCAATGACATCAGCTGAAATATATTGGAAACACATATTTTTCCAATTTCAAGCAATTATATCACAAACCTCTCACCTTAACTTATTTGTTCTATTTTGGCAACAAGTTCTATGCATCTTCCAACAGTATTGAATGACCAAGGTGTCCATTTTAATGTGTCATCATGTCATTTTTCAGTATTTCTTTTTTTTTTGTAGAGACAGAGTCTCACTTTGTTGCCCTTGGTAGAGTGCTATGGCGTCACACAGCTCACAGCAACCTCCAACTCCTGGGCTTAAGTGATTCTCTTGCCTCAGCTTCCCGAGCAGCTGGGACTACAGGTGCCTGCCACAATGCCTGGCTATTTTTTGGTTGCTGTTAGTCCAGGGCTGGGTTTGAACCTGCCACCCTCGGTATACAAGGCCAGCGCCCTACTCACTAAGCCACAGGCGTTGCCCGGTATCTCTTTATTTTCATCATACCAAGAGTAACAAGTGTTTGACCAATGAATTTTGGCCATTCAATTTCACTATTAAGTAATAAATTCAAAAATTATCAAATTAATCTGAAATTTGTAAGAAGCTGCATTTAGTATCTCACGACTTTAAACAGTTGAAAATGTACATTTTTAAGTCTTGTTAATTGCAAAGGCTTCACACTCTCTTTAGCTTTATTAAGACACAATATTCGCTCAAGGAGAGAATAATTAATAATAGTGGGTGAAGGACCACTTTTCAAGCAGTCTCCTTAATAATTTTTAAGTCTTTCAACCAATTTCGTGATTGATGTAATTAGGCTGCCATTAATTTTGCCCTGTAATTAGCTGGAAAGTGGCAAACACCAGGAATTGCAGAGTATCAAGTCAGCCATTCTCCTGCCATTTCCCTGGGCTTGCATCATTAATATTATCTTCAGCTTGCAGTTTCTTCACGGGAATTATTTAAATCACTTGTCCATTTTGTGAGGATTAAATTGAAATGAGATATCATAAGCTGTAAATCCACTTAACCAGGCAATAGGCTAAATGCTTATAGGGAGTGAGTACAAATTTCCATTTCAAAAAGATCCTCCTTGCTCTGAAGGGTTTTTTTAAATCAACACTGCCCTGCACTTCACCATGGGAGTCTCTAACATCAGCACTCTAAGAGTTTCCAGAAAGCATCTGAATCAGAGGACGCATGGAGGCCGTGTGGACTGATGGTTCAGGATACAGTCTCTGGCAATAAAGAACACAGTTTCCAGTTGCAACCGCACCACGTCCCCTCTGTGCATGCTTGAGGAAGTCATCTTATTCTCTAACCCTGTCTCCTCGGCTGTATCCCTAAATAGGGCCAGTGCTACTGGATATAAATATCTCAATAAGTTCATCTTTAGAAGGAAGTGGGTGGGGGGAGGGGAGGGAGAGGAAGGGAAGGGAAGGGAAAGGAACGAGGAAGGAAGGAAAGAAGGAAGGAGGGAGGAAGGGAGGGAAGGAAGGAAGGAAGGGAGGGAGGGAGGGAGGGAGGAAAGGGGCCAAATCTCCGTCTTGGTTATCTCAGTAGCTCTGATATGTTTGGCACAGTGCCAGGCACAGAATAGGTGTTTAAGGGTTATTCTGGATTGTAGTGGGTTAAAATGGTGGCACCAAAAAGATATGCCATGTCCAAATTCCTGGAAACTGTGAATATGCCTTTATTCGGGGAAAGGGTTTTTGTAGATGTAGTTTAGGATTCCAAGGTTAGAACATCATGGCTTACCCAGGTGGACGCTGTATCTAATGGCAAGTGTTCATGTAAGAGGCAGAAAAGGAGAAGCCCCGGACACACAGGGAGAAGGCAGGTGAAGACAGAGGCAGAGATTGGATTCGCACAGCTGCAAGCAGAGGCCCACCAGGGATTGCCTGAGATGCTTCAGAAAAGGCAATGATGGATTCTCCCCTGGAAACTTTGGATCCACCCCCCCCCCGACACTCTGATATAGAATTTCTGGCCTCCAGAACTATGAAGGAATAAATTTCTAATTTTTCAAACTGTTAATAAAAAACAACCAAAAAAAAAAAAAAAAGACCCAAGGTTCATAATGAAAAGGAGAGCTTTATTTCCCATAAAAGGCTGCAGCCTGTGGGTGGCCAATCCATCAACAGGCTAGAAAACAGGGCCCCTGGCCAGAAGCCAGGAACACATGGTCCAAGGGAGGAACAACAAGAAGAGGAATTTATGCTGAGCAGGTTGGTCAAATATACAAGCTATCGGAGTCATGAATATTTATGAGAAACAGGCACAGGTGCAGCCCTGCTTTACACCCCTCAGGGACTCCATTCATCAGGGAGCACTTAGGACTTTTAGCCCACAAAGCCAACAAATTTGTGGTTAGTTCTACAGCAACCCCGAGAACCTAACACGGAGCCTGCTGGTTTCTCATAATCGAAAAAAGTTCAATGTTACCTAACGCACTGCTTTCTAAACTTAACCTCTGCAAAAACTTCTGCAGCCCCCATGAGACAGAAACAGGTATGGTACCTAATTTGTGTTTGGAGGTTAAAGTATTCTGCCCCTTAAAAAAAAAAAAAAAAAAATGAAAAAAATCCAGTCAACTAACCCTAAGTGTTATCCAACTCTAGATGTTAACATTGAAGATCAGAGAATTTATGGGACCTGTCCAAGCTCTCTAGCAAGCAAGAATAGAGTCACAGGCAGGCCCCAATCTTCTCGTGGCCTATGCACGTCTCTGCATAGACACCAAACAGAAAGTCCAGTAAATCAATATCCTTGGAAAAGAAAGAGGCAAGCCTCACAGTCAAAGACAAGACAAAGAGGCTCTTCATCACCAGCACTGCCAAACAGCCAAGTAGGGGGCCCCAAACTTCCTATTTCCATCTTCTTTCCTTATCTTATCGTGATAAATAAAGACAAAGACAGAAAATGGAAAAAGAAAAAGGAAGGAGAATTCAAGTGTGTGTGTTGGTGGTGGGCGAGGAGACCCAGGTAAGGTGCCCCTGGTTTCTACGCAGGAAAAGGGAGAGGATCCTTCCTCCGTGAACTGACCTGTCAGCTCAGCCTGCCGTCACCTTGGAGTCTGACAAGAGCACATTCCTTCTGCGTCCTGTCACTTCTATGTGTGTGACCGTGAGCAGATTTACCTTCTCTGCACCGCCATGTCCCCTGAGCACATGGGAACAAGGTTACCTTACAGGATTGCTGTGAGACTTAACCGAAGGTCGTGAGACGTAAGTGAGATGCAAAGCCTGCCAGTCTGAGCCCAGACACTGAAGCTAGCTGACTTCTCCCTTCATAACGTACTAGCTGCAGACCTCGGGCAATTTACCTTTCTGTGTCTCAATTTCCCCGCCTGTACAAAAAGGGCAATGTTTCCTGCTTCTGAGGGTTTTCATGAAAGTTAGAATGTACTAATGTTCATGAAATGCATAGAATGTCAGTTGACACAAAGAGTTACCTGAAGGTTTACTCTATTAGAATTTAATATGGAAATGTGCCCATGGAAGGAACTTCGGATCCAGAATTTGGTAAAAAGGAAAACCAACAGAATTTGATTGTAAGGTATCACAATCACAAAGTCATTTGATCACAAAAGATTGACTTTGATCACAAAGTCAGTTTTAGCAAAGGAAACGTTTGTTCTTCTGACAGACGTTCCCCTCTGAAGATTCAGAAAGACAGCAAATCTCCTCTGCCTGAGGCAGTGTGGACAGAAAGTTCCATGTGGAAAGTAGAGCCCTGAAGGTTTCCATGCCTGGCTGACAGTCAGAGGTCTCTTTCTGCTGACAAACTGTCCCAACAGTATGAGCCTAAGACAGGGTGCGGTCTGTCCAGCCCCTGGCACAGAAGTGGTGAGCAATTCTCTTCCTGTTTCCGTGTGCCTCCTCTCCCAGGGGCTTAGGGACCAGGCATCCCCAAGCTGTGACCATTATCTTCCTGACTTGTCTAATTCCTGCAGAACTAGTCTGCAGGCCTCTAGCTCACATCAGCTGATCTCTGGGTTCTCACATTCCTTCGGACAAAATAATAAGAAAAAAAAGCAGCCCCAAGTGGGGATCAGGCTCCCTGCTGCCAGGCATGGGCCACAGAGATGAGCTCACGGTGAAATGATAATCTCACCGTGATTAACAGACAGAAGGCTACAAGTGCCATTAGGTGGGAGCATGAAGGAGACCATTCAGCTCAACCAGGGAGGGGTGGGTGAGCACAGAACCTTTCCAGAGCACTTGCTGTGCACTAAGCACAACTCCGTGCACCTCCACTTACCAGCACATTCAACCCTCGAAGCCCCTCGATCACCTAGATGACGTATCCCAATTTGCAGAGACTTTAAGTAACTTGCCTCTAAAATCACACAGCCAGTCGGTATAGAATCAATGTGCATCTAGGCGGTGGGACCCCAGACCCCAAGTTCTCTGCCACACACTGTCTTGTAGTCAAGGCTGAGGTATCACTTGTCCTGTGGCTCACTTTGGGTCCCCAGTTCCTGAAACACTAGAAAAGAAGGAACTCTATCTGGAAGGGTGACTCCTGTCAGGAAAGAGGAGCTAATCTTCCCCGCTGAGAGCTCTGCTGCTCACGGTTGTTACTACAGGAAGGGTGAGACTTCAAGGAACAGACTTGGATGGTGCAGTGTGAGTCACATTCCAATTGAATCAGCTTCAATCCAATCCAGTAGGTCAAGGCCCAGTCTGATCAGACCTCACATTTCATATTCATCCCAACTCTCATGTCCCCATTTCACGGATAAGGGAAACAGAGGGCTGGGGGGTCCAGTGCCCTGCTTAAGTCAGGAAAGGAAGAAGAGAACTCTAAATCTCACGCCTTTATCACTGTGCCACATTGGCCCTGGAATCACTAGGAAAGACAACTCTAGAAGCCAGAAAATTCAGAGGTTCTATTGCATGAAAGGGCCAAAAACTGAAGGTGAAGAATGATACATGTTAACAGTGGCAACTAACACTGGCTAAGCTCTTAGCATGTTGCCAGCACCATGCTAAAGTCATTATCTCATTTAATCCTCTTGACAGCACGGTGACATAGGTTCTTTTTAATCCTTACTTAAAAATGAAGGAAGATGAAACTCAGATGATAAATAATTTGCCCAATTTGGATGTGGCACAGCAAGAATGAAACCCACTCAAGTTTGAATCCAGAGTCTGCACTTTAATTTCTCTTGCCCTTGCGGCCAAAGGGAAGGTGTCCTAACAGCTCCAGCTCCAGCACTTGCCGGTGGTGCCCTTGGACAACACACTCAACCTCTCTGAGATTCCACTTCACTGACTACAAATGTCGGGACCACCTTCTGACATGGTAATAAAGAGAGGTGAAATCAGGATCCCCGGGATCAGGGCTGACCTTAGAGCTGGGAAACCTCTGCAGCTGATTCTAACAAACAGTCAGGGCTGGGCTCCATCTATTAGGCCCTTGTGGCTCATAGAGCTGCTCACACTTTGATGTGATATGAATCACCCGGGATCCTGTCAGCTACAGCATCGGATTCAGCAAATCTGGGGTGGGGCTGAGATTCTGCATTTCTAACAAAGCCTTCTTCCTCCCCCACCTCAGCCCCCCGAGGCCTAGTGGACCACATTTCGAACACCAAGGCTGCAGGTCCCCCTGGTGTGGTGGATTTTCTCTTAAATGTCAAAGAAAGGCCCTGGAGGGTGTTAAGTGTTATGCTCTATTCTCTAACCTAGAAGAGTTCTTTTGGCTGTTCTGGTGGCAGGTGAGCTACAGGGAAGTCGGGGTCTCAATATCCACCTGGCCCAGGAACAACATAAAAAGACTCCTAAGCTCTCTTCCAGGCAGAAATGTACACAGGAAGCCAAGCACAGTATCCAGCACGGGAGGCCAACAGTTTACAGGCATAGTTGTCATTATCAAGCCTGAGAGTGGGCACAGAAAAGGCCCAAGGCAATGGTCTTCCCGTCGCATCTCCCCTCGGCCACCTGGAGAGGAAGATGCTTCCTGTGGATGAGAGCATCCTCTCCCCAGCTGGGACTGGGCACAGTGCAGAAAGAAATGGAAAGACCCAGCTGGGCTGTTTGGAGAACGGAGCAGACCTTTCTCTGAATTCCATAAGGCTACCTAGACCCGGCTCAGAGGCCAACACCACCTGGCTGGCCCTTCCGAAGGGCCCAGTGCACCCAGGGCCTCCCACGCCCTTTCTTGTTGGGTGCTCAGATCAGAAAGTTTGAAGGGAAAGAGTTTCCCTTCCCAAGGAGGAGCTGTGAGAATTTGATAACAAAGACTCATCTCTCCAGGCTCTGTTTCCCTCTCGGCTGGGTGAGTCATGTTGCTACCAAATGACAAACATGGGTAAATAAGATAATAGCAATGACACAGGTGACTCAGCGGACATCAACACCCATCTGCCGGCTCAGAGGCCTGCAGCAGGCAACAGGCTGTATTTGGAGAAGGAGGATGATTGCGAATAAGGGATCTTCTCCAGGTAGGTTGTTGCCCTCATGCTGACTGCAGACAGCATTTCACAAGGTGTTTTTTTTTCCACTGGGAGCTGCCTGAGTCTGGCAAGCACTGGGATTACTCACAGGGAAGAGAGGACTGGGCCTGAAAGCAGGGCCCGGGGATGAAGAGATATTGGCAAACCTTTGAGGGCTGCAGAAAACACAGCGCTCTTTCTGGTCACAGCCACACGTTCCTCCCCAGAGGACTGAGCAAGGCCTCATTTTCTCCCCCAAACCCTACATCAAAATGAATTGAGACCCTGGGATATTTAAGTGTAAAATAAGAGGAGGTCTGGGGTTTATTTTTAAAAGTCTACCCTCCTAAAATTATTGGGAGGTAACAGATGAAATTGGATCTGGCACAAAGATAATTGTTGACACTGGGTGATGGGCACAGAGGGTTCAGTAAACCTCACGTTCTCTCTACTTTTGTGTATTCTTAAATTTTCATAACAAAACTGTCGTTGTCACTGTCACTGTTAAGAGCTTTGGTTCAGTCCCCTCTCACAAGCATACAACCTCCTAGAGCACCTAGACCTTGCTGGGAGAGTTTGAATACCTCCCTCCCCCTCGCAGGCCTCAGGTTCCCCCAAAGCCTGGCCATCATCTGGTAAAGGACAAAGGATACCATTGGCCCCAGTGACCTCTGAGCCCTTTTCCAGCTGTTTCCCTGTGAGCTGAGGCTCTCAATTGTTTCCAACCTCTTACCACCCTTAAGTACCCAGCCCATACTTTTGTGGCAAACTTGGGTGGCATGCAGAGTGTAGAGCCCCAATACCTAGATTTGAATACATATTTTTCACACACTGATTATATAACTTTTGACAACTTGGGTACCTCTCCCACTAGGTACTAGATACTTTTCCCACTAGATATTAGATAGAAGGCACTGTTGGTAAATAAAAAACTATTCACTTTCAAATTTTTGTAATAATTGGAAACTGCCTTGGAGCAATGGTACATATCATATAATAGGGTCACTGGGGAGCTTTTTAAAGAAAAAATCCCAATGCCTCCACCTACTCCCAGGGGTTCTGGGAGTCCTCAGCAGTCTGAGCTGAACTTGGGGACCACTTCCTTAGCACCTCCTACCTCCCACCAAAGGGAGCCACTCACACAGCACTCACAGGTCAAGGTGCTGGTGGTTGATTGGCTACCCCATCCCATGCACATTGGGACATGGAGATGCCTGCCTTGAAGGCCAAGCATCTAGGCTGGGTGATATTCCATCCTTCCCTTGAGAAAAGAGGGATTTAACAAACTCTAGGAAAACATGGTCCACAAGGCTGAGGCTCCTGCTTTCCCAAGAGATAATTTATGGATGTTACAACAAAGAGGAAGGAATAAAAGGTGGGGTGTTCTTCAAAGTCTTTATATCTCGCTGTGAATCGTGAGACTTTTTCCATGCTGGCTACTTGGTAATAAGTCTATTAAAGATTAAAAGAAACTGGGCTCCCAGGGCCCCAAATAAGAATAAGATATAGAAAATGAATGTCCTTGTTGTCAATGATTTTAAGTGAAAAAGAAGGCGGCAGGTCGCTTTGTCCCCAGGCAAGCAGTGACCAGGTCCCAGGCACTGGACCATGAAGGAACCTCTCTTTCTCTTCCTTCAGTAAGGGTAGGAGTGAGTGGAAATGGGGAGGGGGGAGAGGAAGCTTCACTGTTCAGATCGGTTTGGACCAATCCCAGGAAAGAAATCTCTCCAGCAGGGAGTGGTGAAGGCCAGGCCGGTCTCACCTGACTATATTTCAGAATTATCTTGAGTAGAAGACGAGTAGGGGCTTCTTGGAAAATCCATTTGCTGATATATGCTCTCGGATTTCTAAGCCTTTCATTCCCTGCCTAATTAAACTTTTTTGGTTTGGATTTTGATTTTTTAGTTAATTAGGAAGCTGCCAAAAAAAGGAATAACTTCAGTTCTTTGGCCAAAATTTTTCTCCAACACCTTCAGGGGGAAAAAGGGAAAATCAAGCACAAAAAATAAATGTGCAAGGAACCAGGTCAGAATTGAGGCAGGTCCAGAAGAAGAAAAGACTTGAGGACTTAAAATATTAACCCTGCTCAGTAGAGCAAGATGACCCAGTGAACATCAGTCCTGCCTTAACCCCAACACGGGAACATTTCTGCTTTTCCCATGAGGAAACTTGAATTAAAAAGGAGAGAGAGAGAAAAGATCTGTCCCTAGCATTCCTACAAATTTGCAGATGCAATTATACTGCCAGGGAGCCAAGGCAGGAAGGTGGGGAGTGTCTGTGGAATATTCTAGAAATCCTACCAGCTCTATAAACCAAGGGCAAACTCTTACCTCCTTATTACTCTTCATTTGCTACTTTAATGTTCACTCTTGAGACCAACATTTATATATCCCAGAAACACGGGAGGTGACCCAAGAATCAGCAGGAGGAAAACTGGTTTCCTCTAGGACTTAAAAACTTCCTTGACATCACGGAACATCATATCAACAGAAAACCAGGGCTGGCTACAGAGAAACACGGCTGTTCTCTCTTTCCCACCACCCTCTGCAAGGCGAGTCTCTGTCCTCACTCTACACAGGCCCCACTCAACTCAGCTTGTGCTGTGACATGAGCAAGTTGCCCAACTTCCCTGTGCCTCCAGATCCTTGTTGCTCTATCTGTGTCCTGGGGCTGCTGTGGGAATGGAGTATGTGGACAGCAGGTCCATGGTCTGAGAGGCTTTGTGTGCAGACTGAGTCTGGAGAGAATGGCTTGGGAGGTGAGGCGGTGGGCACCTACCTACACTGCACCCAGAGGGCAGTGAGGAGCAGGAAAAGGAGGAGGAGGACAGAGATGACCACAGTCTCAACAGAGCCCTGTGATCTCATGGCACAGATTCTATACAGGGGCTGAGCCACCACCAGGCAGAAAAGGGAAAGACTCCTTGGCAGAGAGGTGGCTGTTTTTCCTTTGTCCTTACACCGTGGTTTAAGGTGTAATCCTACACAAGGTGACTCTCATGGTTTAATTTATTTTTTCAAAGTCACTTTCAACATCTCTTCTGGTTCACATGAAGGATGAGTGTTGCAGGGAAGGTGTCAGCAAAATGATCAGATTTGAACAGGTGGCAACAACAGCCACTGATAACCAGGACTCCATACAACAATGTTTTGTTTTGTTTTTTTAGAGATAGTCTCACTTTATCACCCTCAGTACAGTACAATGGCGTCACAGCTCACAGCAACCTCCAACTCCTGGGCTTAGGCAATTCTCTTGCCTCAGCCTCCTGAATAGTTGGGACTATGGGCAATCGCAACAATGCCCAGCTATTTTTTCTGTTGCAGTTTGGCTGGGGCCAGTTTTGAACCCGCCACCCTCAGTATATGGGTCCAGTGCCCTACTCACTGAGTCACAGGCGCCGCCCCAACCATGTTTTTTTCCAGCCCTCCGCCTGAGTGCTCAGGAGACCAGTGCAGATCAGACCTTGCTCGTGTACCCAGTCCTTCCTCTGAGGCCTTGGGAAAAGTGAGGCTTCCTTCTCTCAGGCTGTTCTCCCAAGGTTCTGCTTCAGAGCCAGAGACCAGAGGAAGGAGGGAGGCAGCTAATGTTTATTGAGTGTTAACTGGGTACTTTACTTAATCCTCCAATTATCCTATGCAATAAAAATCATTGCACCCATTTTATAGATGAGGCAACTCAAGGTCTCAGAGATAAAGCGACTTATCCAAGATCACAGCACTAATGAGGAGTGGAACTGGAGCTTGAAGGAGGCCTGGCTCAATGCACCGTATGCTAAGGGCTGTGGGAAACACAGAGGCAAAGATTCCAGGACAAATAGGCCCTTTGAGGAGCTTTCGGCTCAGTGAGGGAGACAAACAGGTACAGCTAACCTAACATGCTGGGGAGATGGTGATAATGGTAACTTACAAACAATGAGCTCTGGGTGCTCAGAGGAACTATTCATTCTGCCCCTGGGATACAGGAAGTCATCAAAGAGCAGATGGCCTCTGAAGGGCCCGTGAGAGGAGCATGGGACAGGACAGGGGAGAGGACGGAAGAGCGTTCGGGAAGAAAGTCCAGCCCTACGGGTTGCCAAACCAGGAGGGAGGTGACCCCTCCTGCCTTGTGGGTCATTTCTTTCAGGACAAAGTCCAGGCTTCTTAATGAGCCCCATCAGGGTGTTGAAGAACTGGGCTTCTTCCCAAGCCACAAATCGCCACAGTTGTGTTAGCTCATGACAGCCTGTGCCCGCTCTCAATTCTAATTCCTCCTTGCTGGGGACCCTCCGGCCGTGCTTTCCACTCCTCCCTTCCACTCTTGCCCCCTAGTTAGGCTGCATCTGCTCATCCCTGAGTACTGGACATCCCCGCCTCACCTCAGGCAGACCCAGGCTCCTCCCCACGGGGCAGCTAGGGACCCTGCACTCCCTGCAGGACAGCACTTACCAGGCTGCATGTCCTTGCTCCTCCAAGGTCTGCACCTCCCACAGGCTGTGAACTTCTTGACTTTGTTGTGACTTTGTTCCCCAGAGCTTGACGCAGCTCCCGGCATACAGGAGTGACAGGCAATGCTGACCAAATTAACAAACTAACAATGAGAGGAGGTAAGAAACGAGGGAAGAGAGGAAATCTGGGGACGAGATGGTGACTTGGGCCAGGGCGGAGGAATGTGGTTGTGGACCACAAGTTAATTTGTTCTATTGATTTGTGGGGTCACTGGTGGGTTGGGAAGGAGGCGCGTGTCCTGTCTGTCAGGCTGCAGTGTGGCAGCTGTGGGGTGAGAGCAGGGCTGCACACGGCGAGGCTGCTCAGGAAGCTCTGGTTACAGTGCAGACAAGAATGAGAGGGCCCAAGTCTTAGTCACTTCGAGAGCCATTTGGGGACCCGCGGGAGGCAAGCACAGCCCGGCTGTGGTCCAAATGTTAGCAGCATCCTGCGAGGCCAGAGATGACTGCTGTGAACAAGTCTGGGAGGGCTGAGAAGCTGTTAGAGGCACTTTTAAGGGATGTGACAGAAACAAGCAGAAGCATTGGCCAGAACGACCCCGGGGAAACTGCCTATTTTCTGACTAAGGCTCTGAGAAGGCTCCCGTGGTGGCCTGGCAGAATGTTCGGCAGCCGAATCTATCATTTAAAACTTCCAAGGACTTCTGGGAGTGTGCAGATTATGGCCTGTGGGAATCCCGTGTCATAAAACTCTCACCCAGCCTCTCCAGTGCCCAGCTGGGCAATTACAGAAGATTCTTTTGAGCAGATCAAAGGGCTCTGGCAAGGTGATCTCAGGAAGCTTCCTGCCCTCCCTGTGAGGAAGGTAGGAGTCAGGTCTCATTATCCTCATTTTACCGATGAGAAAAGTAGGTTCCCTGGTGACTAAGTCCCTTGCCTGAAGTCAAACAGCCAACAAAGGGCGGGACCCAAAGTAAGCATATCAGTCACCAAACTCCCAGGACACCGTCACTCCACTCCGGAGACTTCCATGCTGCACAGGTGGCCTGTTCTCAGGAAGTCTGGACCCATGTTTGGAATGTCAGGGCCCGGGTGGTCCACAGGGGCTATTTCAGCCACTTGGCATACACAGGTGCTTTACACACACACAGGGACCTGCCATCAACCCTGTGCCCATCAGTTATCTTTATGGTCTCCTCACAGTAGCATTTTATGAATCCCAAGAGCCCGATCTAAGAATGACAACCCAGTTAACTCCTTGGCCTGCCTAGATGCAAACCATTTTAGAGGATGTACCCCATCTTAACAGTCATTCTTCAGCACTTTTCCCCAAGTTCACAGTGTTGGGCCTGGCTAAGATTGGCTTCTCTGCCCCTCCCTTCTCCCACAATGTACTTACTTAACTCTCTAAGCCTCCTTGTCCGCATGTGTGAATTGGAGATACTTAGAGTATCTGTCCAGTTGGGTTAGTATGAGGTTTCAATGAGGTCAGGCTTGTAATGTGCACAGCAGGGGGCCAGCATGGAGTAATCACTGAAAAAACAATTAGCAATTATTGACATCATTGATTCTGTAAGTAATCTGAGTATGAGAAGTAATTCTACACTCTCTATCTGTTCACAGTCTGGCTATTAAAGAATGAAGTCCAAATCTTAGCAGTATTTGACAAATTTCCTCTCTTCCAGGCCAAAGAAGTTCATTTTTTTTCTCTTACTCTCACCACCTGTCATAGCTCATTGTAGCCTTGAACTCCTGGGCTCAAGCAATTCTCTTGCCTCAGTCTCCTGAGTAGCTGGGACTATGGGTGGACCAAGACACCAAACTAATTTTTTTTGTTTTAGAGATAGGGTCTTGCTATGCTGCCCAGGCTGGTATTGAACTCCTAGTAGAGCATTACAGGGTTTGCTAAGGGCAGAAGCTGCATATTCAGTGCTGCACAATACAAAGACTACCCAGCCACCTCCTCCTCATCACACCATAGCCTGACATCATCTCAAATTGTTGTAAAGAGCAACCTCCCAAACCTTCCCAGCCTGAACTTACTCAAGTTCTGAGTAAGCAATCATCCCTGAACATGTGAAATAAAAGAAAGGATCAATGCATTATAGACCATTTTCAAAATAACATTGATGCTATTTTAAATCCCTAAATGTTGGGGTAATTTGGTATGCGGCAGTAGAAAACTAATACGTCCTCAATTTATGGTTTGCACCTTACTTTAGAAAACACCATTCTACGGGGAGAGAGTTATGACAGTCTTCCAAAGGGGTAGGTGGCAGAATTTTGGAAATTCAAGAGGAAACTTGGAGAAGAAGACTAGATGGCCAAATGAAGAATCAAAAGGCTTGGATTCTGGTTTCAACTCTATCAAGACCCACCAACTGTGTGAGTGAGCTGAGTAAAATAATTTCCTCTTCTGTAAAGTGGAATTAATGATAAATGCCTTTCTTACATCATGCTGTTATTATGAGGCTCAAATTACAGAACCCAAGTGAAACTCTGTAATATGTGAGGTTATATACCAAGAGAGGGGTCATAATCATCAACATTATCATCATCTTTATTGCTGGTTTTACAAGGTAAAACCAATAAAAGTTTAAATGTATCAGTCAAAGTCCAACCAGGTAAACAGAAACCACTCCGGGTGGGAAACTAATATGGACAATGGGTTACTCAGGTAATGGGAGGGCTGAAAAGACAACCAGAAGATAGTGGGGCAACCCAGAGGTGAATAACAGCAGCAAGCCACTACTGCCCCTGAAGGTGGTGGGACACAGGGAAGAGGCAGAGGTCACACCAACCCAAGGCCGGGGGCCACCCTGTAAGAAGCTGGAACCAAGCAAGAAATGCACCTTCTCTGTCAGAGACACCTCTGAAGGCGGAGAGAAGGACAGACACCCTGGTCTCCTTTCCCTGACGCCCTTTGATGTCCTGCCAGAGCCTTCCTCTGACTGGACCCAGCCAGAAACCAGCTGGCACCAGAGTGACAAATGGATCTGGAGCCAGCAAGCTCGGGGCCAAAGAAACACCCCAGTTAGCAAGAAGCTCAATAAGATACTAGAAATGAAAGTAACCTAACAAAGACACCGAAAGCCTCAAGGACTCAGAGCTGAAAGGAGCATGGAGTTCATCTGGTCCCAGCCCTGGTCCTACTGGGGAGGCCCGAAAGAAGAAGGTGATATGACTTGTTCAAGACAATGACACAGCTAGCAAGGGGTAGCCTGGAACCCAGACATCGGGATTCCCAGTGGGGAGCTCTCTGCACATTAACTTTACAGGGATAAATAGCAAAAGCTCATAAACTTAACAAAAAGATGCATTCCACTAGTTGATTTCTAGAACAATTATTTGGACTTCAACACTTATTTTTCCATAAAACCAATATTATCTGGGCTGACTCCAGTTCCAGACTGGCTATTAAATGCCGCAACATAGAAAAGACAGGAACCTTAATGATCCAAATTAATGACAAGTCACAGGCTGATGAGCATTTTTTCTCCCTTGGAGACTTAAACAGAGAATTGTCTCCCTCATCTCTCCTCCCTCCACCATGCTGCCTGAGGTGCCCCTTTGCTCGGACACTAAGAGGGGCACTGTGCCTTCCTTCTGGTGATGAGGTACTTCTCCATCGCCACTACACTTCCCACAAGGGTTGCTTCCAAAGGGAAGTCTGAGCTTGCAAAGTCAGCATCAAACGGACCAGGAGCTCTTGGATAGCTGGAAGCAGCTTTTTGTTATTGTTATTGTTGTTATTTTCTTTGCCCTTTACATCTTTGCACCCTCAACAACCTTCCAGTAACTGGTCCACTCTCATCCTGAGATTGTCCCCCCGTGCCTTGCCCTCCCTACACAGGTCTGAGTTAGTATCTTCAGGGTGTGCCATGGGGGAAAGTAATGACCATTATACAACAATTTTATATGTGGGAAATTAAGACAATCCCTTCTGTTTTCTACTATAAGTTAAACAAAATAAAAATTGCACACATGCAAAAATACCATTCTTGGCCAGTGAAGATATTTGGGAACAAGGTAAGAGCTCTGAGCATGTGCTGAGAAAACACCTCTACATGGCACTGTTCCAGAGGCAGCCCCACGATGGTCGCTTTGTCCTCCAGCTGCTGTGCAGTTCTCTCTGGTTCCCTAAATGGCTGCTTCTGGTTCCTGCAAGGCTGCCCACGCTTGATCTTCTAGTGGTTGATGTGCCACCTGCAGTTGGTGACCAATAATTTCAGGAACCAACTTCCCCCAAAAGAGAAACTCATCTACCTAAAAATGAGAATGAGGACAAAGTTCCAGGGAACTTAAAAGAAATGCAACTTGGTAACTAAGGCAAGAAATGGAAACTAAAATATATATTTCCTGCCCTACAGGTCAAACACATACATATTTCCTCAAACTCTGACAACTACCCCTTAGCTGAAGTGAAAAGGAGATCAAGGTTTTTACAGCTTTGGCAAAACTCACACTCTAGTGCCTTTTGCTATGAAGCCTCCACATCCTGCAGAGACAGAAGTGATGGTCCCCATTCTTTGTCCCTTGCCCCAAGCTATTTTCCTATCCCACTCAGTCAGGGATACCATATACAGTTGCACAGGCTGTGCACTGCACAAGTCAGGAGGTGTCATTTCCATTAGCTGCAATGTGACTGGAGCTCCTTGGAGTTGTACAGTGCATCCGTGGGAATGTGTCTTGCTACCCTAGTATCACAGCTGACACCTATAGCCATGAGCTTCTAGCTGAGTTACACCTGTCACAGTGCCTAGTTACACAGTAGAACCTCAGTATAAACTCCTAGGTATTTAAGAAGTAATGAATTTGAGAAGAAAGTCAATAGCATGCTCAGACATGAAATAAGTCATTATTTGAAATAGGAGCAAAATTCTATTATAATATGGACACATCTTGAATTAACACTAAATACTTTAAAAGAGTAAACATAACATAGTAGTTGAGATCTCTGGCTCTGGAATCAGAGGATCTGGGTTTGAAGCTCAGCTCCACAGCTCACTGAACCATGCTGGGCATGTTCCTAAGCCTCCCTGAGTCTTAGTGTCCCCATCTGTGAGGAGCAACTGAGATACAGTCTAACAAGGTGCCCACCACGTAGTCATGCTCAAGGTATTTTAGTTGTAGTTATGGAGGCATATTGCTTAGCGTCAATCATGTAGCAATAATAACAGATTTGAGCTGTCAATATACTATGTCCTCCTGCGAAGAGGAATATGCCCAAGACCTATCAAGTGCTTAATTAATGTTTATTGAATGAACAAAGAAATGAGAGAAAAGAAAAAGAAGGAAAAGAGGAGGAGGAGGAAGATAAAAGGGAGAGAGGAGAGGGAAAAGGTACTGAAATAAAAGTCAGAGAGATATGGTTTCAAATCTGCCATCACTAACTTTGAGACTTGGAGCAAGTTCCTTTCTCGGTTTCGCTTTGTTCCTTTTTAAGATGAAAGGTCACTGGATGATGTCTGTGCTTCCTCCCTCTGTGCCCCCTGCACAGGCTCCCGGCAGAGACCAGAGTTCCCAGTCCAGAGGGTTTTTTTTTTTTTGCACCATTCCTTCAGATCCTGCAGGTGGTGCTGCTGAGTCAGGAAGAAAACCTGTTTTTCTACAACAGCATTCTCAGCAGCCAAGTCTGTACTAACAGCAGACCTGAATTAGGGAATTTGCTTACTTGCTGCTCAAAATGCCTGAAGCAGTAAAAAAAAAAAGTCACTCTGTTTCCTTTCTTGCCTCTCCTGGTGCCATGAAAGTGCCAGGGGTATGGAGTGGCAGCTGGCCCTGATTCCAAGCCCAGTTCCAGTTTCCAGGTGGTGACCTTGGGCAAAGGCACTTGCCCTCCTGAGTCCTCTTTCATCCTCTGCAAAATGAAGATAATAATTCTGGCCCCCCAGGAGTGTCAGGAAGATTAATTAAATAATGCACATCAATGGAAGAACACACACAGTGCTGGGCGCCTCATGGGTGTGCAAGAGGAGTTAGTCCCCTCCTCCCCTGCCTTCCTTCACCAGTTAGCATTACGGAAGAAGCAACAGAGTAAGAGGTCGTGGGTTTTCTGAGCACTCCAAATGTTCAGAGTCTAGTAAGAGTGAGTTTTATAAAATAAGTGATTACAAAAGAATGAAATAAGAGCTAAATTAGTAATAATTATATTGTGTTAGCTATCGGTGCCATGTAAAGACATTATCACAGCCCCTTTACTCTGAAGAAACACAAAGTCTCGCAGCAAGGGGCACAGGTGGGGTGCAGAACAGAGGTCACATGGCTAAGCAGGAGGCACAGAGCCCTGGAGCATAGGGACGGAGCCACAGAACATTCCAGCCGGTGAGCTGGAGCAGGGAGAGGAAGTAATATTGGGGCTGCCTTAAAGGGTGCAGAGAAAAGGGATTCCAGTCAGAGGGAAGAGCAAAGGTCCGGAGTTGGGAATGATTCAGTCATTTGTAGGGAAAAGTTGTCCTGGTTGCACTGGGGGAGGCATGTGAGACCTGTATCTGAGAAGGGGCCCTGAGGGTTGAGCTGTGGAGTTTTTACCCTTGTTCCTGGGGAAGACATGGGGTCACTGCCAGTTTCTAATCAGGAGGCATCGAGCAAAAGCAATCAGTCTCCCCTGCACTCTTCTCCACTGGACCCCCCACCCAGCCCCCCAGGAATCTGGGCCAAAGCGAGATCCGCGGGCTTCTTATTAATGAGCCCATCAAGGAGTCTCCCAACAGCACGTAAATAATTTACAGTGACGGGGCCTGTTTATGTGGGATGACAGCCAGCTGCCGCACTTCTTCAGCCTCAGTGCTTTCCTCACGCTCCACTGGCCAACGAAATCCTGAGGCCCTACAGGAGGACTCTGTCCTGAGTGACGGAGGCCCAGGGGCACCCAGATGCCCTCCACACCGCCCAGCCCAGAGGGAGGCCGGGAATTCACAGTCCTGGAAGGGACTGGGCCTGAATCCCAGAGAAATCACGTCCACCCCACGAAGGCCTGAAGGGGCCTTTTGTGTTCTCAGCACATTTCTCAGAAGCAAGCCAGAAAGGTTTGACGTGGCTTAGGGGACAAGGCCAAGGCTGGGCCCAGACGTAAGGAGCAGAGTGGGGGAGGCAGGGTGAGCAGGGCCTCCTGCCTCAGCCTGCAGAGCCATGGGACCCATCTGGCCACATCCTGACAGCCCCACCTGGGGCCGGCACCATGCCTCAGTTTCTTTGGCCATGTATATACTGGGGTTCCAAAGGAGACCTCCCCAACCTACATACTTGATCCCTCTGTAGAAAAAATTAAATCCATCTGGCCAAATGCAGGAATTCATCAGTACAAATGTGGTATAAGCAAAATAAGTGACCATTTAAAATCGTCCTGTGATCCACACCGAAGTCACATTCAGCTACACTGTGACACCTACCTCTGTGAGATGTGAGTTTATGTCTAAACCAAGTTAGTGAGATGTGAATTCAAGCGGGTGTGGAAGCTAAGGGGAAGTTCAGGATGAGTAGAGAGAAGCCTTTTGTTGTAACCTGGAAGGAGAAGGGGTGGCTGAATTGGGTAAGGATTGCTATTACCTAGGACTTCGGAAGCTTCTGAAGTTAACTTGGATGTTGGGATTCCATTCAACGCTGCTACAATTGATACTTAACAGATTACCTTGTTAAGTATCCGACCTGGAATACCAAGCAACAGAATAAATACTCAGTGTGCATGTGTACGTGTGTACGCACGTGCGTGCGTGTATACTGACAGGCACGCACACACAAACACATAGACCGTCAACTCTCATCATTCATGGTACTTAGACACCGCAAAGTGGCCCTAAACATCAAATTACAGAATATTGAATCATTCCTCCTCGTAGGGGAAAAAGGGCATTAGGTTCCTGTGAACCTCTGGTCAGAAAATTTTCATCAAGTAATCAAAACATAGCCTTGTTTTATGTGTGTGTGTTTCAAGACACCTTACTGAATATAGATTGTTGATCCATTGACATTCAGCTCACAGCCAGCAGCACCAGCTCACGCTTGGACAGAGCTCGGCCAACACGTTCATTCTCTCTGTAAGACGTGTCACAGCCTCTTGTGCTTATTAGGAACTATAGACAGGGCTTCAGCACTATGCCTGGGGGCCATTTTAAACATCTAAATTACTCCCCAAAAGCACAAAAGTGCTCAAAACTTGGCACTAAAAGGTTTTGAAAAGGGATGTTTCCAGTATGAGCTGAAATGAGGAGGCAGAGTCTCGCCTTGCAGCCCCCGGCTGGGATGGTAGGTGTTGGGTGAGCCCACATTTTGTTGCTTTGCACATGTCCGTGATGACTGGGTGTTGATTTGGGTCGGGGGAAGCAATATTATCAAGTAAGAGAATTCATAAATACAGAATCTGCAAATAATGCAGACCAACTCTGTGTGGGGGTGTGTTTGCATGCATGCTTGTGTCCACATATTTGTGTGTGTGTATGTGTGTGTACATGTGCGTATTATATGTATAAGGTACTTGACTGTGGTCCCGGGGTGCTGATCCATTAAGAGTCCTTCCCTGTTCTTTTCAGGGCCCTTCAAGGAGAGAAGGAAGCACCAGAGCGGGTCGCTCTGAGCAGTGCTAAAGCCACAGCCAGCACAGAGAGCACTTGGCCAGAGCTTTCTCTGAAGGCTGCGTTCAGAACAGCTGACACTGCCCTCTCCCTGTCTTCCTCCTGCTGAAAGACAGTTGAGCCCCAAAGGCTTTCCTTAAAGGCTCCCACAGCCCCCTCCTCCTTGAAGCCCTGCTTGCCTTCCTCAGGAGCCAGTGACCACTCCTGCCTTCGCAGTGCCCTGGACAGACTGGGACTCGCCACTGGCTCTCCCTTCTGTCTCCACATCTACACTGCTAGACCCACAAAACAGAAACCACGTTGTCATCTGTGTTTTTCCAGCACCTGGCACAATGCACGATGACTAGGAGAGCCTTTGGATATTTGAATCACTGAATGGCAGAAAGGAAGATTAAAGATCAACCAGCCCAGGTGGCACCTGTGACTCATATGAGTGGGGCACTGGCCCCATATGCCAGAGGTGGCGGGTTCAAACCCAGCCCGGCCTGAAAACTGCAAAAAAAAAAAAAAAAAAAGATCACCCAGCCCCAGGCTACTCAAAGTGAGGTCCATGGACCAACCGCCCGCATCAGGCTCACCTGGAAGCTTGTTAGACATGCAGACTCTCTGGCCCCTTTCCAGATGTTCTGAATACAAATTTCTGGAGTGTGGGAAAGAGGCCAGCAATCCATATTTAACGAATTTTCTGAAATATTCCCATGCCTGCTAAAGGTGCTAGATTCTCGGAGTCTATTCTATTCCCCCACTCCCAGACTCTTACAGATGGGATATGGTGACTTCGAGAAGGAACGTGTTCCCCCAGAGTCACACAGGTGACCAAGGGCACAGCCAGGGCTGGAGCCCATCTCAATCCAGTGCCCTCCTGAGCAACCCACAGCAAGCAGGCCAACAGCTGCTGTCCTGAGAACAACTCTTCCCCACGTTCCCCCACAGACCAGTGTGCTCTCGACCAGGGGTCTCTTCTCGTCTCTTCTCTTCCTCTCCCTCCTCCTCCTGCTTTTCCTCCTTTCTCTTTCTCTCTCCTTCTCCTTATCCTCCTCCTCCTGTCTGTCATCTTGGAGAAATGCTTAAGCTCTCCAAGAGCCCATTTCCTTCGCTATTCAAATAGCAATATTCAAAGAACACGCGTTACCTCCAAGTGGATGTGTTTTGTGATGGCTTGACTAGGACAGTGCAAAGAAAAAGACTTGGGAAATTCAGGCGTCCACTCAGACAGTGGGAGTCATTTTCAAGATCTTCCCTCACCAAACTGTCACCCCTATCCCCACCACCAACCCTCGCTGTCCCCACTACTCCCCCACTTCATTTGTGACAACAAGGTTTGTTTTCCCCCGCAGTGGGCTCTGGGTCATACATACAGGCAACTAGATGAATGTTCTGTGAGGCCGTTAGGGTTTCTCAGAATGAGTCATTTTTTCAAAAATAACAAAGCCTCTCGACATCACTTGATTTCAGCATTCTCGCAGGGCTCTTGTAACCTCTGTTGCAATTGCATTCCAAGCACGCCTGACTTCTTTCTCAGGGCTGATGGCAAGTCCCCCTCCCTAGAAGGGCTTTGCTAATAGACTAAGAAGGCGACTGTTCTGGTCCAGAACATGATTGGGTTGCAGATGATGAGAGAGCAATGTCTGGAGGCTGAAAGGGCAGTGGGTGAGAGTGGCGCAGGGTGGTAGAGGCTGGCCCGGCTCCCCACCCACACGGCTTGCTGGACTGACAAACCCCCTGCTACCTTGCCTTTCCTGTTTGTCCTAATGTGGACTAATAATTTTGAATGATAACTGACATTTGCTCAACATGCCACAGTTTTACAAAGTTTACATGCCAACGCCTCCTTGTATGATGAGAGCATTCAAAGCTCCCAGGAAGTTGGAGAAGTGGTATGTCTGGCCCAGACCCTTATAGGTGGTGATGAGGATGATCTCAGCTGATTGAGCTGGGCCCTTTACCAGTGGTATCTCCTCTGCTCTTTATTCCTCAGTACCAACAAGTAAAGTAATTATTCTCTCTTTTTGCAGAAAGAAAACCCAAGACTCAGAGAGGTGAAGTAACTTATCCAGGGCCACACAGTGAGCAGCAGAGCTGGAATCAAAGTGTCTGGCCTCAAAGCCTGTGTCTTTTCCAATGCACCACATGCAAATACTGATCTCAGAGCTCTTTGCACATTACCCCGGTGGCAGCCACAGGAGTGTAATTAAAGCAAGGAGAGAGGTTTACTTATGTCTGCGCCCTCAGCATTCAGTTAGCTAACTGACACACACATGCAACCGCAGTTGGATGAGGTCAGCAGTGGACCCCAACTCTGGCCCTCAGATGCAAATTCTCAGAGGGCCCTCAGGGCTCTCATGGCTGATGGTTCTGGAAGTGGGTTTTCTCCAAAGAACAGGGCTTAGCACATTTGATTGAATACTATGAATATTTGTTGACAAAAAGCACAGAACAAAACTCATTAACAATTTGCAACATTGGCCCAGTGGGACACTTGTGCTTACCTTATTTCTATAAGATTCTTACACAGAAGGGAATGAAAGTTCAAAAGTCTTCAATTGGGGTGAATAAAATTGTGTGTGAAAAAATACATGCATATACACACAGTATCATTATTGTTTCTGCTACCCCTTGAAGATCCATGCCGGGTGTCACCTTCCTGCTACCCCCACCCACTTCCCGTCAACCCCAACCCCAGGATGGGGTGATGACCCTCACCATGCTTAACCTCAAGGCACTCATCACTTTCTGTTTAAACTGCAGCTCATTTATCTTGTTTCTCAGAGACTGTGTCCTGCATTTGTTTATCCATTTCCCACCAGACCCCGTGCCTGGCGGTTCTCTGTATCTCAGCACTTGCCGGAAGACAGCCCAGAGCCCCCATGTAAGACTTGTTTGATGGTGACACAAATTCACAAATCCCACACTCATACAGAATCATTTGCTCATCTCGGGACATGTTCACATACATCCTCGGCATAGTAACCCTAAGAACTGAGCAGTATTTTTCTCTGCACGCCTATTTTAAAGGAGCTAAGACCCGGAATGCTGTCCAGTTTCTCCACCCCTGCCTAGCTAGTAAAGGGGATTCCCATACTCGAATTATAAAATCAGTGAGCTTTGGGGAGATCTTGAAAGCCTCCAAAGACAGAGCTCTTCAAACCTGTTTTTATCAAAGGACTTTTTTTTTGTTCTTCTTTCCTGAATGAAATCTTATTCAAAATCACAACCTAGGCCAGACATGGTGGGTCACACTTATAATCCTAGCACTCTGGGAGGCTGAAATGGGTGGATTGCTTGAGCTCAGGAATTCAAGGAGGCCAGCCTGAGCAAGGGTGAGACAATATCTCTACTAAAAGTAGAAAAATTAGCTGAGTATGTGACGGGCGCCTGTAGTCCCAGCTACTCAAGAGGCTATGACAAGAGGATCGCTTGAACCCAAGAGCTTGAGGTTGCTGTGAACTATGATGATGGCACAGGAGTCTACTGAGGGTGGCAGGGTGATGTCTCAAAAGAAAAAAAAATTCACAGTATAAAACTGTATGGGGAGGACCCGCTCTTGATAAAGTCAGGAAAACTAACCACCCATCAGGGCAGCTCCCCAGTCCACCCCTGGGGAGAGGGGAGAGAGCTCCTGCAGCCCAACCGTGCAGTGCTCATGACACACTGCAGGGCCACTAATCTGAACAAACATTCTAGAACTCTGACGCCACATTCTAATCTGTGTTCCGGCAACTGCAGCCCACGGCTCCCCTACAGCTGCCTTCCTCGCTCTAAAAGTCTCCCTTGGCCACCACTGGTGTGCTGAATTCTGTGGCACATGCCAAGTGTATTGGGCCTGGGGTCCAAAGATCCACCACTTTGGTCCTCATTTCCACTGTTTCCTGGCGGGGGAGTTAGCAAGAGACACTTAATCTCTCCTTGATCTTTAGCTGCTTCACCTGCAAAATGGCCCGAAGGCTTGGATAAAATCAAAGTCAACCGCCATATGCCTGTAACACAAAACATACACATGGAGAGGGGACGGTCACTGTCGAACTAGTTGGGCTTACATTTGACAGTGACATTTCTGCCATTTAAGAATGAAAAAGTGGGCTTGGCTCCTGCAGCTCGAGCAGCTAAGGCGCCAGCCACATACACCAGAACTGGTGGCTTCGAATCCAGCCCGGGACCGCCAAACAACCATGACAACTATAACCCCAAAACAGCCTGGCGTTGGGGCGGGCGCCTGTAATCCTGTCTACTTGGGAGGCTGAGGCAAGAGAATCGCTTAAGCCCAAGAGTTAGAGGTTGCTATGAGCTGTGACTCTATAGCACTTTACCCAGGGCAATAGCTTGAGACTCTGTCTCAAAAAAAAAGAAGTGGATTGACTTCAAATATCAAGGAAGGAAAAGTACTCTAGATACAGAAGGTGTAGCCAACACAGTGAGGGAATGGCTGAATGACAGGGCTGAGGAAACTCCCAGAATGGAGAAGGGAGAGTGAAGGGCGCGGTGGCTTGCCACCCTTTATGTGCAGCCCGCTGTCTCTCTGGAGGTGATGACAGGTGCCCAGGCAGGACAAATTATTTTATCAGGTAGCACTGTATAAGTTGGACTCCTCCCAGATCCCCTGCAGGCCTCTAAGGGGAAAAGGGAGAGAAAGACAAAGACACAGTCAGGAAGAAGCCTCCGGGCCGGCTTTTCCTCGGCCTCCTGTATCTTCATCTCAATCTGAAAGATGGCAGCTCCCTGGCAGGGCCTGGATTCTGCGGGAGCCTCCAGGGTCCAGCCTCCACGCAGTGTATTATTTCAGTAGGATACTAATCCTCCAACACGTGTTTTGCAGACGCGTCCTTTCACCACATGGTTTCGTGGTGCCTTCAGTCCTGCACTGTGTGGAAGAGGAAGGCTGGGCAGGGGCCCTGAGTATGCCTTTGTCGGGTGAGTAAACTGAGGCTCTCAATTTCTAGAGTCACCTAGCCCACAGGTAGTGGCACCTGGACTGGAACATGGGATCTTGACCCCAAGTCCGGTTCTTCTTCTAAAGCCCCTTCCTTCTAGAAATAACACAGTAACCTGAGTGCTGTGGGGGTGAGGCATGGTAGAGGGAGGGGGGCAATGCCCCTTGCCTCCAGACTGCCCTGGTCAGCCAAACGGCTTCTGGCAGGTCTGCGGCCTCACTGCATGACGGCATCGCCCAGGACAGCAGAACAGGAGCAGCCTTGCAAATTCTTGGCCTGGCGCTCTGGGCCCTGGCCAGTACACCGAAGTCTCTTTCCTTCCTTCTGTGGGAGAGTCACCCAGGGCAGTGCCCCCAGGGCACCCTCTGTATTTCCCTGTCTCTCAGCCCTAGAGGCCACAGACTAAGCTGCTATCAGAGGTCTTGGGGCCAGAGAGGAAGGGACGTCACCTGATGGGTTCTAAGTGGTATGGGGCTGGACCTCGGCGTTACCTGGGGAGCGTGTTCAAAATGCACATACGCACTGCGCTTTGCTCCAGGCACACCACGACTTCTGTGCGAGCTGGGCATGTGGACTGTGAACAAGCTCTCAGCGAACTCATCCTACCTTCACCACAAAACCCGGGGCCAAAGAAGTTTCTTGATTTTACAGAGAGGAAAACCAAGTTCTACAGAGGAGAAGTTTCTAGTCAGGGATGGTAGCGCTTCAGTAATTTGGTTAGGGAATGATCGTAGCAGAGGAGAAAGGGCATGTGGCTCCGTGGCTCAGGGGTTCTCCTCTCTGAGCCTCAGCATCCACACCAGGACAATGCGACATCACGTCTCCTCCAGCTGACAATGTGCATCTGTGAATTATAACTCCCGCCTCAGTCTCCTAGAAGCCAGAGAGTCTCAGAGGGAGGAGGCCGTGCCCCCTGAGGGGCAATTCTTCCGAGTCCTTCTACAGAGGAACAAAGACCAAGTTTCACACTCCCAGCAAAGCCCAGCTTAAGATTCTTCATTATTAAAATAGGCATAAGAGACAGAGAAGAGAAAAACGATGACGAGGAAAATTATGAAATGGGTACCTGTGGGCCCCTCCTCGGGCCACCCTCCCCTGCTCTCCCTTTCTGTGATTTGCACCAGGAGGTTCAGGAAAAGCTACAATTACTCCCAGGCCCAGAAAAGGGACCTTGGCTAAGCCAGCCATTGAGAGCCACAGTGATTGGTCCAAGGGGAGGCATGTGACCTAGGCTGGTCCAATCAGTGAATTGCGGGATGATCACCGGAAACACAGAACAATCCTCTTCTGTCTGCTGAAGAATGAAGACGCGCATAGCCAAGGAGCTGCTGGCAGCCATCTGGCAGCCATCCTGCAACCGCAGAGGGCAAAATGAAGAAACAGGGAAAATCAGGTCATCAGAGGTAGCTTTGTGCGTCTGAATCAAGCATTGCCTAAAGCACACACTCTAGACTTTCTATTTACATAAGCTAATAAACTCTCTTCCTACGTTGGTTTAAACTAGGTTTTCTTAATATTTCCTTTTATTTCTAATGAACGTAACAATTGTACACATTGATGAAGTACTGTGTGAAATTTCAGTACATGCAAACGCTGTATTTTAATGATCAAATCAGGGTGTTTAGCTTATCCATCATCTCAAACATTTCTTTGTTGTGAGAACATCTGGAGTCTTCTTTTCTGATTATTTTGAAATACATAACATAGTATTGCTAACTATAGTCACCCTGCTATGCAATAGAACACCAGAATTTATTCTTCCTATCTAACTATAATTTGGCACCCGCGGACTAATCTCTCTCCATTTCTTCCTCCCCTTACTTTTTCCAGCCTCTGGTAACCACTATTGTTCTTTGTACTTGCATAAAATCAGCTTTTTGAGATTCCACAAGGAAGATTATGTGGTATTTGTCTTTCTGTGCCTGGCTAACTTCTTAACATGACGTCCTCCAGGTTTATCCATGTTGCCCCAGATTACAATATTTCCTTCCTTTTTCATAGCTGACTAGCACTTCATTATGTATATAGACCACATTTTCTTTATCCATTCATCCATTCAGGAACATTTCAGTTGTCACCATATCTTGGCATTGCAGTTAGGGCTGCAATAAACAGGGGAGTGCAAATATCTCTTTAACATACTGACTTCATTTCTCTATAGTCATATTTCTGGGTCATGTGGTAGTTTTATCTTTAATTTTTTAAGGAACCTTCATCCTACTGTTTTCCACAAAGGCTGGAGCAACTTACATTCTCACTGGCAAGGACTCTCCTTTCACCACATCCATGCCAGCATTTGTTACTTTTTGTTTTTTGGATAATAGTCATTTTAATTAGAGTAAGATGGTATCTCATTGTGGTCTTGATTTACATTTCCCTGATTAGTGATGTTGAGCATTTTTTCAACTTTTTTCACCAAAATGTTTTTTGGTGGTCATTTATTTGTATATCTTCTTTGGAGAAATGTCTAGTCAAGTCTTTTGCCCATTTTCATCTGATTATTTGTTTTTGTGTTATTGAGTTCAGTTCGGGGGGGGTTGTTTTTTTGTTTTTGAGATAGAGTCTCACTATGTCACATTGGGTAGAGTGCGGTGACATCACAGCTCACAGCAACCTCAAACTCTTTGGGCCTAAGCAATTCCTTGCCTCAGCCTCCCAAGTAGCTGAGACTATAGGCTTTTATTGTGTTGAGGTATGAATTTTATGCCCAATTTGTTGAGAATTTTTATCATAAAGGGATTTTGAATTTTATCACATGCTTTTTCTGTTCTGTGTCTGTTGTAATGATGACATGGTTCTTGTCCTGAATTCTGTTCACACAATGTGTCACATCTATTTGTTTGCATACGTTGAACTGTTCCTTCAGTCCTGGGATGAATCCCACTTGATTGTGGTGCACGATCTTTTTAATACACTGTTGAATTAGGTTTGCTAGTATTCAGTTGAAGATGAATTAGGTTTTTATTACGTTCAACAAACTGATGCTCTCTATTCCTAATATTGCTCTATCTCTGAAATTTGATATTATTTAGCTGTTTATGATAATAAAGCTACTTCACGCACACTGTTTCAAGCAAGATTTTAGCCACGTAAGTATTGTTAATCTCATTAAAATCAGTGCGAAATAGTTGTGAAGCTATGTTTCATCCTCCCTGCTCCTCATATCCACCCCTGACTCATTGCCTAGCCCAGATAACAACTTACAGCAAGGGTGTGTTGCCTTTAAAACATGTCCACAAACTCCCATCTTTTGATAGGAGGAACACCAAACCAGCCTAGGAGTCCAAGAAGCCACGTCCTGCAGAGTGATATCAGCACTGAGTTCTCAGAAGTCTGCAAGCTTGCCAGAGGGAGATGGGGAGGAAGAACTTCCAGGCCACTATCCCTGCTCCTACCTGCAAGATGTGACCTTGGCTCTGCCAGTGGAATCCTCCCATCCAAATATGGACTCTAACTTCCCTCCTCTTGAATGTGTTCCAGACTTAGTATCTCCTGTCTGATAAACAAAATGAAGTAGATGTGACACAGGGTGACACTTCTGTGTGAGGCTAGGCTACTTCTCTCTCCCTCTCTCTCTCTCTCTCTCTCTCTCTCTGTTTCTCCTGAAAACCCAGCTGTTTTGTTCTCAGGAAACCACATGTAGAGGGCATGAGATGTCCTGCCAGTAGTCATAGCTAAGGTCTCAGCTGACAGCCGGCAGACCTTTAAGACCTGTGAGCAAACAAGTCATCAGCCCCTGCCTTTACGCTGCCACAGCTAAAACTGAGCGAAGCAGAGATGAGCTGTTTCCTGCCTGACCCTTCCCAAATCGCAGACCTAGAAGCAAAATAGTGACAAAGTGTATGTATGTTTTTATCTCATCTGATTTATAATGAGGTTGCTATTGATGCCCCCACTTTATAGATGAGAACACTGAGATTTAAAGAAGTAAGGAGACTAGCCCAAGGTCCCCCCAGATAGTCAATTGCAAAACTCTGAGTGAACACACATCTCCCATTCTTCCAGGACCTCTATCCTTTTGATAGTAAGGACTTGAGGAGGCATTTTCCTACTTAACCCTGCGACTGGCAGGGAGTGGGGAGGGGACTGAGACAATGTGGCCTGAAGGCCACTCCTGCTTTTCAGAGAATGACTATCTCTCAGGCCACCTCCTGCAGCCATCCAAAGGTCATAGGGACTGTGCCCACCTACCCCACAAGCCAAATTCCAGACAAGCCAGCAGAGTAATCTTACTGAGCCACAAATCCATCCTTCTGAAGTCTTTAGTGGCTCCCCACTTCCCCCAAAGTACACTGGGACCTCCTTAGCATGGCACCTATGCCCAGCTGGACCTGGCCTGGCCTTGTCCACCTGTACCACTTTTCCCTCCTGTAAAGCCATATGCCAACCATGGTGACCAACTCACAGATGCCCCATACCTGTCACACATCCTCTGAACTACCATGCCAACCATGCCCTCCCCTCTGCCTGTAAGGCTCTTCCTCTCCCCCTCTGTCTGGCAAGCTGTGTGTTTCCTAAGGACTCAGCCCTGTCACTTCTGCAGGAAGTGCTCCCTGCAATCCTAGGCTGATGAGTGCTCCTTCCCTCCCGTCTCCCAGAGGGCACACACGCGTGCACGTGAGTGTATATAAAGGAGTGGTAAAGCAGAAAGTATTTAGAAGAGAAGACATTAATCCCAGCTGCTAGCTGTGTGATCTCGGGCATTTTGCTCAACCTTCCTAAGCCTCAATCTCCCACCTGAAAATGGGAATAGAAAAGTTTCTCATAGGGTCCTGGGTAAGACTAAATAAAATAGTCTATGTAAAATGTGAGGCCCCTGTTCTAGTTGTTCCTTGAGCTATCACTTTTAATGGTGTACTTCTTTCCCTTTCCAACTAACCCCTGAGCTCCATAGAGGTGGAATTACCTTTTTACTCAAAGTTCTCACTGCCTGGATCAGTGGGCACTCAGTAAATAAGCACTGAACCAAGATTTACATCCAAATTCAAACATAAGAATTCATAGGAGATCGCTGATTTCAGGCTCTGGTCAGGAAGATTGTGGCCACAGAGATAATTAAGGCCCAGAGCCACCAGCATAGGGCACAGCTAGCTGTTATCACACCTGTTAGCCCCCTGGACCCTCCAGCTCCCAGCTGCAGGAATTTCCCATCATCCCACAGTAATCTCTTCCTACCATAAGGATATCCAGGGAAAACACTTTCACAGCCAAGTTCTATCGATTTCATGCTCTGTGCCCTTGAGGAGGTCCAGGACACTCCCTGTCTCAATAGAGAGGACTCCAAATGTCCCCAGAGGAAGGGCCAAGTAGGGACCTTGGGCGGGAACTTTCATTCTGGGATTTCTTGGGAAACTGGAAGGATAATGAGAGGAAGCAAATCCAAGCATTGTCAGCTCATCAGAGGGGAGGTAACAGAGGAGAAAAGATGGGTGGAGGGCAGGAAGGCAAAAAAGAGGGAAGACTTGAGCTTAATCTAACAAGGCACTTTCAAACTATGTCCCACAGTGTGCCGTCTGCTTCAGAAAGCCGTGAGCCTCCTCTCCTGGAAGTATTCCAGCTGAGGCTGAATCAAGCATGTGGAGTGGGGAGAACCAGCAGGTGCTACGTCTCATGGACAGGGCCTCATTCACTTCCACCACAGCCCCACGTGGACTACTCTGTATGTCACCGCCCCTCCCACGGCCTGCTCTACCTCTGCACGGTCTTCAGTGGAGTCTGTTGCTTTGATTCCATTGCTCTTGTCTGGTGTCTGCTTGGGACAATAGCAGCAGCATCACAACCAGTTTCTCAACCGCAAGCCTCAGGGTGGCCTGTGCTAAGTATAAATCTGACCATTCTCACACTCCCCTGCTAACACCCTCAGTGGCTCCCCAGTACCTCAAAATAAACTTCCAATCTTTCCATGATATACTGAAGTGGTGTCATTGACGTGTTAAGTCTTAAGTGGAAATTTTCCTGCCTGCCTCAGAGAGACCACTGCCCATTCATCCAGGCCACACCTCATTGGACCAGGAGGGAGCACCCAAAAGGGGCTGATGTGTCCCTGCAACAGCACATTGCCCTCTAGAGATGAGGACCAGCAGTTTCCATGGTTCTCAAACACTCCTTGTGCTTCTCTGTCACGCCCAGCCTCTCTCACAGTCAAGCAGACCCATATAACCATCTGTGATGAATGAATTGTGGAGATAGGAATTAAGGATGCGGAGAACCAGTGTCTCTCCTTCGTTCCCACCTTCTCTAGCCACAGGGAACTTTCAGGCCACATGTTCTGGGTGACACTTTGTATCAAGGTGGAAAGCCATGGCAATTGCAGAGTTTGTTATCATAGCAAAGCCGATTCCACCCTAACCCTCAAGGATTTGAGCTGGATATATATGCACAGAATCAGACACGAAAGGTTTCATGATAATGTCAAATCTCTAGAGTAAGAACCAATGAATTTTTGCTACTGAGAGGAAGATGAGATAAAGCAGTTGGTAGAACTGGGTATTATTTTGAATAATTTTATGTTGCCAAAGTACATTCTAACCTCCATAAGGCCTGATTGTTCTGAGGTTTCTGCAGTATAGTCCTGGTTCCCCAAGAAGCTTGGCCCTAATTCTACAAACTTCTTTATTCTCGTATGTTTCTTCACAACTATCCCATTACTTGAGCTCACCAGATGCTTCTGGTCTCTGCAACCCAAAGAGGCTGCCAGTGCACCGGCCTTTCATGACTTGATCCCTGCCGACTTTTCCAACCCTGCTTTCCTGATATGTTTCCCAAGTTCCTTAGTGCTCAGGGCACCAACCACATTTCCCCAACTTGCTCAGCCCTCTGCCTCCAGGATTTGCAGTTCTTGTTGCATATAGAATGTTCTTTCCACAACCTGCTGCATTTATCAAAAGCTTATTTTCATCCTCCAAAACTCAGCTCAAAGCTACCCCTCTTGTGAAGCTGCCACGGTAGGAATTTATCACTTTATTTTCCACACTTCAGAACTCTGAGATTTTTTTTAAAACTTGTAAGATAGGAATAATAATAATCCTTACTTTACAGGGAGGCTCACACAGTCAAAAGAAAAAAATGTGAGAAAACTCTTTGAAAGATGTAGTAGGACTATGTCCATGTAAAACATGAATTTGAACGCTGCCCATCCTTCCCTCCAGGAGAGCGTATTTCATTCTGACTGGTGTGTGGTTTGCTTTGTGTTGTCTTTTTTCCCTCGTACCAGTTAAGGGTTTTTGGTTATAAACAGAAACTCTATCTACCCCAAGCACACTCCCTATCTTTAACAGTGCAAAGGAAATAGGTAATATACAGATTGTGTATCATTTAAAAGGTACATTTTGCTGCAAGTAACAGAAACCCCCAAAACAAAGATTTAAAACCATAAGGAGTTCTTCAGCAAGAAGCCCAAAGTGAAGTTGGCATCTGCTGGATGTCAAAAGCAGTGTCAGGCTGATGCCTTTATAATACCCTTAAGCTTCCTTCATGTTCATAAGGTAGCTGCCACAGCTCCAGCCATCATGTCCACATTCTAATAGGAAGAAGGAAGAAGGGGAGAGGCATCCCCAGCAGACTTACAGTTGCACCTTACTGGTCCATGGCCAACCCTAGCTGCAAGGACATCTGAGAAAGTGAGCTTTGAGCCTTTGGCTTTCTAGAGTAGAGAAAGCACAGCTTGAAGTGACTGGGAATGGGTGCTGAGTAAACCAACCTATCAGTAGCTGCCACAAGGAACGTCTCAGAAAGCAGGAAAAGTTAAACAGCATGGCGGAAATGAATGAGCAGCTATCTTCAGGGTATCACTAACCAGATTGATCGGTTCTTGCCAATTTCAGATCTTGGGTCGTGATCTACTTTCCCACGGCCTTATTCTCCAGTGGGAGGTAAGTGAACACCAGTTTGCAAAAGGAGTTCAGAAGCCTTCACAAGCAAGCCTCCCAACGTGTCATGCCATTGGGTAAGGAGAGATCCCCAAACAGAAATGAACAAGATAGGCAGATGTATAACAAGGCAGTTCTTATGCCTCCCTCATGAGGATGTGAGCCCTTCACAGACAGAGTCCTGACATGTGTGAATCTGCCGCTGTACCAGCCAAATGATGTGCTCAGCAAATCCATTGTGACCTGAAGGATTATAGTCTTCAGCCAGTAGGCTGAGGTTGTCTTATCCCCTTTGTTTTTATTTGCCTCATTATTTTCATCCATAGACAGCTTGAATCTTGAAACCAGGCAGACCAGGGTTGAAAATACAGCTCCACTTTGTCCTCTCTTTGTAACTTTGGTCAAGATTCTTTACTTCTCTGTGCCTCAATTTTCCTATCTGCAAAATAGGAAGAATGAAAACCAGTCTCACGAGGTTGCTATAAGAATGAAACAGTATTGCACATTCAAAGCACTTATCTGAGTCCCTTGCACGGAGGAGACACTCCATCATCAGGGATCTATTGCTATTTTTTTATGTGGAACTTTTAAGCACCAAGAGTGCCACAAACACCTCCCTACATCACGTTCTCCAATAATTCCTCTCTGGATTCCTACAGATTGTAAGTTTGAGGAGAGAGCAAAGTTCTAATCTTTCTAGTTCATCCTAAAAATAGTTAGTTCTTCTCTGTACATTCTGTCAGCTCAGCAAGTCCCATCTAGGGAACTGGGAGATTGTGAAAGGCAATCTTTCTAAACAGGGGTCAAATGTGTTTTTTACCCGAGAGGAACTCACAGAGGGTGCACATGAAGATGGGGGGGGTTGGCACAGAAGCTGGGGGACTGTCCACTCAGGATGGTATCTGGTGTCTGGAACCTCAAGGAGAAGGGTGACTGGTATGTTATGCTTCCTAGAGAGAAGGGGCATATTTTTCATATTTATTCAACCATTCGAGTCATCTGAAAGCTACTAGCTCAGAAACTGATGAGTATAGTAGATGTAGAGATGATTAGGTGTGCCTGCCCTTGGCGTTCTCATGAGCAAGCTGCTTGATGAAATCTTCCTATGTTCCGGCACAGTAATGATAATGACTCGCAGTACTGAGGATGTACGGGTGTCCTCCCCAGTTCCCAAGCTTTACCTGCATCATTCACTCTACATTCTTACCTGAGCCTCATGAGATAGGCATTTCTGATTAAAAAAAAAAAAAATGAGACACTGAAAATTAAATAACTTTTCTGGGCTTTTCAGAAACTGTCTACCTAGAAAGATTTCCATCACTTTCAGATGTTAGGGGAGCATTTAGCATATGAAGGGCCCCCAGTTGTCACAGAAACAGGATAAGAACTTAGACCTAATGCCACATTGCCACGGGCAGGCTAATAACACCCCTGGACATTCTCAAGCCCTTCCCCTTGCTCAGTGCCTTCTCCAAGAAGGTCTTTCTAGCAACTTCTCTGAATAGCTTCCCCCTACTCATCTTTGAAAGCCCAGCTCAATTGCCCTGTCAATTGAAAAAACTGTCCAGACCACCCCATCCCACCACATGGTGTTTGCTCATCCCTGTTGACTCTTAAATCCTGCCAGAATTCTGCCTAAATTCTGATCAGCCGTGCGTTTGGCTTACTCATCTCTGTTGCACGGAGTTCTCCTCCAGAGCAGAGACTGCGCCCGAGTCTTCCCTGTATCTCCAGGAATTAAAGGATGAACCAATGACTTCACACATCAGGTTCTAAACCCGCAGCACCTGACTCATAGCAAGATCACAGTAGATGCTTCTTAATCACACACAAAGTGGAATTTAACGTAGAAATTAACCAAATGAGACCCAGCAAGGAAAAACCCTTGCATACCAGAGTTAAAGCATGCTGAGAAGTTGTTTAATGTGGAGATGGGCAGGAAAAGCCAATAGGTTAGACAACCGAGACTGTCTCAGACTTAAAAATTAGATTTCACCCCCAAACTTAACCAACTCTGTCCTCTCAATAAACCTTCTGGATTCCCCAATTGCCACCAAGAAGAGAAGAAAGCAGAAGTCATTATTATTATTTTGAGCAACTTTTAGGGAAAACCCACAGCTTCCATCCCATGGCTTCCACACCCTGTTCTGTCCTTCTCTTCCCATACAATTCTTTCTTCCTGTCCCCCAAAGAAAATCCAAGTGTGCCTTGCTTTAAAAGCCTTATTTTGTGAAAATCTAGGTTTATCAAAAGTATAAATCAGTAGGAATAGTGATTTTCTTTACCAAAAATCACCTACTTTGGAAAAGATTTTTTAAACAGAAAATTACCAATTTTGTGCTCTGAAAGTGTGCAGTACATGTACTTTTCACAAACCCAGTATAGACTCTTATCTTTCCCTGAACACACCAGGGGTCCATCTGGGTCAGCAGAGTCAATTGAGAATGATATTGGGATTTGGGGGGACCATTGAAATGGGATAGGGAAGACAAAAGAGAATCTGAAGCTATGACTCCTTCCCCCAAAAGTCTTCTCACCTGGGATGCCTCTAGAGTTGATTTTCACAAAGTATGTGCCTTGAAGTGATCCACCAAATGTAAAGAGCCCCCATGGTCAAATGACTTTAGCACATGTGCCAGCTCTGAAGATAACCATTTAATTGCTTAGGAATCCAGAAACAGAGTGACTTGTTTTGCTTTAATTAACTCTACTTTTATAAATTTATTTCACCATGGAACACTTATAGAATTTTTAAAAGCATTCTGTGGAATTACTTTCCAGAGGAAGCTCTCTTAAGGACGATGGTAAAGTGAAATAACTAAGTGCCTGGTGTCTGTGGGCAGACAGCCTGAGTTTGAATCCCAGCAATGCCTCATTGCGTTCTCTGGGTGACACAGGCACATTATTCTAGCCATGCTCTGTGCTTTGGTTTCCTCATCTGCAAAATGCAGATGATAAGAGGGCCTACCTCATCAGACAGGGTGGCTGTGAGAGTTAAAAGTGTTAACACATGTAATATTCTCTGAATGGACCCAGTGTATAGTAAGTGCTCAATAAATACCAGCTATAAGTATAATCATTTAGAATGTAGGACCCACACATCATCCATCAACATGAAAACAAGTAATAGACACCTCTAAATATTCTTCCAGCTCAGCCTCACATTTCTAGGAATCATTAAAGTGTAACCTGACAATACCAAGAAAACAGAGTTAAAGCAAAGACAAGATGGGTGTAAGAAAAACATGACCAGCCCTTGCTGGTTACTCATGCTAACCTTTAAACCCTCAGAAAAATATGGAAATGGCCCAAAGCTCTGGTTATTAGCATTGCCTTTGGAGGGTGAAGCCCAGCCAGGCCACATTCAGGCTGTGTGTGACCTGAGGCCAGAAACCTAACCTCTCTGTGCCTGGAAATAAGAATAGCACTTACGTCTTTCAGGACTGAATGAGCTATTAAATGGGTAGTCTCTGGTCTCTAGGAACTAAAAGTTAGCCCTTAGTATTCCAACGTGGTTATGGCAATCCTTCTGTTCTTAGTTTTGTCTTGGCTTTAGGTTTTTTAATTTTTTGTCTTGGAAACATACAGACCCACAGAATGTTAGAGCTAAAGGGTACCTGGGCGGTTGTTCAGAACAGCACTTTTATTTTGCTAACAAGGAAACAGGACCCAAAAAGATAAAGTCATTTCCTTCAGGTCACATGGCATGTGAGAGGTGAAAGGAAGGAACAACCTTCCCTTGACAACATCAAGTGTTCAGCCCTTCCCTGAGTGACAGGTTCCTGGGGAGTCGGCTTCTGTGGCAGGATGCAGCTCAGGAGGCTCCACAGCCTGTTCCCTGACTGCCAAGCCCTGCTCCGGGGAGCCTCACCAGCTGCATGCCTCAGCCCATAGCCCTCTTCCTCCAGGCTCAAAGCCAGTCATGGCCAGGGCAGTCTTAACCTGGCACCTCCCTGCTTTTGTTTCATGGTGTCTCTCCTCTGGGCACAGCCAGGAGAGGGTCTCCACTTGGAAGGACTCATGTGACTAGATCGCATCCGTCAGGATAATCCGGAGTAATCTCCTCATCTCAAGAGCCACAATCTTGGTCCCATCTGTAAAGTCCTTTTTGCTACATGAGATAACATATTCTCAGGCTCCAGGGACTCAGATGTGGACATCTTTGGAGGCCTCCCTCCTGCCAGTCACCTTGCCTAGGGCCACATTGCTAGCAAGCTCAGGGGCCTGGTGTTCCTTCCAGACCTACCCAATTCCAGCCATTCTTTCCCTGGCCCAGTCTACTCTCCCCGTGGATCAAAGTCAGTACCATTCAGGGCGGCACCTGTGGCTCAGTGAGTAGGGTGCCAGCCCTATATCCCGAGGATGGAGGGATTGAATTCGGCCCCAGCCAAACTGCAACAAAAAATAGCCGGGTGTTGTGGTGGGTGCCTGTAGTCCCAGCTACTTGGGAAGCTAAGGCAAGAGAATCGCCTAAGCCCAAGAGTTGGAGGTTGCTGTGAGCTGTGACACTACATCACTCTACCGAGGGCAACAAAGTAAGATGCTGTCTCTAAAAAAAAAAGTCAGTACCATTCATTCAGCCAAATAAATTGATCAGTTAACTAATTAATTAGTCCACACATGAATATTCTGACCAAGGCAGGCTGGCACTCGATAGAATTATAAGCAGAGGAGATTAGTGGAAACAGCACAGTAGTCTGAAGTTATCTAGTCCTAGCTTCAAGCTCTGGTTCTGCCCTTCACTAAAGACATGACCTTGGGCAAATTACTCAACTTTTCTAAACTTCCCTTTCCTCATCTGCATCATGCAGATGAGAATAATGTTGATCTTGTAGGTTAGTTGTGGGGGTTAAATGAAGTACTGTGTATAAAATGCTTTGCATCCTGCCAGACTCGAGGAAATATGAAATAAACTATAGCTATTATTATAGATCCTACCCATCCCGAGATGCTATGTAAGGAAAAGAGCATGAGAGAGGTGGATTTGCCCCTCCCAATGTGATGAGGATGGATTGCAGAGCCAACAAGAAAGAATTATGACCTTGTGATGGCCAAAGAAGTAGGACCCCAGGCTTTCATAGGTTATGGGGGTAGGAGCCCAGAATTTCACTGGATTAGGAGGAAAGGATCTTGGGGTCACATGAGTGACAAAGGAACGTAAGATATGAACCTGATACTATGTACATTTCTATGTTAGCCCCAAATTTGGGGCCATTCTTTTCCCATAGGCCTAAATGTTTAGAATCAGGTGGGCAAGTTAAAGCCTCAGTTAAGTAAGCAAGCCTCAGTTTCCTCATCTCTAAAATGGGGATAATAGCTCATCCCTTTCCGTGAGGACTATATATCTGAACTACATGAATCCTCACAGCAACTCTAAGGGGTGGTTATTATTATCCCCGTTTTATGGATGAAGAACTTGAATCTCAGAAAAAAAAATAACTTCCTTAAGTTCAAACATCTGGCAGGGTGACATGATGTTGCTGATCCTGAGAACAACAGCAACCAACACCTCCCGTGAGGACCTTGCTGGAGGCTGTGCGGTGCTGTGGACGTGCTGGTGAAGGCAGGGATGGTGAGTCTCACTGCCACTGGAGCAGTCCCTTTCTGGTTTCCTGATTCAGCCAGAGCCCCTCACTGGGCAGCTTGAGGGATCCTTAACTCTTTAGCACTTCTCTGTTTCTTCAAAGGCCTCATGTCGCTCAGAATAAATCCCAAAGCCATGCCCACGCATTTCAGGCTTTACAAGGTCTGTCCTGCTCCCTCTGAGATCCCGTGACTGCTGCCCTCTGCCCTCCTCGCCCACCAGCCGATCTTCCCGGAGTCCCCCACCCCCCACCCCACTCCCTGGTAGAGCCTCTCCACTTGCTGCCTCTTCCTGCACACCTGGCGGGGCCTCTCGCTTGCTCCTCCCAGTCTCTGCTCCAGTGTCACCTTCCCCACAGGCCCTCCCTGCCCCGTCCCATACACCCCATGCCAGTATATTTTATCTCCTCTGCCTGTTGCATTTTTCATGGAAACCTGCCTCAGCCCCTGATCGCCAGTTCTGGGCACCTCTCCGCTTATCATCTCTTCCCAGGAGCCCGCAGGCTTCATGAGGGCAGAGCATTGGCAGAGCATCTTCTCACCGCTGAGTCCTTCTGGGTTAGAGCAGGGCCAGGCACAGAGCAGGCCCTCTGCACATGTCCGCTGCCTAAGACGATGAACTAGGAAGTCACTTCAGGCGTCCTGGCAGAAAAAAAAGAGAGCGCAGAGAGCAGCAGGCTGAGCCGAGTGGGAAGGGGACGGGGAGGCAGAGCTGTCCCGAAGGAGGAAGTGCCGGGGCTGCCCCTGGCAGCGCACAGCTGGATGCAGATGCCGAGCTTTCCCCTTCTCCTCTCCAAAGTGGGGAACATCAGGAACCACCCAGAGCAGAGCCCCCACACACAGTCAAACCTGGAATGTTCAGGACTGAAGAAAAACTCAGTCTCCAGTCTGCTGATGGCCGCTTTTACAACAAAGAAAAATGAAATAAAGAGAAGCCTGCAAATTCCGGCCAAGGATAAGCAGCACCAGTCCAGAAGAGTAACTGACCATGAGAGCGCTGCTGGGGGTGTCATAAGGAACCCCTCAGGAACCCGCTCACCCAAACGACAATGCAAATTAAGACGGTTTAATGAGGGGACCGTTGGCAGGTGTGGGCTGGTTGCTGGGGCCCCTCACTCAGTGGAGGAGCAAAGGCAGGGCCGTGCTATTACTGGGGACCCAGGAGAGGGGCCGCCTGGTGGGAACCAGATGCGGAGGGCCCAGCTGCTGCCAAAGATGTAAACCGCCTTCTCCTTTTCACCCTCTGGTCTCCTGCCAGAGCCATCCATGGACCAGACTCAACCAGAAGACAGGTGGCAAGGGGCAGCCTCCCAGGGGCTCCAAGTGGGGCGGGGAATGGCGTACCGGGGCCTCAGAGAAGTCCCAGCAGACCGGTCAGTAATCCCCTCCGGTCCCCACAGACCACCCAGGCTAAAGTCTGACGCAGACACGCACGACTCATCTCTCACATACACACTCACACATGCACACACACACATACTCTCAGCTCTCACAGATGCACACTCAACTCGCACGCACATGCACAGAACTCACACACACATTCACACACATACTCTCTCACATACACACACTCAGCTCTCACATATACACCACACACGCACACATTCAACTCTCACGTACACCTGCATTCAACTCACACACGCACATTCACACACTCAAGTCTCACACACACTCAACTCACACACCTGTATTCAACTCACACACATACATTCACACACACTCACTCACACATTCAGACACTCAACTCAATACACACACACTCAAGTCTCACACATGCTCAACTCACACACACTTATACACACACTCAAATCTCACACACACACTTACCCATGCACTCAATTCTCACACACACACATGAACTCAACTCACACTCACATACACACACACATGCATTCAACTCTTGCACATGCACTCATGCACACATTCAACACTCACATACATACGCTCACATATGCACTCAATTCTCACACAATCACACTCACAGGCACACGGCCACATGCAAACTCCTACATTCACACTCACACTCAACACAGGCATACCTTCACTCAGACACATGTATGCACAACACACACACCAGATATACACTCAACTCACACAGATTTGCACACACACTCAGCACATTCACATCCTCAGAGTCATACACACACATACATCTGAAATTGAGTTAAGAACCTCTTCCCTGTGTTCCCTGAACACCCCCTGAGTAATCTTTGTCTTGTCCACCTTCCCCAGAGTGAGAATCCTGAGGGCTGGGACTGCGTCATCCAGTTATTAATTCGCGTCAACCTGACCTGGTGTAACAGTGAATACAGCCTGAATGTGCCTCCTCTGGAGCCCTTGCCACGTGCCAAGCACATCTCAAGCATTTTACGTTCACGGTATCACTAATTTTCTGTGAGGTGAGTGTGAGTGTCCCTGTTTCTCAGGTGTGGAAACTGAGGCTGAGGAGGGTTAACAGCTTTCCCAAGGAGACACAACAGGTGAACCCAACTCCAAGGCAACGCCCTCTCCCCTGAGCCTCACACCGAGCTTGCCAGGCAGGGGGACGTTGACAGCTGTTGGCCAAAGCAAGCTCTTCCTCCAGTCTGCACGTGGGGAGCATCTGTGTCTTCCATGCAAATTACTAAGAGTAAGATGACTGATTTGAAATGATTCCCACAGTCTGTGTGAGCGCAGAACAGAGTGCAGGACTTCTGGTGTCCTGGATCACTCTGCCTCTGGGATGACCGGGGAGTCCCTGTCTCCCTTATTCCCTACAGATTCATCACAAAGCACCCGTAATTGATCAGTTGGGAGTCTCAGCTCCCGTGGCAGGTTAGTGATGGGGCAGCAGAATGCTGGATTTGTACAAGCAAACTTATTTGAAACTCAGAAAATGAACCCAGAAAGAACACTGCATTGATGGTGCAACTCTTGTTTGCCTACCATTTGACTTCTAGCAGGAAGTATTTTTCAAGGGTATTTTTCCCCCTTGCCGGCCAGTTCCTCATTGAGAAATTCTCTTTTGTGACACTTGGACATCTTAGCTCCCAAAGTGATGATGGGACTTTTTTTAAAATATCCACTTCCAGGTTTGGATTCACTTCTTCATTCATCTGGAAGAGTAAAAAGGATTTCCAAATGCTTACCAAACATCTCCTCTGAGCCCTGAACGCTGGTCTTGCCCCCCTGCGCAGGATGGGACATCTCACCTCCTCTTCCTCTCCCCCAGCCCCTACTCACACGTCCAGTATGGTTTATCAGCCTCCTCCATGTCCCACCATACGTTATGAAGCAACATGATAAAATCTCCTGTCAGGTTTGCTAAGAGATAGACTGTAACCCAGTGGTGAAACCATAGTGGGCTTCAGAATTAAATGGACGCATGATGATGCTGGAAACTTCTTTATAACCCTGTCCTTTCTGGGAGCTAAGAGGCAGAACCCACCACCTGTTGTGGTCACTGAAATCCCTTACACCTTACATCTGCTCTATCGCCAGTCTGCACGCCCCTCTGTGCTTCAGTCCTTCCGGTGACCACAGGTCTCAGCTCCTGCCTGTGCTGCCAGCTTCGCCCTGCCCTTGATGCAGACTCCTTGACTATCAATGCCAAGCTCCTGGCATACCTGGTGCAGGCCGAACTGCTTTATCATCCTACTTTTGCTAATGCTGTCTCCTTTGCTTAGGATGCCTTTCCCCCTCAGCCTTCATCTGGCAAGCTCCTATGTGTGCTAGAAGAATTAACCCAAGTTCATCCCAAGCATCATGTTCAAAGCCCTAAGCTGCACAGTGCTGCCTTGGGGCCCTATGCGTCCCTCTGTACTCTACACCTGGTGTTGGAAGCATCTGTTTTCAGGTCCACCTCGCACAGTGGGCCCTGAGTCCTAGAAAGACAGAGTAACATGACTCACTCATCCCCAATTCACAGAGGCTAGCTCAGAGCCTGGTACAGAATAGATGCCCAGAGGAGCACTTTCTCCAGTGGATTCAAGACCCTACATCTGTCCTCGTCATCTAAGTGGGCACACGGACGGGCTCAGCCCCAGCCCCAAGAAACAGGAACTTAGAGATAAGCACAAAGTGACCGAATCGCCTCAGCCCACAGGCTCTCCCACCATTTGTGGTGGGTTGTGAAACAAAGAGAGAATCACTCAGAGTGGGAGCCCCAAGAAGCTGTTGGTGGTGGGAGCCTCCAGGGTGAGATAGTTCCTGCAGGGAAGCAGGTGGCCTCCATGTTAACAGAGGCTTCGTGGGTGCACACATCTGATGCCCAAACCATCCTTCCCACCTGAAATCCCAGCAGCAGAATTTTCTTTAGCTAAAATCTCCTATGCTGGTTAAAACAGAAAGCCCGGTGGCAAGTATTTCTAAGCTGTCTTTATCTCTATAGCTTTCTTTACAATTATAAGCAATATGCCAAAGCCTTTGCCCATCATCTCATTTAATTTCATAATAACTCTTTGAAACTTGTGTTATTTTCCCCATTTAATGAATAAGGGAACTAAGATGCATAGAAACTAAGTTGCCCCCAAATCACACATCTTTGAAATGGTAGATCTGGAATGCAAACCCAGCTCTGTCTGGCCCCATGGCCCTCTCTCTCGTACCCAAAATGTGAAGATGTTCACCAAAGCATGAGAAAAAGTGTCCCTGAACAGGAACGAGGAGACACGGCATGTGACCTTGGCCTGATCACAATCATTCTGACTCTCGATTTCCTCATCATTTCCCTCTCGGTCCAAGCCTACACATGACATAAGACACATTCAGCACCACTTCCTCTCCAGGACCTCTCCCAGCTATGCCATCTCATAGTCAAAGGACACAACTTTCCTTTGTGCCCTCACTGCCCCTTCATGCCGCACCTTTGCATCAGTCAGCTGGTGCTGTGTAACAAATCACACCAAAACTCAATAGCTGTAAACCAAGGTCAGCAAACACTTTCTTTAAGGGCCAGATAATATTTTGGGCTTTTCAGATTACATGATCTCTGTTGCAATTACTCAGCTCTGCTTTTATTAACTCAAACGGAGCAACAGTCAATACATAAATAAATGAGTCTGACCATGTTTTTTGTTTTTTGTTTTTTTGTAGAGACAGAGTCTCACTTTATCACCCTCAGTAGAGTACCATGGCATCAGCTCACAGAAACCTCCAACTCCTGGGCTTAGGTGATTCTTTTGCCTCAGCCTCCTGAGTAGCTGGGACTACAGGCACCCGCCACAACATCCGGCTGTTTTTTAGTTACAGTTTGGCCGGGGCTAGGTTTGAACCCGCCATCCTTGGTATATGGGGCCGGCACCCTACCCACTGAGCCACAGGTGCTGCCCTACATGACCAGGTTTTTTTTTTTAACAATTAAATCTAGTTTTAATTATTTACTCTTAAAAACAAAAGTCCATAAAGAAGATAGATTGCTAAATTAGACATCTGAATAATTGATTATTAAGATATAAATATGAATTTAGATATACTATTATGAGGAATTATGAGATTTTTAATTAAATCATATCTGTGTACATTAATACAGTCATGGGGTACAGTGTGTTGTTTTTATATACAATTTGAAATATTTTCATCAAACTGGCTAGCATAGCCTTCATGTCATTTTCTTAGTTATTGTGTTAAGACGTTTATATTCTACATTTAGAAAGATTCACATGTACCCTTATAAGATGAACCATAGATGTGATCCCACTAATCACCCTCCCTCCACCCATCCTCCCCCCTCCGCTCCCCTCCCTCTCCCCTTTCCCCATATTCTTCTTAGCAAAGTATCTCAAGTATGGAAGAAAAAGTATCCAATGTACTCATCCCTACTATGAAACTAACTTAGCTTTTATAGGAAAGCTATAACCCAATTATAGCCCATGGCCATGTTTTGATAAAACTTTATGTACAAAAACATAGTTTGCCAATTGCTTCTTGAAGCAATAAGCATTTATTCTTGCGCATAAATCTGTGAGCTGGCCGAACTATTCTTCTGAGCAAAGCTAGGCAGGGCTGATCTTGGCTGAGCTCACTCATGATACCTGGGGGTGAGCTGGTCTAAGATGTCTATTTGCATGTCTGACATTAGGCCTGCTCTCGGCTAAGATGATAGAGGTAACTGGGCCATGTGTCTCTTAAGAGGCTTGCTGGATTTGTTCTCCTAGAAACTCTGCAAGTTTCCTACATTTGGTGGGAGTACAAAAGGTCAGTTGAGGACTAGGCTCAAAATTGGCACACAGCACTTCTACCACATTGTATTGACAAAAGCACACAATAAGATCAGCCCAGACACAAGATGTAGAGAAATAGCCTTGATCTCTTGCTAGGAAGAGCTAGGATGTCACACTACAAAGGGCATGGATATAAAACAGACCAAAACTTTGTGGTGTTTCCACAATCCTCCATCACAGCCAGCTGTATCTGTGTGCGTTTGTTACATGTGTCTCTCTCTCTTATTAGACTGCAAGACCCTTGAAGATGGGTTTCTATGTCTTTTTCATCTTTGCATCTCCAGGGCCTATCATAGTACCTGGAACAATCTGTTTTACCTCCTAAAGAGCTCACAAATCTGTCTACCTCCAGCACCACCACCTCTGCCTTGGTCCCAGGCATCAGTAGCCTTCTCACTCATCTCCTTGCAACCACTCGTCTCCTTCCAATGTAGTTTCAACTTAACAGCCAGAAGGATCTTTTAAAAATGCAAACCAAATAATACAAACTCCTCACTCCCTCACCTCACATTAAAATTTTCTAGTGAATTCACTACTCCCCCATTACTGAACCCCACACCTCCAAAATAACATCCAAGAAACTCCATACCAACACCTGCCAGCATCTCCGACCCCATCCTTCCCTTTTGCCCTCTGCTTTCTACCCAAACTAAAATATCTGTTCCCCCTACCAGCCTTTACACTCGCTGTTTCTACTTCCTAACAAGTCCTTCTATCCTCACGTCACTAGCTAATTCCCACTTGCCTTTCAGATCACAACTCAAACACCACTTTCTTAAGGAAGTCTTTCCTGACCCCCAAGTTGAGGTCAAACCCCTGGGTCAACCCCCAGCTCTGCTTCTTTTCTTCACTACTCACTCTCCCCAAACTGGGTCCATTTCCTTCAAATAACTTATCTCAGTGCTAGCTGTATATTCATTGACTATGACTCTGATTACCATTAGTCCTCCCTGCTAGACTCCAAACTGTAGGAGCATCCAGGCTGTGTCTGCTCGGACTCATCATTGTATCCCCCAGGCACCCACAGCTGGCACAGCTGGGGCACTCTGAACAGTCATCACTTGGTAGATACAAAGAGAATCCAGAATAAATCTACAAATGTGAATATTGATCCCTCCCACGCTTGTGGAGTCACATGGGTGCTCTAATGGCAGCCCCATGGAAGTGCCCTGGCAAACATCTACTAGGCACTGGGAATGAGTTCACTTCATTGAGAGCAGGAGAACCTGGTAGGTGTGGAAGAGAACTAAGGACCTAGTAGGGGACATTGGAGCCAATATAGGGAAATGGGGAAGAAAGGGAAGCCTGGGGACACTGACACCCCTGGTGTCAAATGGCAGGAAGGCCCAAGAGCTCTGACATGGGGAACCCACATGACACAGTCAGGAACAACTCAGTTTGGCACCAAGAGCCGTGCGTCAAACCCCAGCTCTGCTTTTTTACTAGATTTGGGACAGATAAAATTAATCTCTCTGTGCCTTGTTTCATCATCTGTAAAGTGGAAATAAAAATGATTAAGTCCCTCACAGGATAAATATAAAACCCAAGATGAGTTTACATGAAAGGATGTTGCAATAATGTTCACAGTGTGCCGTGAATGGCCCTAAACATTTTACATGCTTCAGGTCATTGAATCCTCACCACATCCTTATAAGGCAAGTCCTGCTAGCATCCCCATTTCACAGACAAGGACTTCTAAGCTGAAGCTGAAGCTTAGAAGTGATCAGAAACTGTCAGGGTCACACTGCTCATAGGATGTGGATGAGGGACTTGAGTTTGTGTGCTTTTATTCCAGAGCCTGTGCTTGTTATCACTCAAGGTCATTCAACAGGTCCCAGGGGATGTCATTGTTAAGGCTCTCAGCCCTCTCCACGGTCAGCTAGGTCTCCCTCCTTCCTTCCTGACTGCATGATTTTTTCCTAGCCAAATAGTAAAAAAGGGCCCTGTGTCCTCAAATTGCCTCTGTCATTTGCTCACTACCTGACCAAGAGCAAGCGAGGTCACCTTTCTGAAACTCAGGGTTTCCCTTTCCATAAAATGGCCCCAACAGTGTGTGCCAGGGTCACCACGGGAAATAAAACTGAGACTTGTTGGAACAGCACTTTGTAAGTTGACAAGCAATGCCCAGACTAAAGGGGCTGCAGGCAGGCCACTGCTAGCCTTGAAGAATGTGGACACAAAAGGCCCAAGTGGCCATCAGGGTGGGAGGGGACTCTTACGGACTATGCCTCCCCACTCAGAAGCCACCTTGTTTATGCAACAACCAACTCATTCTGAAACGCAGCCGGCTGCCATGGCCCTCAGAACAGCCCAGACACCACTTTCCTGTCTGCTTCACTGGCTTCAACTTTTTTTTTTTAAGGGGGTTTTGGTAAGAAAATGTTGCCCCTAAAATTTTAAGTGGTTTGTTTTGCTTTCTTCTTTTTTTCCCCTTGATTTTTTTTTTCTTTGATTGCATGTAACTTCAAACAATGGTGTCATTTACAGGCTCCAAGCAGCCTCCTGCCACGGGTCCTACACTGAGCTCTGCTTTCCAAATCGCTGGCTGCTGCCACTCTGACTCTGAAACCACAGCTCTCCTTTGAGGTCAGGTCATGTGGCATCTGAGGGCTTCAAGGCCTTGGAGCGGCAGTGTGGGCTAGCCAGGATTCTGATTTTGTATTTTAAACTCATCTGTTGTTTGTAAGTGCCAATGGCACATCTTTCTCTTTCCTTCCTATGTGTCTCCAAGGTTCTCAGTGTCCAGCTCTATGGCACTAAGCCTCCCACTCCTGCCTCCATATCCTGAGAGACTTGATAAATAAGGTTGGCCAACCAATAAGGTTGGTTACTGCACTGAGAGGTACAGAGAACCAAGGCTGAGGGGAAACATCAGCATATATAACACCCAGTTTCTACCCTCCTAGATTTCCCAGACTAATCAGGACACTTCATGTTAAGACAATAATTGTGGAGAGAGGTCGCATTAAACTCTATCAGTCATTTGTACTAGAGTATGAATTGGCTACTTAGCAGATCTGATGGTGAAGAAGGAAAAGGTAAGACTTCCTGGGATAAAATACCATAGAAGGTGAAAAGGGAGTAGAAGTAGGTACACACCAGAAATGAGTTTTTCCTTTGTCTTGAATTTGCCTTGAACTGGGACCATGTCAATGCTTTACCCAAGGAGGAAGATAACTTCCAAGAGACTACCATACTGTTTATGAGACTATTCTCTATTTACTTCATTTAACAAATTTTATATAGTGCTTCTATGTGTGTAGGGGCTATTCAAAGCTCTTTACAAATAGAGACTAATCCTTACAACAACCTCATTAGATAAATGATTTTTATTAGAATCTTCATCTTAAATATGAGGAAACTGAGGCACAGAAAAATAAAGTAGTAGGTGCCAAAAGTCACAGAGCTTTAGAGTGGCAGAATTGGAATTCAAATCTAGGCAGTCTGGCTCCAGAGTCCATGCTACTAATCTCTATATTGCAATAGCAAAAGAGTACAAAGCCATTTGTATAACTTTATTCTTTGGGGGAAAAATGAATAAACTTTTGTGATAAGTAAGTCATTCTCAACATTTGACTTTTAAAAATTCAACTTAAAAGGCATTCTCGAGACTGTCCAAATCAATAGTCTGAGGCTGGTGTATGAGTTTGATGAAAACATTCCTTAATTTACCTTTTTGATTCATTCCATCAGTATTAGCTGGGGCCAGACACTGATGAGAACAATTGTGAACAAGGCAGTCTGGCCCTGCTGGCCCAGAGCTCATCGCCAGGACAACAGTTGAACCCCAGCAAGTAGTCGCTGGTACACTCAGGTGGCAGGTGCCAGGTGCAGGCCGGCTGGGGGACAAAGCTGCACCTAACACAGACCTGGGGTTGTGGGTGGGGGTGCTGAGGGTAAGTTCAGAGAAGCACCATCTAAGCTGACAGCTGACATCAGAGGAGAAGTCACTCTGATGTCAAGGCAGGGGCAGACTGAACTGGGAACTGGAAAGAGCATGTGCCAAGTCCCAGAGGCCCTGGAGAGCCTGGGCTGTCAGAAAACAGAAGTTGAGTGAGGCTAGTGGGGAAAGTGCTGGAAGGTGAGTGGTGGGAGCTGAAGGTGGCCAGACAGCAGGGCTGGACACCATGGGCTCACACACACCCCAATGCAGACTTTGGATTTACACCGAGATCAAGAAGAGTGGGTCAAGGGAAGTGTGGAAGGATTTTTAAGCCAGGAAAGGCCAAATAGAGACTTGAGGAAGAGAGGACCAGGAGGCAGTGGTGTCTTTCAATAACTGGAAGGGGAGGAAAGGCACATCTCTTCCCAAAATGGGGCTCTAAATTTGTGGATTGATTTGTAGGATGCTGAATCTGATGACTTGGTATGGACTGAATATTTGTGTCTCTACAAATTCATATGCTGAGGCCCTAATCTCCAATGCAATTATAGGAGGAGAAGCCTTTTGGGAGTAGTTCAGTTTAGATGAGGTTATAAGGGTATAGCCCCAATAAGAGGAGAAAAAAGAGAGATCTCTCAACCCACCATGTGAGGATATAGCCAGAAGGTCACCTTCCTCAAACCAGGAAGAGAGCCCTCACCAGGAACCAAACCTACCAGCACCTTGATCTTGGACTTCCCAGTCTCCAGAACAGTGAGAGATAAATGCCTATGGCTTAAGTCACCTAGCCTATGGTATTTTGTTAGTCATCCTGAGATGACTAAGACAACCTCAAATTAAATCTAACAGTTTACCTAAGATGTCAGAGCCCAGGAAGCTACCATTCCTCCTTGAAACAATACAGAATGTGCAAAGAAAACATACGAATAAAATAATCTCCTGTGATTAGGGAAGCCAAAAGAAAAAGTCTGTAATGGAAAGACATCTGGAGAACACTTAAGAGAACTAAAAATAGACCTGCCATTTGATCCTGCAATTCCTTTATTAGGTATATTCCCAGATGACCAAAAATCACATTACAACAAAGATATTTGTATCAGAATGTTTATTGCAGCCCAATTCATAATTGCCAGGTCATGGAAGAAGCCCAAGTGCCCATCAATCCACGAATGGATTAATAAGTTGTGGTATATGTACACCATGGAATATTATGCAGCCCTAAAGAAAGATGGAGACTTTACCTCTTTCATGTTTACATGGATGGAGCTGGAAAATAATCTTCTTAGCAAAGTATCTCAAGAATGGAAGAAAAAGTATCCAATGTACACAGCACTAATTTGAAACTAATTCGTAGCTTTTATAGGAATGTCATAACCTAATTATAGCCTTAGAATATGGGAAAGGGGTGAGACCGGGATGTGAGGGGGGTGGATGGGGGAGGGAGGATGATTGGAGGGGGCACTCCTATGGTTTATCCTACAAGGGTACAAGTGAATCTTTCTAAAAGCAGAGTATGAATGTCTTAACTCAATAACTAAGAAAATGACATGACGGCTACGTTAACCAGTTTGATGAGAGTATTTCAAATTGTATATGAAAACATCACACTGTACCCCGTGAATGCATTAATGTACATAACTATGATTTAATAAAAAAAGAAAAAGTCTTTAAGGTTACAGACCAAAATACATTTGCTCCTAGCCAACTTTCATTTCCTCAGGCCCTATCAGTTCATGACAAAAATGAAGACACATGAGGACATCGTAACAGAAACTATGAAATGCCTGTGGCTTGCCCCACCCCTGCCAGGGATATGCTGGAACCTCAGCCCTTCCTTTCAGATTCAAGGAGGCCCTGGGGTCTCCCATACCCAAGATAGTTCTCCCATTAAATCTGTGATGCCCACTTGCCTTCCCTCTGCCCTAACTTATGTTGCCTGTCACTTCCCGGGGTGGGGCTGGGGGCACCGTCATTCTTGAAGACTGCTCACCCTGCCAGCATCTGTGCTCACACCTCAGGGCCTCCACACAGACCTGTTCACTTGCTGCTCTTTCTTCCCCACTGTAAGTCCTTTGCTGTTGAAAATGCTTTGATGCAGTCATGAAGCTGAGCAAACCCACTGTCGTAGACTTTTGGATCTAGACACAGTTCCTTCACTCCCCAACAAACTTTACTTCAGTGCTTGCCAAATGCCAGGCCCTAAGGACAGAGACAGAAGCTAGTCCTGGTCCTCAAAAAGAACCTCCCTTCATCAGGGGCGTGGGGAGGGGAGAAGGCTCTTGTGTTGGGCTCTCCCTTTGAGCAGCTCCTTAAACCCAATCAGTGGAACAAGGAGGCCAAGTGAATGTTGAGGGGACAGTAGTATAAGAAGGAAGAAAACGCAGGGTGTGGTCTCAGCCTGGCCTGCCCTGAGGGCAGACCTTCCCCTTTAGGGGTGAGGAGAGTATAGCTCACGTCACGCTCCACCTTGAGCTGAAAGACAGCAACAGGAGCAGCAGGCGTGATCGTATCTAGATCGTATCTCGACATCACCAAGCCCTCACTATGTTCAAAACCATCCCTCCCCAATAGAATTCTCTGTGATGACGGAAATATTCTGGGTCTATGCTATGCAAAATAGAAGCCACTGAGCATTTGAAATGGGCTGGTACAATATCAATTTAATATCAGCTCATTTTGGCCAATTTAAATTGTCACATGTGACAGGGCCACCATGTTAGTACAAGATATTGCTAAGTACCTTATGAGTAATAATTTAATTCTACCCATAAACAAGGAGATAAGCAGGATTATCATCTCCATTGTACTTTCTTTGTTTTTTGTTTTTTGTTTTTTGAGACAGAGTCTAACTTTGTCACCCTCAGTAGAGTTCTGTGGCATCATAGCTCACAGCAACCTCAAACTTTGGGCTCAAGTGATCCTCTCACCTCAGCCTCCCAGATAGCTGGGATTACAGGCACCTGCCACGACACCCAGCTATTTTTAGAGATGGGGGGTCTCAGTATTGCTCAGGCTTGTCTTCAACTCCTGAGCTCAAGCAATTCACCTTCCTCAGCTTCCCAGAGTGCTAGGATTACAGGCATGAGCCACCACACCTGGCCTCATCTCCATTATACTGTGCAGAAACTGTGGTCCAGAGAGGTTAAATAACTTGTCCAAGTCAGTCAGCAAGGGTGGAGAAAAGACTCACTTCCCAGGAGTCTGACCCTAGAAAGAAAAATGATTCCCACATCGTACATCCAGTCACTCATTCCAGAATCACATATTTATTGTGCCTTTCGTGAGGACAGGGAGATAAATGGGACAGGGTCCCTGGGCTCGGGAACAGACAATCTATAGAGGGAGACAGACAAAGCCAAGGAAGCCTCAAGGTCAGCTCACAGTGCTAGGGAGCCCTCCACTAAGGCCATCGACCTTGCATTGGGGTGTCAGAGGGGCTGAAGATGAGCAAAATTCTCTAGCTCACAAGCCCTTCCTCTTTCCTGGGCCCTGGCCATGTCCCCCAGCTCTCCTCTCCTGGTGGGCAGCACCCCGCCATGATGAGGAGCGTCTATGAGGGTATCTTTGAAGATACAGGGGCCAGGTCGGGGAGGGGGATCAAGTCACTCTCTCCTATAAGGACACTCACTCGGCAACGTGAAATCTCCCTGACATGCCCACCTGTCCAAACTGGACACTGGTAAATCACTTGGACCGTGGCTTCCAGAGCTGTCCTACATGAGCTACCCCCAGTGCTTAGAGCAGCCTCCACCAGAGCTGTGGGACTTTAGAGTCTACTCGACCACCACTCAAGACTCAGCTCCCCCACATGCTGGCCCAGTGACCTCTCACAAGGCTTTTTAAACTTTCTGAGCCTCAGTGTCCTTATTTGAAAAGTCGGGACCATAACCTTGACTTTCTGGGGTTGGGGTTGTTGTGAGGATTAAGCACATGTGAAGTGCCTGATCGACCGTGGACTGTTCACAGATGCCTGCTATTATTCTTAACAGTTACCCATAAAGTGGAAAGGAGACCACATCCCTTTGCACCTCTGCCCTGCTTGCCAGGGCGCTGAGACAGAGAAAGAGATCCGGAGGTGTGGCAGGAACGTGGGAGTCAGTGCTGGCGACCTGGGACCTTAATCACTCACAGCTGTAAAACTGCAGCGTCCCGTCTCCACTCTGGGTCTCTGTGTCCCCATCTGGAATAGGGGAGTGTTGGGCTGGACTTGGCCCTCTGCTGGGGCAGGGATTAAAATGAGCTGAAACCCACTGTGGGCCACCTGCCGTCTCATCCCTGCTGGTGGCTGCAGCTGCTCTTCTCGGGTCATCTGTGTTCACCAGAAACTAGATGTCTGGACATTTTGTAAGATATCTTTAATTACAGAAAGGTAGTAGCCATCTGCACCTTTTAATCATATCAAATACTATAAAATTAAACAAAATCTTTACGCAGAGTCCCGTCCAACCACTGCCGTTTGGGGGTCTGCAGCCAGCTGGCCTCCCCGGGCCTCCCAGCCCTGACATGTGGTGATTCTGCTCCTCCAGGCCTGGGAGACACTGCCGCTCGACCCTGCTGCCTCCTGGGCTTGTTAACTGAGAAAACACATCTTTCAGGTCCCCTTTTCAGTTCCTTTCCCAACGTGCGTCACAAACCTATGGGGTCTCAGAGGGTGTCCTGTTCAGTGCCAGGCCTCCCGAAACCCTGCCGAAACACTTTCTGGCAAGTTCTCCTTACATTTCCAGGAGCCTCGGCAGCTCTCGGTTCCTAGTTCCAGCTGGTGACGACTGATTTTCTACACTGACCTCACCCCCCACTGCACCCAGCGGAAAGGGTTGATGAAATCATCATTTCAGCCACTCTGTGGGAGACCAGGTGTGAAAACCAATGCTGACCTGACAACCAGAGTTTGTGAAGTGTCATCCACGGCCAAAGCACCGTTCAAAGCATGCTGTCGATACTGACCTACTTGGTCTCTGTCACAACCCTCTGAGATAGGCACTACTGCCATCATCATTTTGCACATGAGCACACTGAGGCCCAAGAGCCCAGGGTCACCCAGCTAATAAGCGGCACTGATGGGCCCAGCTGGTTCATGCCCACAAGCCCCAGACTATGAACTGTGTTTCCGCAAAGGTTCCCGGCCAAATCACAGTGAAGTCCAGCCTCCCGTGTGGGCCTGTCTGATCCGGCCCCCGCTCTCTTCTCTGGTGACATACCTCACTTTCCTCCTGGGAATCACGGTGTGCCTCTGCCTTTTTTCACATGCTGGTCCCCCGACTGCAATGCCCTTCCCTCCGTTCTCTGATTGCTGGCCACCACGGTTGGCCCTTCCCAGCAGCTCCTCCTAGCAGCCGTCCTAGACAGTGGACTGGCAGCTTCCTCTCCAGGGCTCCGTGTGTGTAGAGTGTGTCTCATCACTGTGTGACTCACACGGCCGAGCATCACCTCACTGTACATTCATCTCCTTCATGGGATTAGGAGCTCCTTGGGGCCAGGGCTGAGGGTGCACTCATCTCGGCCGGCCGACATAGCAGGCTCAGTGCGTGTTGTTCAGGATGACCGGCACTGGCCTTTCCCTTTGTCCTGCCTGTACTCCCTTCATGGTTGCTTAACCTGACACCCTGGAGACCAAGGTGCCAGGTCTGGGGGATACTGCAATTGGGACAGCCATGTCACCTTGCATTAGTTTGCTAAGGCTGTCAGAACCAAGTGCCATAGACTGGGTGGCTTAAACAACAGAGATTTGTTTTTTCATAGTTCTGGAAGATAGAAGAGTCCGAGGTCACAGTGTTGGCAGGTTCGGTGTCTTCTAAGGCCTCTCTCATGGGCTTGTGAATGGCCATCTTCTCCTCATGCCTTCCCCTGGTCTTCCCTCTAGGCTGTCTGTCCTAACCTCCTCCTCTTATAAGGACACCGGCCATACTGGTGTGCGGCCCAGCGCAATGACTCATTACAGCTTGATTATCTCTCTAAAGACCCTTGCCCCACATGCAGTCACTCTCAGCCTCAGACTCCGAGGTCAAGATTGTCAACATATGGGTATTGACCACGTGAATTCTGCCCCTCACACGCTCAGTTTCCCGTCTCACTTCTGCTCCCTTAGATAATTCCTATGCAGCTAGAGCTATTAAAGGCAGGCCGAGAGAGTCCTTTGTGTGCAGCCAGCCCACCCTTTACATTTCACAAATAGGGAAACTGAGGCCCGCAACTGACTTGCCATCAGGATCACTCAGCACAGTAAATCCACGTTCTGACTGCTGGTCCGAGGGTAACTGCCCAGCCATTTGCAAACACTGCCGTTGCCAGTCACTGCTATTTCCCACCCCACCCTCCAACACAAAGCAGAGGGAGGCTGGTATGAGTCAGGGGAGCAGACATCCTACCAGGAAGCCTCATCCCTTGCTCTACCTTGCAGAGCCAGGCCCACACGCATGCCCCATCCAATGTTCAGGCCTCTGGAGCTGCTCTGTAGCCCTGCAGCCAGATGTTCCTAGCCACCTGCAGGGCTTCTAAAAACTGCTCTCTCTCTCTTTTTTTTTTGAGACAGAGTCTCACTATGTCACCCTCATTAGAGTGCCGTAGCATCACAGCTCACAGCAACCTCAAACTCCTGGGCTCAAGTGATTCTCTTGCCTTAGGAACTGGGACCACAGGTGCCCACCACAATGCCGAGTTATTTTTTTGTTGTAGTTGTCATCGTTGTTTGGCGGGCCCAGGCTGGGTTCGATCTCACCAGCCCTGTCGTATGTGGCCTGCGCCCTAGCCACTGAGCTACAGGAGCTGAGACTGGAAGCTGCTCTCTTCACTCCAGCTCAGCCATGGAGCTCTCAGAAGGAGAAGCTGATTAGAATATCAAGCAATTGATTTTCTCCTTCCAGTCCATAGCATGGATTAAAAAGGAGCCTCTTACCACCCCTCCTACTCTGCTTTGATCAAGCAAAGGCTCCCCAGGAGCTGAGAGCCATCCCCACTGCCCTGGGGGCCCCCACTTCTCCTGTTCCACAGCCAGGTAAGAGCAGCACATGTCCACATCATCCGGACCATTCAGATGTTCTCTGTGAGAACTCAAGAGACATACCACAGCTCTCTATGCCAGCAAAATGAAGTTCAACCTCCTTGGGGTGACAGTCAAAGCCTCTGCCTACTTCCCAGCCTCAGCTCCCAATAAATAGCACAGACTATGGGGCCAGATTGCTCAGGTTCAAATCCTATCCTATCTCTAGCACTTACTAGCTGTGTAACAGTGGACAAATTACTTAACCTCTCTGTGCCTCAGTTTTATAAATCTATAAAATGGGAACAATAACTTCCTTCTAGGATTATTATGGGTATTAAATTAGCAGATATGGATACAGCACATGGAATAGTACCTAAAATGCATTAAACTCTATGTTAAAACAATATTTGTTAAATAAATACATGTGTGCCCCACCCAATACAATGAATCCACAGTATATGAAACACAGTTCCTACCAGAGAAGGGCCTGTGGAGGCAGACTTGGCTGATACAAGCCTTGAAAGGTAGGGAGAAATTCCCAGGGCAAGTAAGGGGAGTTGGGGGAGGAGAGCAATCCCGGCAAAGGGAAGAGCATGGCCAGAGTCATGAAGCTCAAGGGCACAGGCGTGTTGGGACAGGACAGAGCTCTGAGCAGGAGGGGCGATAGGAGCTGAGGCTAAAGAAATGAGGGAGACTAAATCTGGGAGAAACTGGATTCTGGAGGGAGAGGTCTCCGTATCAATCCAGGAATGTACCTGGCCACCATGCACCCGCCCTCTCCCAGCCTTGGGCAGCCTGATCCTGCCACTGCCCCCTCCGCCAAGCAGTAAACCCTGAGCTTCACCTCTGTGCTGGCTCAGTGCTGGGCCTAGATACAAAACTAAACAGGTTGTGTTGTCTCTGCCCTGAAGAGAAGCACGAAGTCCGGAAGTAAGGTAGCCACATAGATGGTCAAGGACGGCGGGAAGGAGTAACAAGGCCCAGGCCAAAGGCAGCTCCAGCTGGGACGTATGAGCAGGATGGGGGGAGGTTCAGGAAGGAGACACCAGTCTGTGAGAAGGCACCAGAGTGTGACACTGCAGGGGACTTCAGAGAACTGCTTGTGGTTTGGCGCGGCTGGAGCAAAGGCACGTGGTGAGGGGTCACAGGTGAGGGATGGGGAGGCAGAGAGAAAGTGGCCACAGGCAGTGGCCAGACCGGAGGATCACATCATGCCCAGGATTTCATGGGCTCCGGAAGGACTTTTGGAGGGGAAGGGCGTGGTGGAGCTACATCTTAACGTCCCAAGAGCAGAGCCTGAGATAAGAATGTCAGTGGAGGTGGTTTATGTGAGAGATGACGGCAGGAACAGCTGTGACAGTCAAAAGAGAGAGACGGGGTGATAGAAAAGATCAGAAAAGGCGTGTTACTGAGCTGGTCACCTCCCTGGGCAGCTAGAAGTCAGTCCGGCTGGCACCCTCTGAGAAACCACCTATGAACGCCGTATTGTCACCAGCCTTCACCCTGCATTGCTTGAGCATATCCACCTCCTCTCAGCCATTTCCCTTCCAGTCTGTGCCTGGGCAGGGACTGAATGGCCTTCTGTGACTTTGAACAAGTCCCACCTGCTTGAAATAGGACACTCAGAGCACACATGAAACTGTCCTTACAGCTGTGCTCAACTGTGTGGTCCAAGGGGGGACACGAAGCACAGAAGTACATGTGACAATCCCCCAGGTATAAGAGAAATCATGAATTATGTTCAGCTGAAAATAACAGTGGCTTAACCAAGTTAGACATTCGCTTCACTCTTGCATTGAGGAAGTCCAGAGGGACTGTTTAATGGCTGAGACACTTCTTGAAGGCCACCTTTTGGCTGTGCATGGTCTGAGCTGTCTGCAAGCACACCGGCCACTTTCTAGGCAGCAGACTGCACCAGGAGGAATAGAGTGTGCCTTCTCCGTTTTAAGGAGACTTTCCAGCACTTCCATATGATGCTTCTGCTTATGTCTCCTTATAGAGCCACAGTTGTAGCCACAAGAGAGTAAAGTAAATGCTGCCTTTGAGATCATGGGCCATGTTCCTAACTAAAAATTGGGATTCTACAAGTAAGAAGTGGAGCGAGAATGGACCTTGAGAGTTGACCAGCAGCCCCTGCCGTGAATGCAAGCTGGGAATTGGGAAGTTAGTTAGGAAGCAGTTGTGGTAACCCAGGGGAGATGGGAAGGGCCTGGCCAAGGCTCTGGAGTAAGAATGGGAGAAAGGATGCATCTGCCAATCTCTTGGAGAATAAAGAAAGAGAAGGATCAGGAATGAGTCCCAACCCCTGACTCAGCTGAGGAGGTGAATGGAGGGTTCTCTCATGCTGATAGGAAACTGGGAACATAAACAGTTTGGAGAAAGGCCATAAGTTCACTGTAGACAGTAGGGGCTTGTGAGGCCTGAACAATAACCAGATGGGTCCAGCAAACAGAAAGCCTGGGTATTCAGGCAGCCACGAGAGGTCTGGGGGGCATCAGCCACTGGAGCAGAGAGGAATCCTCGGGAGAATGTGAAACTGGAAGAGGGCGTGGAGACAGCAGCAGCCAGTGTCAAGGGTGGGGCTGTGCACGAGGGCTGACCTCCGTGGGCCACGCTGAGGAGGGGGAAAGTGAAGTTGAGGTGCTTATGCCCCTATTTGGCTGTGACCCTCTTCTATGCCCTAGCCAGAAGGCCCCCTCCAGCTTCGCTCCCTGAGCTCTGCAAGCCGCTTGATCTTCAGGCTGAGGGCTGGGAGCGGCACCCCATGCAGTCAGCCTTCCGGCACTGAGCTGTCTCCTGTTGGGCGTCTCTGCTCTTCTCAAACTTCAGTAAACTCTCCTTAGTGACGAAGATAGGCAGGCAGAATAAAGGGGCAGGCTAGTGCACGGATGGCCGAAGGACAGCTAGACAGGTAGTAGGGAGGTGACTTCACGGGGAACTGAGAAGGGGCACTCAGGAAGGCAGAAGGAGGACCCAGAGTTGAGGGGGACATGAGTTCCAGGGTCAAGTGTGACCCCCACGTTAGTTAAGAGCAGGGCTATGACACACCCTTTGGATTTACCACGAGAAGGTCAATGACGACCTTGACAAGGGCAGTTCCACTAGTGGGAGAAGCTGGGCCGCAGCTGGTGGAGGAGGAGATGCGGGGGAGATGAGGAAGTGGTGCCGACCGCTCTCTCCCTCCACTCCACATAAAACATCTGGCTCTGGCGTCACCTCCCCGGTTCCAATTCCAAACTTCTGCTGAACCTTTCTTCTTCCTCTGAGCTCTCTGAACGCCGATGGGCGCCTGCCCTGAATGGCTGGGAGAACGCCCATGCCGAGGCCCATGGCTCTGGATACACACAGCGTCGTGGGAAGAGGACTGTCGTGGGGTCAACCCCAGCCTCTCGCAGCTCCTGAGAAGGAAGCGCATCCTGTCTGACTTGGCCACGATCAGGCTCTGGGGCCCCTGCCCAGTACCTCCCACCAGCCCTTATCCACTCACTTAGCCATGACAAAATGTAGCAGGGTCTCACTTCCCTGTGGCCTGATGGTCTGGGATATCCCTCTGTCCAGTCTTCTCTGGAACTGGCTAAGGACTCAGGCAAGCTCTGCTACAGGGTAACACCCACGCTGCTCCTGGAGACTCAGAAAGGACCTGGCTGCTCCTGCCCAACCACCCTGGGCTGTCGCCACATAGACCTGTCACTGCAGGGTGAGTCACCTCAGCCCTGATCACTCGGGCCAAGGTACCGGCCAGGGCTGCATCACCAGCAGAAAGAGCTATATATAGGCAGCCACGAAGCTGACATTTACGGGGCACTTCCTGGTACTTGAATCAACTCAATTAACCTCCCAACAACCTTGCAAGGTACAAGCTATTCTTATCCCATTTTATGAACTGGGAACCTAGAACAGATCAATCTCTGGAATAATTTGACATCTTCAAATTCAACTGTCTCGATCCCGAGGAAATGTGTCTGGGAGGAGAGGGCAATTAACACTTTTGCCAGGCACAGTATATATGCCAGGAACATTATCTTATTAGATCCTTACAACAACTCCACGAGGGGCTGTATTCACACATAATTGGCCTAAAGCTCAGAATAGGAAGGATGGGCCAGCAGGTTCACGGTGGAAGACGGGGCTGTGAGTTAAGCTGGTGACAGAGCCTCCCTTCTTTAGCCCCCTTCTATTTAGTCTGTTTGATAATTCACAAGTCTGAGGGGCAGGCAGTACCATCCTCATCGCACAGATGAGGAAACTCAGGCTTAGACAGGTTGGAATGACTGCCCAAAGTTGTTTTACAAGTGTACAATCCAAGGGCTGCAGGTGGGTGAGGGAGGAGGGAATGTGAGGACAGGGCTGAGATTCCAGGTCTCTGACTGGGAAACCTGTCAGCTCCAGGCAGAAAAGATGGGATTGGAGGATGGAAAGCTTTTCCCTGGCCCTCAGATTGTGCCACAGCTTCTGTGGCTTTTACACACACACATACACACACACACACACACACATATGCACGCACCACTTTAACACCATAGGCACAGTGATCCTCCCCACACCAGCCTCGGGACACAGCTGTGACCTCATGACATACGGATTGGGTAGAAAGGGCCAGGCAGATGTGAGAGGCCCATATTCCGTCTAATGTGCTAAGCTCTGTGCTCCCTATGGAGACAGAGGAAGATGGATGGGACACGATGCTGTTGCCATCGACTCCTCATATTCCCCACTCCGCTCCACCCTGATTAGGCTGCTCTGAGCTTGCAGGAGGAACCAGAGAATGTCTTGGCTTCTTAGAAAGGTGATTCACTCAGAGTACACAGAAAAGAAGCTGACTTTCTCGTTTTTTTTTTTTTTCTGGGCCCAAGTAGAGGTCACTCTTGTGCAATCCTGCCCTTTGAATCTCCTGGGTGATACCCAGTCTGGAAATCATTGGTGCCTTTTTTTTTTAGTTTCAGGTTAATGTGAGGGTATAAACAACCAGGTCACAATATTTGCATTTGTTAGGTAGAGTCTCTCTTGTAGTTATGTCCTGCACCAAAAGGTATGCCATACACCCCTACAACATGCCCATTAAGTGGGAGCACCCCCAATCCCCCTTCTCTCTCCCCCACTTCCCCTCCCCCCCCATTTGAATTGAACTGAGTTTTTCTCTTATGTGGTCATGAATTAGATCATCTACTGGCTTCATGTTAGAATTGAGGACATTGGATATTTGCTTTTCCCTTTCTTGCGATACTTTTCTAAGAAGCACACATCCAGGTTAATACAAAGGTGTAAATCACCATCTTTTTATGGCTGAATAGTATCCATGGTATGCATATGCCCAATTTGTTAATCCATTCCTGGGTTGATGGGCATGACATTTGTACTAGATTGTTTACCTCAGTTCAATTTATAATTGCCAAGGTGTAGAAACAAGCTAAATCTGTGCCTTTTGAGACTTCAAGACCTGTCCCCACTACCTGATTAGCTGCAACAGCAATTGCCTGCTCAGGGCCGTCACCCCAGACCCTGTCTCCAGAGGGACAACTTCTAGCTCCTTCTCGGCATCCCAAGAACGAGCTGTGTTTCCCGCCTGGAATGACAGGAGCCCGTGCCTTGATGTGCTAGACCCCACCACATGTCACTGCCCTTCCCTTCCCAAACACGGAGAGTGGCCTGTTCCCAGGAAAGGGAAGGTGTCTGCTTTACCAGGGGGAATACCTGGAGAGCTGTCACAGAGAGAATCTAAATAAATCCAAATGCTCTGGGCAGCCATCTCATTGGTCATCTGTGGCAGGGTATGGGGAGGAAGACAACACATACTTGAGCCAGACAGATAGATGTACATTCAAATCTTTGCACCACCAAATTGCAGTGTGATTGGGGACCTTCATCTCTCTGAGCCTCAGTTTTCTCACCTGTAACATGGGCTTTGTTATTACAAATGTCAAATAAAGGTGCAATAATATCTCTTAGGGTAGCATGAAAACTAAGGAAATTAGTATATGAGAAAATGCCTCACACTGTGTCCAATCCCCATCTCCAGTTCACTGCAGCCCCTTCCATGATGTGACACTAATACCTTCCACAAGCCCCATGCCCAGCCTCAGCCCATAAAGCCCACCTTGTACTATGAACATGGGTCTGCCTGGCCTCCCATTATTTGGCCATTTGCTGCTCTCATTCCAGGAACAAATTCCTTCCCCCACCACATCAAATTCCTTTTGCTGACCATAAGCCTTAAAGAAAGAATTTCTGCTCATGTGTCAAAGTTAGCAAGGCCTGGGAGGCTTTTGGCCCATTTCAAGTCATACAGCCTGGACCTCGACCGGCCTCCCCACCTGGGCTCTGCCTGCATAGTTCCCCACTTGACCTAGACAGAGTCCTCTGGTCAAGGTCTGGGGATTTCTAGGCCCCTGATTCAGAAGGAAGGTTTGGCTGGCACTCCAGTCTGCACAAACACCTCTTGGGGGTCTCTTAGATGCCAACTGGGGGATCTAAATTGTTATGAACTTTCATGTTCACCTCTAATTTTTCATAAATTTGAGACATTTTAGCAAAGGCACACCATGCTTCCTGATCCCATTGACTGAGGGTCACAGAGTCCACAGGGCTCTTCTGCCTTCCAGGTCCACAAAGGCAAAACATGGGGTGGGGGGTGCTTGCTGAAGAAAGCAGAAGACGGAGTGCAGAGGAGGCGACCACTTACACAGATCACAGAGCAAGAGGGTGGGACGCCAGGGGCAGGTGTGGACCTGGAGCGTAGAGCCCCGAGCATCCTCTCCACAAGAAGTCAGTTTGCCAAGAAGCCTTTCCAGTCCCTTCATTGAACTCTGGAAAGCAGAGAAATCAGTGACTCTTCTTCTATCATATATTCAATCGCATGTTTGACTTGACAAACACTGACACCCTCTGATATCGGAATAACCAGAGGCGGCTTTTTAACAGACAGACACCCCCGCCCCGCCCCAGACCCACAGGCTCAGAATTTCCCAGGGAGGGTTCTAAGCATGTCTATTCCTGAGAAGAGCGGCTCTGATGCGGAGCCAGGGCTGGAAACCACCAAATCTAAACTTAATCATAGAAAATGAATACCGAGAACCTATGGGGTGCCAGGCAGTGTCACCGTGGTTAACCTTGCCACAACCCAGCAAAGTGGATTTTCTCAGCTGCATTTTGCATGATGAGGGGGGTGTGTTCTAAGTTGTTAAGGGGTTTCCTGAGCCACACAGCTGGTAAGAAGCAGAACCTGGGTCTGAATTGGGTCTTTCTGATTTCAAAGCCCAGCCTTTCCTGTGCCTCTCTCTGCCCAGCCCTTGACAGGTTGGCAGACCCTAAAGATAGGAGGTGCGTTAGACTCCCACCTGACCCAGAAGCTGACCACCGAATGGGGGTGGCTGACACAGGAAAAACAGAGGCTTCAGGGGCTGTGAGTCCAGTGGTGGTATTGTAGGGCCCTGAGATGGGCCTTGAATGATACCATGGCAGGTCCATCTGTCCCCTGACAGTCCATGCAGCTGGCCTGCATACTTACGCCTGTCACTGCCTTCAGGATGCTCAGAGCCTAGTGCTCTAACTCCCGTAGGCCTTCCATTCCCCACCCCTCCAGGCCCTCCCTCTTCCATCTCCCTTCCCTCTTCACCTCTTCCCCTAACTCCCAGCTTCCTATCATGGTATCAGCTCCCAGTGGCCTGCACCTCAATGCACCCTTTACAGTGAGCCAAGCTTTCTTGGTCATCCAGGAAATGGGGGTGTTACAGCACAGTCTTCAGGTAGGAGGGAGGCACGTGGGCCCCGCCCAGGCTGGGGGACAATGCGGTGAGCTCCAGAGCCACAGACTTACAGAGTGAATCACAGCACACAGACACCTGAGAAATGGAGATAATGAGACCCACTGCCCTGGGAAGTCAGGGAGCGAGATGAGATAAGAAGAGAAAGTGCTTTGAGCTCCTCAGAAGAAAGAAGCCATAAACAGATCCAGGGTATTATTACCACCGTCATTACCTGCCGCAATTAAAAGGACACGCATCTGACTGCATGAGAAATCATTGCCTGGTGTTGCAACCCACACATTGCTGTACTTTTAATATAATTTCATTTTTATTATTAACTGATAAGCCCAGGAAATACTCCTAGAGTCATTCTGACATGTTAATACTGCTCTTTGGGCTGGGTGGGGTCTCTTCCATCCTACACAGCCAGGAAAGGATCTAAGCCCGGGGAAAAGAGGCTGAGCTTCCCATGACTTCCCAGTTCCCTGGCCTGGGTCCTCCTCACAAAGCACTGGAATCACAGCGCTGGATTCTACATCCAAATCCTCCTTCCCCTTGGTCCTTCAAACCTTTCCTCGCTTCACCTACCTGGACACATCCTCTTTATCTATCTTTCAATTACTTGTAAGGAGAATTTGGTAAATGCCTACTGGGTGCCAGGCCTGGGAGAGACAAAGATTAAGTTGAGCAGGGTCCTTGCCTTCCGCAAAGCAGTGCACAGGCCATGCATTCGTTCCCCCAGTGAGCTCCATGCATCTAACTATGGGCTGTGCTGAGGACACAGAGCGACAGGATAACACTCCTACCTGATCACAGGAACTTTACACCTGTGAGTGTAGCGTGATTCCTAAACAACCACAGAAATTCACACTGAGGTGCATTATAACCAAGGAAGCAGGGAAGACATGACTGAGGGGAGACCATTCCCTGACCCTGTCAGGCTGGCAGGGTATGGCGTCTGTGGCTGGGGAAGGCCAATGAGACATGAGTTAGGCCTTAGGGTGTGCAGAGAAGGACACTGTGGGCAGAAGGGAAAGAGTGAGCAAAGTGGGGAGGAAGGAAACATAGGTCTGCTCCAGGCGTGGGGTGGGGAGTACAGTGGGGCCAGGGAGGTCAGGAGCTGACCAGAGGATAGGAACGAGGCTGCGTACAGAGGGGCAGAGTGCGAGGGCTGCGTATCCCAGGACGATAATTCCAGGCAACATCCGTGAAACCCACCGTGAGCCACCAGATGTCAAGTGCTTTCCTCGTAGTAACATGTAAACCTCACAGAGCCCGGGGAGGCAGCACAATTCCCATCCTCTTTTTGTAAGTGAAGATGTTGGGATCTGCTGCCCAGTGAGTAAGAGGAGAAGCAGGATCAGAGGAGCCCTGGCTCTCAACCCCAAAATAAGGGGGTTGCAGATAGCAGTGGATGATTTTAGGCAGGGGGGAGGAGCAGCATGTCCTCTCCCCAGAACCAAGAAGGCGTAAATGGGGTGAGGGGAGGGATGGAACAGGGGCATTTGAAGTGGACTCTGGGAGGAAGAAATTGCAATTCCTGTTACAGGAAGCTCCACTCAGATTCTATTTCTAGGGTGAAAATAGACCAAAATATAAGATCCAGGCTCTGAATGGCAGAGGCTCTAGCCAGAGTGGTGGCAGCACAGGCAGTGAGAAGTAGCGAGAAAGTGACTTCATATACACCCCTGTCCAGTCCTCAGTATGTGCAGGCACCAGAGGTACTATTATTAACCCCAGAGGTACTGTTACTAGACTATTACTAGACCCAGAAGTACTATTACTAGCCCCAGAAGTACTGTTACTAGCCCCAGAGGTACTATTACTGGACTATTACTAGACCCAGAGGTATCGTTACTAGCTCCAGAGGTACTGTTACCAGCCCCA